>NW_006796283.1:375044-406605 GCF_000442215.2 Lipotes vexillifer
CCGGAGCCTGTGCTCCGCGGCGGGAGAGGCCGCAGCAGTGAGAGGCCCGCGCGTATCGCAAAACAAACAAACAAGCAAGCAAACAAAAGAAGTGAAGGCCACTCACGCCCCCTAGGAGAGCCAAAGGAGAAAAGATGGGCGAGGATGCAGGGAAATTGGAAACTCGTACACGGCTGGTGGGCTTGTCCCATGCAGCAGCCACTGCAGAGAATGGTCGGGCAGCCGTTAAACAGAGTTTTAGCCCATGACCCCGGCAGTTTTACTCCTGGGTAGATACTGAAAAGAGTTGAAAACAGGTACTCAAGCAAAAACCTGTGCACGTATGTTCATGACAGTGTTATTCGTAAGAGCCCAAAGGTAGATACACGAAATGTGGGCTATCACTCAGCCACGTAAAGGAATGAGGCACCCACACCTGCCACGACGTGGGTGGACCTGGAAAACATTCTGACCCAGGCCAGACACAAAAGACCACGTAGTGTATGTACACAAAACGTCCAGGAGGCAAAGCCCTGGAGACAGAGCAGATTGGTGGTGGCCAGGGGCTGGGGGAAGCCGGGAGTGCGGTGATGAAAATGTCCCAGAAATGGATAGTGGCAATGGTTGTACAAGTCTGTGGATGTCCTAAAACCCACTGAATTGTGTACTTGAAAAGCGTGCATTTTACGGTACGTGACATATCCTAGTACAGCTGTTCTGTATGTGTCTATAATGTACACACGTGACGGTCGTGGTTGCAGTGGGAGACCAGTGGTCAGGGGACATCTCGCCCTCTGTCTTTCTCTGAGGACGCTCTTGTCCCTCTGAAGCCTCTCCGTCGGCGGCTTTTATTTCCTCAGAAGTAGGCGGTGTAGTAGCCCCTGGAACCCAAAGGGTGTCAGACGTGCCCCTCCCCCGAGGATCACAGTCTAGCTGCGGTGGGAGAACCTGGTGCAGCAGAATGGGGTGCATGAGGCAGACGGCCGGCCAGGGCGGGGCTGCAGCTGTCCCGAAGCCTCCGCGAGGAGGGCCCACCCTGCAGGGCCAGCCTCGGGGGGAAGCAGGGAGAAGGAGCCCAGCAGCCCCGGTCCCACTGTCTGTGACGTAGCTTGGGCCCCTCTAGGCTCCGCTGCTGTCTTATCTGCAACAGGGCTCAGCCCCACTTTTCTGTACAGAGCTGGGTGGTAAGTATTTTAGGCTTTACAGGCAACCACTGCACTCCACTGCTGTAGTGCCAGAGCCACCGTGGACAGGATGTAAGTGGAGGGGTGTGGCTGTGATCCCATAAAGCTTGATTTACACAGACAGAGAGCAGGCCGGACTTGGCCCACGTGCCGTAGGTCTGCTGACCCTGATCCTTGGGAAGAATGCCTCTTCCTTGTGTGTCGCTATAAATGTGTTTGCTCTCTGCACGTGGTCTGTCCCTGCCAGGGGTTCCCACTTATGTTACTAGACCGTGTTCTAGAGAAGCAGGTCTCCTCAAAGCCTCTGCTTCCTGTTGGGAGCCTCAGCCGGAGACAGAGAAGGGGAAATGGCCTTCGCCCACATCCTGCTGGTGGTGGCTTCCCCTTTGACCTGATGAGTCCAGGCTGAGTCCTGGGAGAGACGCACAGATGCCCTCAGGACACTTTGCCGGGTGGTTGCGGGGAAACCAGCTCCATTTAGGATAAAGGCACATGGGCCTTGTCTGTCTTGCAGGCATACGCTGAGGTTCTGGAACGCGGCCTTTTTCGACGCTGTCCACTGTGAGAGGAGAAAGCGGTCTCCCACCACCAGGTAGGAGCCAAGTCCAGGCCCGCTTTGCCTCAGGGAAGAGGACCAGGGCGAGGCTTTATTGTCCTGTTTCTGAAGAGGAAAGCAGGAGGACAGAACGGCTGAGTCGATGCGTCTGTGTTTCTTCCTCAACCCCTTGCGGCCCCGGTGCCCTGCAAGCTGCCTGAAGGGTCCCGGCCACACCGCTTCATGGGTGGGGGGCCCAGCTTGCATGAGCGCTTCCTGCCCCGGGGCTCCGGCATGACTCGGCCTGACCCTCCTAAGAAATGCAGACTCCCACTGAGTGAAGCCCACGGGGCCCCCCTCGGACCCACTCTGCCTGTCTCTGTGAGACTCCAGACTCCCGAGCTGAGACCACTGCCGCGGGACCCTGGGCGCTGGGCTCACGTCTGGGAAGGGCAGTCGCTACTGTCAACTTACTCCTCTGGGCTGCAGCTTCCCCGAGGGCAGTCTTGCCACTTCGGAAGACTCCCTTTGTAAACCGGTTCTCTAAGCACTGGGCGGCGGCGAGGGCTGGGCACGGGTGCTCAGCTCTCTCTGGCCACGGCGGCGAGCTAAGGCTGGTGCCTGCCGTGTGCAGCGGCGGTGCGGGGAAGAGGCAGCGGCCTCCCAGGCCCGGGTCACCTTGTTGGCCCCCTCCAGTCATGGGACTTTGAAGTCTGAGTCTCTCCTCATTGATGAAATGAATCCCCACCTTCTTTGACCCTGGGGAGACCCCTTAACCTTTCTCCCGGCAGGAGAGAGGGCAGGTGCCTGCTATTTAAGGCTTTATTCCACGAGCACTTGGGGGATCTTAAGTGAAATCTTTTTTGCGGGGGTAGTAAACCCTATCAGGATGACCTGCCTTGTACCCCACGGCGGCCTGCTGTGGCTGTGTGTCCCGGGAGGGCAGGGGAGCACGTGGAGAGGAAGTGATGCTGGACCATTCCTAAGGGTTCTAGAGAGAGAGTTCTCCGCCCCTCTGGGAGTCGCAGAGGCAGGAAGTGTCTGTAGGCGAGGGGGATCCTCGTGTTGCTTTGCTCTCAGACTCCTGGGCCACCGCCGCCCGGAACCCCGTCTCCATATCCGTCTCCGCTGTGGTAACCCTCCTTCCGCGCTTGCTCTCTTTTCCACCCACATATATCTTGCATGACTCTGACGTGTTCCTCTGTTTACCTGTTTCTGCTGCCGCTCCAGAGGGGATGCTGGAGAGGAGGAGGATAAGAGGTGTGTGTCCACGTGACCGTCCATGGACAGTGCGGGGGCCCTTCCGGGGCCGCTGGGTCGGAGGGGAGGGGGGTGTGACCAGACGTGGGCGTGACCCGCGGCCGGTGGGCCCAGCGCTGGGACAGGCTGGCGACAGGCAGTGGGGAGCTCGCCGAGCATAGAGACACCGAAATGGTCAGGAGACAGACACAGCCCCCGAGACCCCCACGAGGCCCAGTGCGCATCCCGAGAGGAGAGGGCAGTGAGGTCCAGGAGGCCAGCTCCGACCTGGAGCGAATCCAGCCTCCGTGGGCCACTCTGGCCCTCCCAGCGGACCCCGAAACCACACCCTTGGGTTCCTTTGTTGTCCACTCGGTCATTGATCCGGGCTCAGGAGCCGCAGGTCGGGCCAGAGGACTTGTCCCTGCAGTCATGCCTAGGGGCCTGCGGGCTCTGGCAGACCCTCGCCCACTCTGACAGGTCTGGGGGGTCCCGGAGAAAGGACAGCGCCCCCTCCCCCCAGCCACTGTGTGGTGTGAGGCCTGTGTGTGTGAGGGGGTCCCCTGAAGACAAAGGTCTAGAACAGGCTATTTCCTGCGAGCCCACGGTGGGGTCTGACTGCAATTGTTTGAACTTGATATGTGTTCGATATCTTGGTTAAGATATTTTTAGAGTGAAAGGCCTGCTATTCAAAATATAGTTTCTGATTCAGTGCTTTTTTTTAATTTGGTGGAAATTTCCCAAAGCATGCTTCCTTTAATCAGTGATGTATTTTTAGTGCTTACTGTTTTAATGAGAAATCTTGTTTTTTTTTTAATGCAGCCTTATTATGGCTTTAAAAGGAGCATTTAGGCGTGGCAGCTACCTCCGCTCCTAAAAAGCCCCCAAGTTCCCACAGACTCTCTGGGGGGCGGGGGTGTGTGTGTAATTAACCAGCCTTCCTGGAGCAAGGCTTCCCAGCTCCACAGCCGAGACCCGACAGGGCTGGAGCATCGTGACCTCTGAGCCCCACGAGGGGAAGTGAGCCTCTGGGCCTCACAGGCCTCCTCACCCAGAGCAGATGTGGTCTGGCCATGCACATCCCAGATCTGACCCCCAGGACACCCCGAGACTGGGGGCCGGGGGTTGGCTCTGGGTCCTTGGGCAACCTTGTGCCTCCAGCATGATTCCTCTTTGGCAGACTCTGCCGACAGCACCATCAGCACCCTCTCTGCTCTCAGAGGCAGAAATGTCCCCATTTTGGGAGGCTTCCTGTTCTGTAAGCTGCTGGACACATCCGAATTCCCACTGTGGCAATTTAGACACACAATCTGCCCTCCTGTGGTATTAGACCTTGACCAGTATTGGGTGTTGAACTCAATTTTAAGGAATTGATTTGTTGGTAGGCATCCCCTGATCCCAAATGACCTTCTACCTATTTCTTCAGAGATCAGATAAAATGTCCCAACTCTAGTCCTCGCCACAGCAAAAAGACTCACCTCCTCATCTGGGTCAGGGCTGCTGTGCTGCATGCCTGCAAGGGAGCCACTTGCATGTGGTCTGGGGTTATGCAGTGCACAACCTGCGCAACTGTACCCAGCGAGCCTGGTGGTGGTGTGGGAGTTTATGTGCCTGGACGATTCTAAGGGTGACCACTCAGGGAAAAAGGATGGGAAAGAACATGGCATGGGATTAGCATAGTGCCTGGAAGCACATTCCAGGTATCTTCGTGGGTGTCCTGTCAGCATGAGGAGACTGGGAGACTGACAGTGCCGGCCTCTGTCGCGCCCTGGTGTCCCGTGGCTCCCGCTCAGCTGCAGCGGCACCAGTAGCCTCCCTGGGCTGGAAGCGGGGAGAGGAGTTAAGAGTCGATGTCCTTGGTTCTGTTCCTCTTCTTTCAGCTTCTGCATCGCCCTGACCCCTCACCCCCTCATACTGCCTCTTCTCTCCCTTTTCTTTTGTCTTTCTCCTCTCAGCCCTGTTTTAGTCAGACTCCTTGTCCAGAGTGTAATTTTCAGGGGGAAATAGGCATCTGCTCACTTCTCAGGTGGCCACGCGGCTCCTGTGCCCCGGGGAATGGAGGCGGAGTGGTGCAGTGGCTGACGGTCCTGGGCCACTGGGGACAAGGGTGCTCGGCCGTAAGGGGCGGGGCTGACGCCCTGCAGGATCGGGCGGCGGCGTTCGCTCTCACTCAGGGACACCGAGCTCAAAAAGAGCTCAGCAGAGCGCCTTCCCTGCCCGACCCCTGAGCCCCATGCTGCTCCACGGAGAGCACGTGGAGCCACACGGGCCGTGGTCCCTCCTCGTTGGGGGTCCCGGCTTTGCTTAGAGGCTCTGTGCCGTCTTCTCCGTGCTCACGGGCCCGTCCCCGCACCCTGCGAGGCAGCCTGGGAGCACAGTGAACGGCAGAGGCGGGCCGGCCTGGCGGGCAGCGTGTGGCCAGAGGCCGCAGACGCTCGCTGGGCTCCTGGGCTCCCTGCCCCGCCAGCTTCTCGGCACGCCTCCCCACCAGTGACACGGGCCTCGGCCTCCGTTGTCCTTGAACCTTAGAGAAGGATGTGGGGGCAGCGTTCTCGTCCCCCGGAGAATGTTGCGGGCAGCCGCTAAGCGCACACTGCCTCTGGGTCCTGAGCCTTGTCTCCGCCAGGAGAAGGTGATGAGTGTGGGTCTCGGGCCCCCAGGCAGAGGGGCAGCCTTCGGGCAGGCTTCCTAGAAGCAGCGCCCACAGCTCTCCGGCAGAGGTGTCCCCTCTCTGTCAGGGAGGCCAGCACCTGTGGGTCAGAGCACGGGAGGGCCAAGCGGCGGGGATGTGGGCTCTGAAGCCCCTCCACTGCCCCTCCTGTGCTTGCAGAGAGAGGTGGTGCCACATGACCCAGGAGGAGCGGGACGACAGCCTGCGGTTCAACGAGAACATCACCTTCGGGCAGCTGGGGTGAGCGCCAGGGCCAGCCAGCCACCCCCCACCCCCGTGACCCGGACGGGGCCCACGCCCACCCCCACCCCGGGTCACCCAGGAGATGAGCAAGCAGGGTGGTGTGAGGAGGGACCGCCGGGTGAGACGCTCCCACCCGGGGGCTCTGCTGGGGGAGCACCGCCCTTATGATGTCACACATCCCTGACTCAGTGTCACGACCAACGACCACTTTTAAGACCACGTTCTTAAACGGCTCAGAAGCACACGATTCACTCCATTTGGCCTTGACTCCGGTTCCTAATTAGTCCGCCCCTAACATGGTTTCATGGTGAGCAGGGCTGGCCGATGAGGCGATTTGGTTTTACATCTTTCTATCGATTCCCCGGCCCGGTGGGCTGCATGTTGGGCCCCGGCTCCCTTCCCCTCGGGAGGCGGGAGGGGTGCCAGCTCACGGCCGTGTCCCCCCCAGCACATTCACGCACAACATGCTGGCGTTCGGGCTGAACAAGAAGCTGTGCAATGACTTTCTGAAGAAGCAGGCGGTGATCGGCAACCTGGACGAGGGTGAGTGGCGGCAGGGCCGGGGTTTCAGGGGCAAGCGCGCTGCGTGCTGGAATCCCCACCCGGCTCAGAGGATTGTCCCTGCTGTAATTACAAATGGGACATTAAACGTTCCTGTCCGCCTGCGTGCGTGGGACACTTTTCCTTCCACTTGGAGACCCAGTTCTGCTAGGTAGGGCTTGCCCACGTCGGGCAGGATGGTGCGGGGCCCACCAGGTCAGTGCTTACAGACAGGGCCCAGGGAAAGATATAACTTGGTGCTCAGACTCTGACCTTGAAAATGGGCAGACTCTGGCCCTGAGTTGCCCCTCCTTCTAAATGGCCACCACATGGCGTGTCTTCGTTCCTTGAATGACACTGCTGCCGGAGGTCTCGGGGGAGCGGCGGGGGTCTTGAGGTCTTTCCGGCATCTCTGGCTTCTGTAACGGGAGGGGACACGTTGCTGATGTCAGCTTCCCTGATCGACAGCTGGCCTTTAGGCGTCATCCCACGTGCTACAAGCCGCTTCCTCCTTGTCCCCTGAAAGCTCTTCCACTTAGACATAGATTTGTGCAGATCGATATTGCTTAAAAATAAAACTCCATCCTGGACCAAGTTAGAGGGCCAAGGACAGGTGGCCTTAGGAGGTGCCCCTGGAAAATCTCAAAGTGCTGTCACCCGCCCCACCACTCATCACAAGCCGAGAACACTGTGCCCTCCACCACATGACCCCTGCGTGGCCTCCAGGACCCAAGCCTGGCTCCCGTGATAGGGTTCATCTGCCCACACCAGGCTTCCTGGGGGCCTGCGGGGCTGCCCTCTGGAGCGTCATTGCCATGGGAAGATGCATCCCGGTTCCAAGGAGCCCACTGCCAGGCCGAGGGCACACCTTCAGAAGCCCACACTCACCATGCCCGGGAGGGCCTGCTTTGTTATCACCCCGAATGAGAAGGACCTGCCTGTCCGTGTCGCCATCTCTCTCACGAGGAATAACGTTGTTTTCTCTTCCAGAGCAGTACAAGCTGCTGAGTGACCACATCGAGCAGATGGCCACCGAGTAGGCCTCGGGAGGTGGCCCGAGGCTCCCCCAGGAGGACTGTGGGTGCGCGCCTCCCTCCCGGGCTCACGGCTGGCTGTCACCCCCCCCCCGCCCCCGCATGACATTGGCAGCACCCAGAGGCGCCCCACACCGCCCTAGAATTAGCGGTTAGAAGAATCTGGTTGCCCGTTTTCCCTGCCTCCCCTCTGCCTGTGTCTGCTCCCCCATCTGCGTGCCAAAGTGTCCCTGGGATTACACAGCTAACACCGAGGTGACTGTCCATATCCCCGAGTAGCAGACCTGCGACGTGGGACCGAGGGGGCGCAGGAGGGAGGATGCTGGGTCCACGATGGGCCGGTGTCCATCGTAGCCTCCTGCGGGAGAGGCTGGGGCACACATGGGAGGGTAGGGAAGGGCAGCTGTGGGGTGGCACATGCCAGTGACACAGGGCAGTCAGGAGTGATGATTGGGGGCCCCCCGGCAGGGTGGGATTGGGTTCCTCCCACGGTGGGGTTCCTGCTGAACGGGGGCTGGGGCACACATGGGAGGGTAGGGAAGGGCAGCTGTGGGGTGGCACATGCCAGTGACACAGGGCAGTCAGGAGTGATGATTGGGGGCCCCCCGGCAGGGTGGGATTGGGTTCCTCCCACGGTGGGGTTCCCGCTGAGCGGGGGCCAAGCAGAGGGGGCGGGGGCCTCTGAGTGTCGGTCCACGGCTGGTGCTGGCTCTTTGCTGGGTCCCCTCTCCGTGCAGCAGGGATGGGAGTCCCAGGAAGCTCCAGGAGGAGAGAGACACCCGCTATTCCAGGACAGGAGAGAGACCGGGGCAGAGGACGTGCTTTCCCGGCCGCAGAAGGCCCGGCCGCGGCCAGGTGTGTGGGCGCCGGGAGACGGCACGGCCCCGAGTGGCTGTGTTGGACCCGCGTAGCACTCAGGTGTGTGTGTCAGGCCGTCTGAGATGTCCCCGCTCAGCCGACAGCTTCCTCCTGGAGTGGAGACGCTTCCGCCCGTTGCTCCCTGGCCGTAGCTTGGGGCCGTCAGTCCCCTGACGATGCGCAGACAAGAGAAGCGCTGCCCTTTATTTCAACAAAGACAAAAGAACCTGTGTCAGCCTTACAGGCACCGTGGCAGAGGCCGCCTGTGGCGGTGACTGCGTGAGGCTGGGTAGCGGGGGCTTTGGCGGGTCGGGCCCTCTGCCCCGGCCGCCTGGGGAAGCCTGTACCTCCCGCCACCTGAGCCCTTGGACCACTTTCCTGCGGATTCTGCAGACACCCCCTCGCCGTCTCAGGTGCCGGGAGCCGGGGCTCTTCCCCCTAGGTTTGTACCAGGCACAGCTGACCAGCCCGAGGGACCGCAGTCTGGCCAGCAGGCCTCCAGCCTGCCAGCTGCCCTGGCGAGCCCGGTTCCCCCACCCCAGCCCCAGCTCTTGGGCGCTGACCTTGATGAGGCCAGCGGGGCTCCGTCCTTCCCGCCTTGGTCCTTCGTCCCGTGTCCCCGCTGCACCTCCTCCAGCATGACAAGCACACGCCAGATACCAAGCCCTCCAGCCCTCCAAGGTTCCCCTCGTGGGGGATGCCTCCCTGGAATGTTCCAGAGCAGAGCGTGCATTGGATGAGCGGAGGAACGCACATCCGGGTGATCGTAAGAGAGATGACGGGAAACACGGCAGGACCCGAGTGCGCCGGCGTGAGCTGCTCCACCAGGAGACCTGGGGGGCTGGGGCTTCAGAAACCCTGCTGTTTTCGCAATGGCGTGTGCGTGCACGCGCACATGTGCGTGTGTGTGTGTGTGTGTGTGTGTGTGTGTGTGGTGGCAGCCTCTCTGGCCATGTCACTAAACAAAGCACAGCTGTGTCGCCAGTTTGCCTGTCCTGTGCGGGGCGGGTCACACGGGCTGGAGCGCCTCTACCCGATGCTGGGCCCAGTGATAGGACGAGTCTCTATGGAACGCGTTTCAGAGAAATAACATCCAGCTGACGGGTGTGTGGGCCCCTCCTCCGGTGCCTCCTGAAGATAACGCAGCCCCTCCGGAGACGTTCAACCACGACCCCTGGGTGTGCTGTGCTCCCTCCACCCCCCATAAGAGCAGGGCCACGTGTCCTTGCAGGGCTCTCCCCCCGCGGCCGTGTGTCGTTGGCTTTCTTAGTGGTTAGTTGAAATGCGTTAAGATTTTATTCTAAGGTGCCCAAAAGACTTATCCTTGTACATAGAAGATTTTTGTACGGACGTTCGATCCAGTTTGATTTCTGGAGGGAGACAGTAGGTTTTTGGGTCTTCCCAGGGGTGCTGGGCAGCTGGCGGCTCTCTCCCCCCAGGGTGGGGCGGGAGGGCCCGTGCAGCCTTGGAAGGAAGTGCAGCTTTGACTTCTTAGGGCTTTTCTAGGCACTTTAACTTCGAGATGGTCTTGAGACCTTTTTTTTTTCCATACAGGCCTCTTGAAATAGCATTTGAAGGTAGAGGCAAGGGTTGCTTTGGGATTTTTCCCCTCCCCTTGTTTATGTAAATCTAGCTCCTAAGAGTGGAGTCTGACCCCAGAAGTGTTGCTTTCAGCCCCACGAGGGGACACTGCCGGAGACCGTGGGCCTCGTGGAGTGACGGATGTCGGGGTGGCTCTGAGGCTGCCCTGCTGTGTCCTGGTGGCGTCTGCCTTTGGCCGAGCATTTCACCTGGGAGTGTCTGACCACTGTCACCCGGAGGACGCACGGCGTGCCTAGCAGGAGCCGGCAGCCTGCCTCGCTGACGTTTCCTCTCTCTGTGACAAGATCTTCCCTCCGAGGCCCGCTCCGAGCAGACAGACACAGGGCGGGCTCTCAGGTCCGAGCGCGGAGAAGTCTCACCCCGCCGTACACACAGGAGGCTTTGGAGAAAGAGCTCTGGTGGCCCTCCCTGCAAACTCAGGACCCTTAGACTTGGGGCAGGAAGCGTCAGGTCATATCCACGAGGAGAGTTTCCAGTCCCAGTAGGTTCAGGGTCCCAAGCCAGGAGCTTTGAAGGCCTGCGTTAGCAATGGCATTTCAGTCTCCTGCTGTCTGCCCTTCAGGGCTGTGTGAATCGTAATGAGCCAAAAACAGCGAATTCTCCCAAGTAAAAAGTACCCTGCTTTGGAAGTAGGATGATGTCGAGATGTGGCTTTGTACGTCTTCAGCTTTTGTTGCAGTTTTAGCAATATTGTTAGATGTTTGAGAGGGGCTGTGCTAGTATTCAGATCATATCTACTGTGTGTGCGCATTTAATCAAAGGCAGGAGAACCAAGTTCTGATATTATCAGTTCTTTGTACAGTGAAAGGGAGTAGACCATGATTTTCCTATTGCCAAAAGGGGAAAAAAGCAGACCGAGGAGCTCTTAAGTTGCCAAAAGGAGGGCTGGAGAGAGTCCAATTCGTGAGTTTTGTGCTCCAGTGAAACCCGGGACGGTCAGGGTCACGGGCAAGCCCCACGCTGGGTTTAGGGCAGAGACCCAGGACTGGAGTCAGAGGTGCCGCCTCACCTTTCTCTTTCCTCCTTCCCGGGAGCTGGAACCAGTGGAGCCCGTACTCACCTCTCCCTGCCCAGTTAGACGGTGACGTTCATTGCCGCGGAGAGAAGGTGGCAGCCTTGAGGGTTGCTTTTCCGTTGGCTGTTTTAAGTGGGTTAGTTTATCACCCAGAGCACTTGGTATTGCAGCCTCCCACTGTGAGAAGCGCAGTGTTCACGCCACAGAGGGGCTTGCGAGGAGTTTTGTTGAACACAGGTGACCGTGACCAGCAGTCAGGGCTCCAGCTACAAGCCTGACCTTCCTGGGCGTTGTTGCACCCCGACGAGTTGGCTTTTCAGTTAGGGAGGATCCCAGCAGGTCGGTGCGGTTAGGTCAGCTGTATGGCCAAGTCACCTACAATTGAGACAGCTGGGCAGCCAGGGGCCTGAGTCATTTGCCAGAACAGTAGGGAGCTTGGGAAGCAGGGGGAGAAGGGCCCAGCACCAGCCTCGGGGGAGGGGTAGCAGCCGGGTGGTCCCAGGCTGGTCACCCCCTGGCCACCCTCTTCCTCAGCCGCAGGCAGAGCTGCGGGGCTGGGGGCCCACGGCCCCCTCGGTCCCGGGGTTCTTCTCGCAGCGCCCCACCCCCGGCCTTTTAGTTTCCTTGAACCACTGTTCCTGCCACTCAGCCATCTCCCCGTCTTCCTGCAAATCACTGATCCCTTTTTACGATTCTTGAGGGTGAGTTTTGCTAGAAAAGCCTTTGAAGCTGAGTTTGTACAGCGGAATGGCATTGGAGACAAGTGCCCCTAACTGGCTGGTGTGCGACGTTCAGACCTGGGCTGGAGCCAGGCCTTAGTCAAGTCACATGTCCCAGTACGTCCTTGTCGCCCGGCGGCCGGGAACAGGCCTGTGTGGGTTCTCCAGATGGTTCCCACCCAGGAGCACCCTCAACGCCCAGACCCTCCGAGTGGCCGGCCCCCCCGGCCTCATTCTGTCACCATCTCCCTGCAGTCCCTCCCCAGCAAGCACCTCGGATGGCCGGCCCACCTCGTCTCTGGGTGTCCTGGCGCTGGCCTGTGTCCCTGAGTTGGCTGGTCTGTCTGAGCTTGAGATGAGTGAAGGGCTGCGGGGTGGGGGAACCTTCCCCCTGGCTGTGTCCCCAGGAGTCAAGGCGACACTGCTCCCACTCTAGAGTTCTTGGTTACTATTGGAGAAGGAACACCTCGTCATTTCCAGGAGCGAGTCAGGATGGTCTGGGTTTGCCCGTCTTCCTGTCACTTCCTGCAGGACCTCTGTGCAGGCGGGGGTGACCCTGCATCCTCGCTTGTCCTGCAGGGTCAGACCAGGGCGCTGTCGCTTGGCGCCCTCCTGAGCAGCACAGACGGGGTCGCTGAGCTGGAAGGAGGGCTTCTGCTGCTGTGATGCCCCTCGGACCCCGGGGGGCTGTGCCTGTCCCCACCTTGGTCCTGGACGGTGCGCTCGCGAAAATGAAAGGGAAGTGCTCAGCAGGCCCGGTTCCCACACACAGGCTGCACATGCGGGCCCTGATCTGTCCTTGTGCTGGAGGCTTGCTTAGGTTCCCGTGGACGCCTTGAGATGGACGGGCTGACCATCTGAACAGTAGGAAAGGCTAGAACTCAAATGGCAGGTACCTCCGCTTAAGACGTGTCAGCTTGAGAGCTTCATGGTTCTAACTGTGGCCTCTGGGGCTTCAGGAGGGTCTCCCACTTGCATCCCCTGTTTCTCTCCCACCTGTTGGTCTCGGACCTGAACTTGCCTTGGCCATATCCACGCATTGCCCTTAGTGGCCCAGGAGTCGGGGTCCGTGATGCAGGTATGTTATATGTACACTTACGCAATTTCGTGTCCCACGGGGCGATGTTCTACAAACTATATTTTCAGGTGGAGAAAGTTTCAAGGTCGAGCTCTCAGAACAGTGCTAAAATCAAAGCTGTTTCCTGTGAAGAGAAAAAAAAACCGTCTATATATTTCACCTCAGATTGTCAGAAGGCAGAAACTGAAATAAATTATCTTAAAAAAAAAGAAGTCAGTCTGTTGAATTTTTGTTTTCACACGTCCGTGAGCACATTTTTTTTTTTTTTTTACAGAATTTGCAATCTTCTCAGTGACGACAGAGAAAACACCTTTTTCTAGGGTCAAATAGACGTTCTCCCCACTTAGGCTGAGCAGCTGGGTCTCGTGCAGATGTGTGTGTGTGTGTCGTGGCCAAACCGATGGGCAGAGGGAGTGTCCGCTGAGTCACCGCCAGGGTGTGTTAGTGAACGGAGGGGCCTTGGCCTCCAAGATGCCTCCAGCCCCTTCCAGCTGATATCCTGGTCTTGCCTTTGAGCCTCAGCTGCCTCACTTCTTGCTTTTGGGGGTCGGGGGGCTGTGAGTAGAACGCGATTACCACCCCTGCCTGACACACACAGGACACCTTCATCATCCCTTACAACTTGGTTTGACAGACGTATTTTGTGAAATGTTGGGCTTTCTTTTTTTCTGATTATAAGAGGTCAATAGCCATGTTCTAACTCTCCAGACTAACAGATCTGGGAGGTAAGCCTGAGGACCAGCACAGGGCCTAGAAGAAGTGTCCTTGGTACCCGGAGCAATGGACTCAGTTCCAGGGGCCCTGGATGGGATGATTCCCAGGGCAAAGGCGCAGGCAGGTCCCCCAGCCCTGGCCTGGCCACCTGAGATGGGCTGGGGTATGTGCCCTGATGCTCAGTGGGGCGGGGGCCGGACCGCCCTGTCTCTGGTTCTCCCACCCAGCCTGGAGGACTGGCCCGGGTGGTAGAAGCCTCCACACCTGACTTTTCCTCTGGTGCCAGGAGAGTCCAGCAGCTGAAGGTCAGGGGCTGGATTCAGAGGCAGCTCCTGGTGACAGGGAAGGACCCCTCTGAAGGCAGCAAGGACCCTGAAGAGCACAGGGACCCAAGCCTGGGTCCCGTTCTACCTCCCCACCAACCCACTGCGTGCCTTTTGCCAAATTGTTCTTTGAACCTCAGTTTCTTCATCCATATAATGGGAGGGAAAACATCACCCATCCGAGGCGGTTCCTGCGAGAAATGCAAACGTGGTTCTCACTCCAATCTCTTTCCTCCTTGTCCCGATGAGGAAATAAATCAACCTGGCAGCTGTACCTGTAGGAAGGGTCCTGCCCATTTAAGGAAAAAGAAAAACACCAAACTTCTCTCTAAATTTTATAGGAATCCATTTAAAACATCTTCCCAGACTGGGATACGAACCCATGTCCCCTGCATTGGCAGGCGGACTCTCAACCACTGCGCCACCAGGGAAGCCCCATCAACTTACCTTTAATGAGCCCCTACTGTGTGTCAGTCGCCACCAGGCTCCAGGACCACAAGATGAAGAAGGTCCTTTTCCTTCAGAAACTATCAGTGGGGTTCAGACACAACTGAGGTTAAAAAAAGGTACATTTGTGTGTGTCTGTCTGTGCGTGCATGCGCACACATATATGTGCTTAAGAGTATAAAAATATAACAGATAAAATATATACTGTAAATGTGATGATATACAATCTATGATAAGGTTATTCTAAAACATATAGAATGTTTTAGTTATTTTTGGAGTGGGTGTCCTTCCTGGTTGAATCAGGGTGGGCTTCCCTGAGGAGGTGGCTTGGAGCTGGATTTTGGGAAATAAAAGTCACTGTGGCGAAGACGTTAATCCTGCAATGATCCCATGAGAAGGGTTTGGGTTTTTCTTAAATTAATTTAATTTTTTATTGAAATGTAGCTAACTTACAATGTTGTTTTAGCTTCTGGTGTACAGCAAGGTGATTCAGTTGTACATATCCATATTCTTTTTCATATTTGTTTCCATTATATGTTATTACAAGATACCCCTGTGCTATATAGTAGGACGTTGTTTATCTGTTTTATATATGGCAGTGTGTATCTGTTAATCCCATACTCCTAATTTATGCCACCCCCTTTAACCCTTTGGTAACCATAAGTTTGTTTTCTACGTCTGTGAGTCTATTTCTGTTTCGTAGATAAGTTCATTTGTGTCATATTTTAGATTCCACATGTAAGTGATATCATATGATATTTGTCTTTCTGTCTGACTTACTTCACTTAGTGTGATAATCTCTAGTTCCATCCATGCTGCTGCAAATGACATTATTTCATTCTTTTTTATGGCTGAGTAGTATTCCATTGTATATAGGTACCACATCTTTATCCATTCATCTGTCAATGGACATTTAGGTTGCTTCCGTATCTTGGCTATTGTAAATAGTGCGCAAAGAACCTTGGGGTGCATGTATCTTCTTGAATTAGTTTTCTCCAGATATATGCCCAGGAGTGGGATTGCTGGATTATATGGTAACACTATTTTTTAAAGAACCTCCATACTGTTTTCTGTAGTGGCTGCACCAGTTTATAATACATTCCCTCCAACAGTGTAGGAGGGTTCCCTTTTCACCACACCTGCGAGGAAGGTTTTGTTGACCACTTTGCTGATGAGGAAATCATGGTACCCGCAGTGGGGAATGAAATCAGGGGCTAGCTGGCTCCAGAGCATAGTGTTTATCCTGAACGGCTGCAGGACGTCCTCTCCCTGGCAGAAGTCTCTAGGAGGCAGCAGGAGGTGTGCTGAGAGCCGAGTGACCCAGAGCTCAGATGCCCCCAGCCACTGTCAGGAATTTGCTCCCCAAATGTGCACACCCAGGGGGCCCAGGCAGGCAGGCGGCCGAGCCTGCGGACCCCCACCCCTCCTCCACTTCTGTGATGTGTTCCTGGTCCCAAGGTCATCCCCGCACATCACGTCCCTATGGTTTGGGTGAATTGCGTCCCCAAAACTCATGTGTTGAAGTCCTGACTCCCAGTACTCACAATGTGACCTTATTTGGAAATAGAGAGTCTTTGCAGATATATTTAGTTAGGATGAATGGGGTGGACCCCTGATCCTATGACTGGTGTCCTTATAAAAAGGGGAAATTTGGACACAGAGACACAGACAGGGAGACACCACGTGAAGGTGAAGGTGGAGATCAGGGTGATGTGTCTACAAGCCAAGGAGCACCTAGGATGGCCTGGGAACCACCCGGAGATTCTCCTCACAGACCCCAGAAGGAACCAGACCTGCCAGCACCTTGATCTTGGAGTCCAGCCTGAATGAGAATAGATTTCTGTGGTTTGAAGCCCCCAGTGTGTGGTGCTTTGTTAGGGCAGCCCTGGGAGATGATTCACCTCCAACCAATAAGGACTCTACGGGGCTTTCCCGGGACAGACCCACCCAATGTCCTCCACCTGACTCTTGTTTGGAGAAAAACTTTAGCCTCCGAGGCCTTCCCCGAGTTCCAAAGAATAAATTTAATCAGAGAAATGAGAAAATGCAGAAGCTAAGGAAAATAGTCAAGCAGGACAACATAATAAGAGTTCAGCCATTAAACAAAGCCAAGGACCTTTAGTTCCTCCTCAAGGGCTGTAGATAATATTGTGCGCCACGTCCTCTGAGCTGTTTTGCAGGTACGGAAACACCACAGGTGAAAGAAGTTAACTGGACTGGCCCAGTGACCTCACCCCCAGCCAATCAGAAGAATGTCCACAAGGGACTTCCCTGGTGGCCCAGTGGTTAGGGCTCTGCACTTCGACTACAGGGGGCCCAGGTTCGACCCCTGACTGGGGAACTAAGACCCCACAAGTCGCACGGTGCAGCCAAAAAAAAAAAAGAATAAAAGAAAAATGTCCAAGAGCTGATAACGCACCCCACGGTCTCTCTCCCTCACCCTGTGTTTAAAAACCTTTCCTGAAAGTCATCGGGAAGTTGGGACCTTTTGAGCACCAGCTGCCTGGACTCTTTGCTTGGCACCTGCAATAAATCCTGCCCTTTCCTTCACTACAACCCGGTGTCAGTAAATTGGCTTTACCGCACGCAGGCAAATGGACCCGAGTTTGGTTCGGTAACACACGTTAACACGGGCTTAAACACCCAGAAGCCCAGTCATAAGACAGGAAATGAGACCCAGCAGGAGTCAGGGTGAGATGCACCCATGTTTATTGAACACCTGCCATGTACCAGCTGTCCTTCTGGGCACCTTGATCCCCAGAGCAGCCTGTGAGCTGAGTGATGTGATTCCTGCCAGACAGATGAGGAAAGCGGGACTCAGAGGACATGGAATTTGCACACGGCAGAGCCTCCAAGCATCCAGCCTCAGCCCCCTTTTCCTGACTGGGGAGTTCTCGTCCTAGCGATGGAGCCCCTTCCCTGTCCCCTGAGGTCCTCCACGGGGTCCTCCTCGGCCGATTTGTCCTCACTGGCTGCTTCTTTTCTCTGGCTCCGTACGGTGCTCTGGGTGCTCTAAATAAAAGAAATACATAACAACAACAGTAACAAAATCATCATCATCATCACAACAACAGCAGTAATAATAATGACAGTGACGAGCACTGTTTCCTAAATGTCTCGGGTAGATGTGTTCGCCTAATACCACAGCCCTTTGAGGGAGTTACTATCACTGGCCGCACTTTGCAGGTGAGGAATCTAAGGCACAGAGAGGTTAAGGAACTTTCCCAGGGTCACACAGCTTGGGAGCAGTGGGTTTGGACCCAGGCAGTCTGGCTGGGGACCATACTTCCTCCGCTGCCTTTCAAGAGAATTATTCAGAAAGCATGAGACGCCCCTCACCACACTGTGGTTCCCTGAGTCTGCTTCAGGCAGGTCCAGGTCAGATTCAGGGCCACCCTCCCACTCCCCAGGCAGCAAGCACTCCCTTCTCAGACCCGAGTTCTCAGCCAGCCTCTGGTCTCTGGTCTCTTCACCTTTGTCACAGGTGTTACGCCCCACCCCCAGTGCTCACCTGGGCGAGAAAGCACGGGACAGCCGGGGACAGGGTGGTGTCCGTGAGCAGCCGAGCGTCATAACGCCCATAAACTCCACGCATCTTGGCTCTAAAATCCTGCCAGGAGGGTTGGATCCGGTCAGGAAACAAAGAAAGGGGTGCCAGCGGGAAAGAAAGACGTGGGACAAGAAAGCCAGTGCACAGGTTACTGCAGGGACCCCCACCTACACCAGGTCCGCCTAGGAGTCTCCTGTTTCTTATTCCATATGATCTACTGCAGAGCGGTAAGTGGGCATTGTCATCCCATTTTACAGATGGGAAAAACTGAGGCCCAGAGGCACGGTAACATGTCCATAGTCATGCAGGAAGATTAGAGATCACACCGCCCCCCAACCAAAATAAAGTAGAGTTGAGTGAATGCACCAGAGCCCAGCCAACCTTCATTGACCCTCCTATGATGCTTTTAAAAGCTCATCCACAAATTCTTTGACACTTCTCCCATCAGGAGCTGGACTATAATTCTCCTTCCCTTGAATATAGCCTTAATGGCACACTTCTAAGGAACAGAATGTGGCAGACAGGATGCTCAGTTTCTTCGGAGCTTAGGTCACGGAAGATGACACAGTGTAATTCTCTGATGCTCACTCTTGGACCAGCTGCCGTGGTGTGAGGAAGTCCACGCCCCATGGAGAGACCGTGGGCAGTTACTCAGGCTGCAGACCCCACTGCAGACCCAGACGGGATGGGCCTCACTGGGGTACAGCTCAACCCAGGTGATGGTCATGTACGTGGATGGTCCAGAGAGACGGGTGTTGGGGAAATTCCCCACCTCGGGTTCGCTGCCCAGGGGCAGATATTTAAAACAGTTCATTACAATGAGCCTTCAAAGTTCAAGAAACTCCAGAATGTTGCCAACAAAAACTTCTATCAAGACAAAACGAACAACTCAGCCATAAAAAAGGACAAACTAATGCCATTTGCAGCAACATGGATGCAACTAGAGAGTATCATACTAAGTGATGTAAGTCAAGACAGAGAAAGACAAATACCATATGATATCACTTATATGTGGAATCTAAAATATGGCACAAATGAAACTATCTACAAAACAGAGACTCACAGACAGAGACATCAGACTTGTGGTTGCCAAGGGGGAGGGTGGGAGGGAAAGGGACTGGGAGTTTGGGGATCAGCAGATGCAAACTATTACATATAGAATGGATAAACAACAAGGTCCTACTGTATAGAACAGGGGACTATATTGGGTCTCCTGGGATAAACCACAATGGAAAAGAATATTTTAAAAAAGAATGTCGTATGTGTAAAACTGAGGCACTTTGCTGGACAGAAGAGATTAGCACAGCATTGTAAATCAACTAGGCGTCAATAATAAAAAAAAAAAAGACAAAAACAACCTCCAATTCGGCCCCACCCCCCAAATAGGAGATGAGATGTCTGTGACCCACCTCCAGATCTCTCTCCAGGTCGTAGCTCTCCAGGGTCTGGAAGGCACTGGAATACACCTCCACCGCTTTGGCGTGGAAGACCATCTCATTGGTCACAAAGTCCGAAAAAATTTTCTATTGGGAGAGACGCCCAGATCACATAAGTAACACTGTCAGAAGGACTGTCCTGGGGTCATCTCGACATGGACCAATAGGGTGTGTGTGTGGGGGGGGGGGGGGGGGCAGAATAAATTTCAAGAGATGGCTCTGCTCTTTAGAAACCTGGGTAACTTACTGAGGTATACTTTTTGATGTAGCATCACTATTTGGACCCTAAAGTACAGGGGGGGGGGGGGGGGCGGGGGCTTAGTTGTCCTTGTGGGGCAGGTCCTAGGTGTGGAGTTTCAATATATTATTTCTAATTAATTTATTTTTGTTGAACAGATAATGCATTCCCATAGTTCAAAAGCTGCCTTGCACAGAGATTGTTCCAGAAATGTGTGAGGCCTTGTGGACTTTCTGAGGGGCATCCTTTTCTCAGCTCTGTCAACCTGGGCTCCTCCACTCAGCTTGCACTTCTCTCATTCTGAGGTCAGGTTGATGGCTACAAATTTTCAGCCTCTGTCACTCACGGGCTGGAAGTGGGTCTTATGGGAGGGGGAGGGGATGCTACTGGCCCAGAAGCCCCACAACCTTATAAGCCAGCTTGTCAAAACATTATTAGTGATGGAAACGTTGGCTTCTCTTGATCAGATGGTTCAGCTTGGCTCAGTAAGCTCTCACAGAGCTCCTACTGCATGTCCGGCTCCAGTGGGGGCTTCTGCTGGGCCCAGCACAAGCTCCTACTGTGTGCCAGACCTGAGGGGAAACTCCTGCTTTGTGTCAAGTCCAGCAAAGGCTCCTACTGTGTGTCAGTCCCCTCCTACCTGCTGGGCCCAGCACAAGCTCCCACTGTGTGCTGGGCTCAGCACAAGCTCCTACAACGTGGCAGGCCCCAGCAGGAAACAGGCTTGCTGTTGGGGGAGGAGCCTGCAGTTTGGAAACACACCTCTTCCCGTCACGTGGGAAGCAGCTGGAAGAGGCGGGCCAGAGGAAGCCGCTAGGCCTCCTGGGAGAAGAAAGGGGCGAGAGGGCCAAAGACTGTGCTGGAAATCCCTGGCTCCTGCGTCTTCCCGTCCCGCCCCCGGGAGGCAGTGCTGGTGACAACAACAGGCCTCGTCCTGCCCTTTGCCGGCCTGTGGCCCCGAGGAAATGACGTATCCTCTCAAGCCTCAGTTTATTCGTCTGCACAGGAAGGACAGGAGTGGTCCCAGTTCACAAAGCCCTACGAGAGATTCAATGAGCGCCGCGGCTCTCGACCTGCGGGCCCCTCATCAACACCAGCCTCACATGGGAGCTTGTCAGAGATGCAAATTCTTCGGCCCACCCAGGCCCACTGGATGGGACGCCACGGTGGGCCCACCGTTTGCGTTTTAAGGAGACCGCCAGGGCATTTCTGACGCACGCTCAGGTGAGTGAACCGCTGCTTGAAAGCATGGCTTACATTCTTTTTAGAGGAGCCAGAGAGTTATTTTGTAGATATTTCATTAGAATCGTGACCTAAAACTGATATAGTGGTAATGATTATTTCAAGTTTGGGCTTTTATCTCTTTAAATATTTGGAGGTTTGGATAAGCAGCTCTTACAAATGAATTCCCCCAATTTTAAAGGATGCCCATGTTAAAATGCATGCTTCTGTTGGTCGCCGACAGTGCAGAACCTTGTGTGCTCTCGCTGGCCTCGAAAACATCAGGTGCTTGATAATGGTCTGCTGGTGCTTTTAGGTTCTGCCTGCAACATGGATGCTTGAGCAGTAATTACCACTGTTTCACTCGCTTCGTTCGTTCATTCTTTCATTCATTTTCCCAATATTTACTGAGTACCCACCGAGTGCCAGGCCCTAGGCCTGGTGCCCAGGACCCAGGAGGGGACGTGGCAGGCAGGGGGTCTGCTCTGTGGCTTCGACATGCAGTATAGGAGGTGGCGTGGAGCAGTGAGATCTCCCCTGCTCTCTACCATCATAGGGTCTGCGTGAACTCTCTTTCCCAAGAGTGTCAGCTCTGTGAGGACAGGGCCTTGCTTTGCTGGCTATGGTGTCCTCAGCCTCACGCATAGCGCCTGGCACATAGTAGGTGTGTACAACATCTGTGAGATTCACGAGTGAATTAAAGATACAATGAATCCACCCCCTGGGATAACTGCCTCCAGAGAGAGCGGAGCAGAGAGTGTTAACAGTTAGTCGGACCAGGTCTGGGGGTCCAGGTGAGTTTCTCTGAAGGACAGCAGGTGTGAACTCGATGCAGAGTAAGGGCAGAGCCCTCCTGGTGGAGGACACAGCCTGTGCAGAGGCCCTGAGGTATAAAAGGTCTTGGTGCACTCTTGGAGCTTGGAGTGGTGTGTCCAAGAGAAGGGTGGAGGGCGGGGCTGGGCCTTTGAAGCCTTGGGGAGGATTTCAGCCTTTCTCCTTCGAATGAGGGAAGCACAGGAGGGTGTTAAACCCAGGAGTGACAAATCAGAGCTGCCTTTTGTGAGATCCTTGGGGCTGCAGTTTGGAAAATGGACTAAAGTGGCAGGGGGGCAAGAGTGGCTGCGGGGGTCTCTGTGACCATCTTGCCCTTAAAGACCCCGCCTCCCTGAGGCCTCTTGTAAGAGCTGGGGCTCTGGGCCTGGGGCTCTGTGTGTGTCGGGGTGGAGAGAGGAAGGGTTTGTGCCCCTGGGGCTGTGCGGAGGAAAGGAGGAGGGTCCTGCGGATCCTGTGCGGAAAGGCAGGGGCTGGGGGGACAGACTCTGCCCAGTTCTCCTGGCAGGCGGGGAGCTTGGCCGGGTGCTGAGAGCGCACGGCTGCCACTGCTGGCTTCCGGCCAGGACAGCTGTCCAAGACAGCTGCCCGAGCAGCCGGCCTCTACCTGCCGCGGCCAGGAGGAAGCCAGGATGAACTGTCCTGGGAATCAGGGCCCTGACAGCCGAGCAGGCACAAGCTCACACACACACTCTGTCACAGGGAACACACATGCACGCACACATACACAGGTGCACACACACCAGAGCTCGCCCACGGGGCAGCCCAGAGTGCTTCCAACCAGGGACCGACCACCCCCACCTGGAGGTCCTTTAGCCTCTGTTCCTGGAAGGCATCCACCGTCTCCTCCAGCTGGTGGGAGGTGTGGCTGGCATCCACCAAGGCCCTCTGCACGCTGGTCTCCGCCTGGCCCCAGAGATACCAAGTGTCGTGGGGGCCCCATTCTGGATCATTCTCTGTCCCTTCGCCCCACCCTTGGGCCAGCTGTCCTGCGTCGTGGGAGTCTCTTGCCAATTTGGTTGTGGAAGGAATGGCTGAGTGGGACCACAGCGAAAGGGGCAGCTGCTTCTTGGACAGACCCTCTCGTTAGCTGTGTGACCTCAGGCAAGTCACTGAACCCCTCTGAGCCTCAGTGTGCTTGCCTGCAAACAGGGGACGGCTGTAAGGCCTGCTTTGCAGGATTGTTGCAAGAATGAGAGTGGGCTCAGCTGAGCTACTGCTATGACGGGTACTCCACGTTCGCTGATGATTAATTCCCGCATGTGGAGCGATTTTAGGTAATTAACTTATTGGTTGCTTTGTTTGGCATCTATATGGCCTGACTCCACAGCAGGCCTGGCACGTGACGAAGCTGGATTTCAGAGCCAGAGGCCTACAGAGCTGAGTTGGGGGTTGCCCCTTAGCTCTCTGGGTGACCTTGGGTAAGTCACTTTTCTCAGTTTCCCCATCTAGAAGTACCCACCTCCTGTGAGCAGTAAGTAGGTAACCCTGACAAGGAAGCAGGCTGTGGAGGGGAGTGTCTCTCTGACTCCCTGAGTAGCATCGCTGATGGGACAGAACCCAGGTCTCCTGAGCCCCAGCTGATGGCTGGCTGTCCCAGAGCCTCTGACTCTCCTGTCCTAAGCCCAGGGCCCTGCACACACCCGCCCAGGTAAAGCTCACCTCGCCGTTTTGTGAGGCCATTCGTTACCTGCGTGCGAGCCTGCCTTCCCCAGACAGACTTGTGACGCTCACCTGGGACTGAAACAGGTGCAGTTAGGGATTCAGGTTAGCCAGCAGCCCCCATGGAGGGGGCACGGTGATGTACGGCCCCGGCCTCACTGCCCCCCAGCCCCTGCCTCGGGAAGGATACGATGGTCTGTCTCTCTGAAGGGGACTTCTGCCTCAGTTTCTCCAGCTTTCCCAGTTGTTTGAGCTCGTTGTTCAGGACGTGTTTGAATTTCTTGATCTCAGCCTATGGAAGGAGGAGGGTGGTTTCCTGGGGTCCCAGCCCCCCACGTGGCCCACGCCACAGTGCCGTGCTCGCCTGGGTCTGCTTTATCTGCACCCCGTAGAGCTTCAGGGGGTTGACCACCTTGGTCTCCAGCCTCTCGACCTGGGGACACGCGGACGTACACAGTCGGAGCTGGTGGAGCCAGGGAGATGCTGGGGGGCTGCGCGGCCACTGGCCTGCATTTACAGAGCGCCTTCTGCATGTCCGCAGCTGCACGGTGGGCCCTCCTCCCACCTTGGGGTTGTGAGCACGGGCGACACATTTCATCTCGCTGAGCCCTGTTTCCTGGCCTGTACAATGGGTATAAGGAGTGTACCCGCCCCCGGATTTTTAGCAACTGGATGGGACCCAGCACTGTTTCATTTCTCCAGACTGCCTTAGATCTCACCAGGGATGCTGACAGAGCCACCTGGAACACGGACTGGCGGGGAATTCAGAGCTGACTGCGCTGTGCAGCATCCAGGGACATGGCAGGGTCAGCGAGGGGGACACCTCACGCCCCTGAGTCAGTGCCTGTGTGCCAAGCCTGACACTAGGATAAACGATACCAGTACTGGTAACAGTGGTCACAGTTAAAGCTAGTGTGGGTTAAGCGCTTACCCTGGGGGTGTCACAGTAGGACAGGTGTAGGAGTCCCCCCAAGGGCTTCTTAAAGCCCTCATCCCCAGGCACCACCCCAGAGGTTCGGACTCAGCAGGTTCAGGGTGCAGCCCAAGAATCTGCATTTTTCTAACAGGTTCCCAGGTGAGGCTGGTGCCTGGAGGATGGGGTCCCCTGAGAGTCTGGTTTGCCCGATGGGCCAGGGGAGCTGGAGTCCCCACCCAGCCCCTTCCTCCTCCATTATGGCTCTTGTAACCGCAAACCTAAAAAAGAAATAATATTCCCAAGTGCTGAAAGGGAAAGGGACTTACCCCTTCCCTTTCTGTGCAGTATTCCTTTGAGAAAACATGCAGTTGTAAATCCTTTCTCTGTCCCTTTGAGATGGATATAAAGCTTTTAAAAGCTCAAGAAGCCTCTGAACAGTAAACTTTGGGAGGACAGTGTCTCCAGGGAGTTTGCCTGGTGCCTGGCTCCCAGCTGTACCTATCTGCTTGTCAGAGAGAGATGAGGTTTTACTTTTCTTTGGATAAAGATGATTAGCCAGCCCAGGTGGCCACCCAATCGCCAGGTGGAATTAGGAAGTCCTGTGTGACAAAGGGCGCTGTCCCCTTCCCTGTCCTCAGGGGGAGTGAGGTTTCTCTGTCTTTGCCATCGCTTATGCAATCGCCTGTGACGTGCGTTACCTCTGGCTTAACGCTTATTCAATAGAAAAGCTGTTTCATTCTTTTCTACCATCGCAGAGAGGATTTTTCTGGGTTGGCTGGAGTTTTGTTTTATTTTTATTTTATTTTTATTTTTATTTTATTTTTATCCCAAACTCCTAACCCTTCCCTCTCCAATGCTCCCTCCCCCTTGGCAACCACAAGTCTTTTCTCTATGTCTGTGAGTCTGTTTCTGGTTCGTAGTTCATTTGTGTCATATTTTAGATTCCACGTGGAAGTGATGTCATATGGTATTTGTCTTTATCTGTCTGACTTACTTCACTTACTATGATAATCTCTAGGTCCGTCCATGTTGCTGCAGATGGCATTATTTCCTTCTTTTTTATGGCTGAGTAATATTCCACTGTATATACGCCACATGGGGATTTGATTTTTAATTCTTTCCCCAGAGCCCTATCTTGGTTATTCTGAATTATTCTGATTAATGGCAGACAGTGCTGGCCTCAGATGGCCATGTTGTTCTGCCCTGATCATCACAGCAAAGATAGAGTGAACTCCCTAACTCCCTGCAGCCTCCTTGCCCCCCACAAGCCTCCAGGCTCTCAGTCCTGTAAACTGAGGTGTGACCCTGGGGAGGGAGTGATGTGAGCGTCCTCACTCTGGGGACACCTTTGGAGGAGATGCGTCCGCTGACTGTGGACCCTGCCGGCCGGCTCCAACTCTCAGATCCCCCCCGGGAAATGGGTCCACTGGGGCCACTTGCTCCCCTCGGCCTGCCGGTAATCCTGCACTTTGGCCAGGTCCTCGGCGAAGGTCCTCAGGGCGGCCCGCATCTCCGGGTTCTCCGTGTTGGCGAAGTCGATGAGCTGCTTGGTCACTGTGTCCTCCGTCACCCACACCTGCTGTCCCTGCGGAGGTGGGGGTCTGAGGAGCCGTTCTGGGCAGGGACGCCCAGCCAGGCCACGACAGCAAAGCAGGGGTCACCCACCCACCGCCCTCCTCGTAGGTGGCAAACCCAGGCCAGGCGTCCGGTGCCCAGGATAATGCCCAAAGTCCCCGGGTTGGGCCGTCAAGGCAGATGCGGGAGACCAGTGGGGTCACAGGGCTGGTCAGTGGCCGGGCCGGAGTGCACACATGGGCTTGGCTCCTAACCTGGCCCTTCCCACCCTGGGGCCCTTGAGAGGGGCTTTATCTTCCCAGCACAGTTGGTCTGTATTCCAACCATGCCGAGCTGCAACGACCTCTTCTCTCTGAAATCCCCAGATTCTATCTTTTCCCCGAGCTGTTGAAATTCTCTCCCTTCTCTACATCGTAAATCTTTATTAATAAACTTTTTTGGGGGGGTGGGGGGACCAGTTTTAGGTTTACAGAAAAACTGAGTGGAAAGTACACAGGGTTCCTACATACCCCCTCCCCGGCACGCAGGGTTTCCCTGTAATCAACAGCTTCCCTTTAGTGCCCAACCTTTGTTACAAAAGGTGAACCAATAGTGACACATTCTTATTAACTAAAGTCCCTGGTTTACATGAAGGTTCCCTCTTACTGTCCTACATTCCGTGGATTTTGACAAGTGCCATTGTCAGTACCCTGCCTCCACCATCACAATGTTGCAGAGAACTCTCACTGCCCTAAAGACCCCATGCTCCGCCCGTGGGTCCCTCCTCCCTCCCTCAGCCCTGAACCTTTAGTTTGTCCTCCTGGCATGCCATTTATCACCATGTATCACTTCCTATTGTGCTTGATATCTGTCACCCTCTGCATCTTTCTGGGTCGGGCTTGTGGGGAGCTTGCTGACTCATCTTTATGTGCCGCTAGCCTGGGGCCTGCCCATCGCAGGTGTTCCATGAAAAAATACAGAGTGAGTGAAGGACCTGCTGGATTTCATCTTCCAGAGACAGTAAAGGGGGCACAGCCTCAGACAGTCGCCCCCCTCTCGCACCACTGCACCCTCTCCTTGCCCCTCGTCCCACCCAGGAGGTCACTGCCCCATCCTCTCTCTGTATGACCAAAGCCCCCAACCTGTGCATCCCTCTAATCACATCTCTGAAGCTGGAAGCTGAGAGGAGGGCCCTTTGTCCTCCTAACAAACCCTAACTGGTGCAGCCCTTTACAGTTTGCAGTGCCCATCGTGCGTATTACCCTGCAAACAAGGTAAACGGAGACCAGAGAGGTGAAGCATCTTGCTCCAGGTCACACAGCCGGCCGCAGTCCCTGTCCCTCCACATGGGGTCCTTGGACCCCCTCATTCAGAATCACCTGGGTCACAAGTTAAGCCTGCAGAATCCCAGCCCACTCTCCGCCAGACTCCCTGTGAGTGAGGTCTAGGGGGCTGCATTTTTAAAGAAGCCCATCAGGTGGTCCAGAGGCACCCTCGAGTTTGTGAGCCCCAGAGGAGCCAGGCGTGGAAACAGCTGGGTAAGAGGCAAGTTGAGAAGGCAGTGATAGATTCAGGCTGCAGGCAGTGGGGTCGGGGACGATTTCACAGAGGGGGTGATGCCTGATGGGGTTTTGAGGCATGAAGAGGGGTTTCCCAGGTAGAGATGAGTGAGGGAAGTTGGGGTGGCCCCTGTGAATTTAGCTACCCCAGGACTGTGGGCAAAAATGCTGGAGAAGCAGACACAGGCCAGATTCTGGAAGCCTCCATGGTCTCTAGACCTCCAGGTGCGCGTGGTGTGGGCGGGAGAGCATCCTTACCACTGCCCCGCCCCCCCCAGCAGTCCAGGTGGCCCCATCTGCCTTGGTGCGTCTGGCCCCGAAAACCCGGCCACCCCCTCCCTCCCAACCCAGGCCAGCGTGGGGCTGCTCACCTGGAGAGAATGATGTTCATTGTGGCTGGAGACAGCAGCTGTCCTGGTCCTGGGGAATACGGACAGGGCCCCAGGGGTCCCACAGGCCTGGGAGAAGCCACATGGGGCTGGGTGCAGCTGCATGGTCCTGGCTCAAGTGACGCTGCCACCTGGTTACCAGGCGACGTGGCCACCCGCAGTCACCCTGGGAGGAGCCTCCGCTGGTCACTAAGGCAACCTCTCCCCGGGCCAGCCTCCCCTAGTGGATTAGGAGGCCTCAACCAGCCTTGCGCTGGTCCAGGTGGGGTCGCCAAGAGGCTCCCATTTTCCCGGTGAAGATGGAGGTTGTTGTGGACCTGGCAGCGCTGGGGTTCCCGCACCGGACTTAGGGCTGCTGGCACTGTGCCCTGCTGTGCTCGTGGGTCGTATTGCTGGGGCTCCTCCTCTGAGAAGGCTGCCCGGCCTTCCCCAGGCTCCTAGGAGACTTGGCTACTCAGGAGGGGTTTGCGAAAAAGCACAGTGAATCGCTGCTTGTTGCTGAATTGAGGGCACAGGGCACCAGCCCACAGGGACATCTTAAACGTGTTAATCATCATTTTACTGGTCTCTTCCCCCTTATTATAAACACTATCTGCTCATTGCTAGAAAAGCAAGAAAACAAAGACAACACAAAAAGAAGAAAATAGAACAGCACATACAGAATGGTGCTAACCTAAGTATGGTACATTTTGCTAATTGTAAGATGTGTGCAATTCAGTGCATCTACATTTTACCTAAAGAAAAGAAATATGCAACTAACAACCACAACAGTAAGAGATTGGGCGGGAAGAGGGGAAGGTAGAAAAGCAGAATGTTGGTAACTTGCCATGGAGGACCCGCTGCACAAGTCTGTTCACTTTGTGTATGTCTGAAGGTCTTTATAACCAAGAGTGTTTCTTTCTTTTTTTAAGTGTATATGAAAGCGAGGGCTTTATTTATGTTTATTGAAATACAGTTGATTTACAGTGTTGTATTCGTCTCTGGTGTACAGCATGGTGATACACACACACACACACACACACACAGCACACAGACACTCTTTTTCAGATTCTTTTCCATTATAGTTTATTACAAGATATTGAATATAGTTCCCTGTGCTATACAGTAGGTCCTTGTTAGTTATCTCTTTTATACATAGGAGTGTGTCTGTTAATCCCATACTCCTAATTTATCCCTCCCATCCCTTTCCCCTTTGGTAGCCATAAGTTCGTTTTCTATGCCTGTGGGTCTGTTTCTGTTTTGTAAATAAGTTTCTTTGTATCATTTTTTTAGATTCCCCATGTAGGTGATATCATATGATATTTGTCTTTTCTCTGTTTGACTTCACTTAGTATGATAATCTCTAGGTCCATCCATGTTGCTGCAAATGGCATTATTTCATTTTTAATGGCTGCGTAGTATTCCATTGCATATATGTACCACACCTTCTTTATCCATTCCTCTGTTGACGGACATTTAGGTGGCTTCCATGTCGTGGCTATTGTGAGTAGTGCTGCTATGAACATAGGGGTGCATGTATCTTTTCAAATTATAATTTTCTCTGGATATATGCCCAGGAGTGGGATTGCTGGATCCTATGGTAGGTCTGTTTTCAGTTTTGTAAGGAACCTCCATACTGTTCTCCACAGTGGCTGCACCAACTTACATTCTCACCAGCAGTGTAGGAGGGTTCCCTTTTCTCCACACCCTGAAAGCGAGGACTTCAGAGTCAGCTAAATACAGGTTCAAATCCCAGCCCTGCTGTGTGACCTTAGGCAAATGACCTGACCTCTCTGGGCAGCAGTCTTCTCCTCGGTCAAATGGGACCGTGGCTCTCTTTCCTTGCCTTGTTGTTAGGAGAAATAAGTCCCTGGTGCATCACTAAAGAGACGGCAGGGCAGCCCCCAGGGCAATTCCTGGCCTGTCTGCCCACAGTGGTGCCAGCTCTGGGGTGGCTGGTCCTGTGCTGGTTACCTGCCCCCTCCCCCCACGTCTCTGCGTGGTCCCTTTATCACTCCACACGTCCCTTTGCACAAGCTCAGTGCTCCCTGTGGGCCCTGAGCAATGCATACACATGACTCAGCTTCTTTCTGTCTGGGGCATGTCACCTCCCCTGACTTCCCACACTGTGGCCCTGACCGGTGCCCCGAGGCTCTGCCAGTCACTGTGCAGGTCTTCCCTGGATGAGGCCGCAGGAGGGGCTCCTGTGTCCCTGCTCTGTGCGGAGCAGCCGTCCTGGCACCGGTCAGATCCCTTGCACGCTCTCAGCTCCGTCTCTCTCGGGGGCTGCACCGCACGGAATAGTGTCCCCCCAAATGCATGTCTACCCAGGACCTCAGAATGTGACCTTATTTGGAAATAGGGTCTTTGCAGATGTCATTAGCTGAGCAGAGCCATCCTGGAGCAGGACAGGCTCTGGTCCAACGACTGAGGTCTTGTAAAAAGAGGAAGCAGACACACAGGGAAGATGGCCACGTGACAGCAGGGGTGGAGACCGGAGGGATGTGGCTATGAGCTACGCCTGGCGTCCCTCGCTTCCTGCACATTTGGTGAAAAGCTTCAGTTCCGTCCCTGGGCCTCGTTCTATCCCTTACGTATGATTTCTCTCCCTCCCTCCTTCCCTCTGTCTCTTTCCAACTTCATTAACGTTTCATGCAGGTAATTCTCATCACAACAGCAACAATAATAATACCTGCGGGGCAGCTCTGGGCCTGTCCTGCTCCAAGCCCCACACTCATTCACTCATACACTCAGAAACCAGAATAGGCTTTTTCTTACCAAATGTGGGATATTTAAAAAGTTGGAGTTGGGAATCAGCAGGACAACATTAATTGGAGACGTGACGTTTCACTTTAAAATGCAACCTTTTCAGTTAGCGAACTGCGATGGTCAGTCTTCTGTGTCATCTCAGCCGGGCCGTAGTGACCCACCGTTTCATGCAACACGAACGCGTGGGTTGCTGGGAAGGCACTGGGGGATGCGGTCGGCCTTGCAGTCAGTTGGTTTGAAGTAAAGGACCTGACCCCCAGTGACATGGCCGGGTGGGAGGGGCGCGGGGCTTCACCCCTTCACCACTGGGAGATCCTAGGAGCAAAAGTGAGGTTTCCAGGAGCTTCGGTTCCTGCCTGAGTTTCCAGCCCGCCCTGTGGATTTCGGACTTGCCAGCCCCACATCACGTGAGCCAGTTCCTTAAAATAAATCTCCTCATATATTCAGTTGGTTCTGTTTCCCTGGAGCACCCACCCCTTGTAGGACTAGGAGAGGCTGCAAAGCCATTTCAGGTTTCTGGGGCTCCGGAAGTGTGAGTTCGGTGTTATAGGCAACGGCCACCAGAGGGCAGCAGAGACCCTCCTAGTGGGGAATTACCACGTGGAGGGCAGAGTGGGAGGTGACCCCAGGAAACGCACCAGAGGAAGCCCATGCCTTCAGGCAAGATGGGAAAAGAAGCAGCTGATGGAGAGAAAGGGCAGTGGGTCATTCATGAGCTTAAAGAGCTTTAAAGAACGGAGACCACTTTCTAGTAGGGCCACACGGCGACATCTTGTGGCCAGAGAGAGAAAAGCCAAGAGACTGGGGAGGGGGGTGCCGGGGCTGGGTGGGGAGAGAGCCACCCCCTCCTTCCGCCCTCCTCCTCCCCTCCCTCCCTCCCTCTCCTTCCCCCACCCCAGACCCCTTCACCACCCTTGGCTGCAGGGGCAAGCAGGTCTGTGTCTTAGAGAAAAATGGCATGAACCCTGTGCACACCCCACCCCCACCCCTGTTTGGTGCCCATGGCTTGCACTCTTGCTTTCCTATATGTATTTTTGCTGAACCACGTGAGAGCCCATTGCAGACATCCTGACCCTTTGCCCCAAATCCAGCGTGCACCTCAAGAGCAGGTTCGTTATGTTCTCCTGCAAGAACTCATGTGACCATCACACCCAGAAAACATGGATGCAGGGCTGGCATGCAGTATTCTCTCCGTGGTCGCATTTCCCCAACCGTCCCACTGAAGTCGCTGGTGGCTGGTTTTTCCACCGATTCGGGATGCATTGCAATTCCTGCT
>NW_006796283.1:406615-408560 GCF_000442215.2 Lipotes vexillifer
TAGTCTCCTTGAGTTGAAAGTGCCCCCCCGCCCCAGGCTTTTTCTTTTCAGGATGCTGCCTTTCTGTTTGTAACAGAAATAATTTCTGTCCTACAGAAATAATACAAGACCTCCTTCACCCAGATTCTCCAACTGTTAACATTTTACTGAGTTCGCCTTATCATTCTCTTCTCTCTCTCTCTTTTCTGATCCACTTGAGAGCAAGTTGCAGACCCGATGCCCCTTTACCCAAATACCCGGTGTGCGTTTCCTAAGAGCAGGACGAGTCTCTCACACAGCCACAGACAAACTCGAAACCAGACGGTTCACACTGTTACACACTCTTGCACTCTTTATCTAATCTACGGGCTCAGTCAGATTTCATGTCCCCGTAATGTCCTTTCAGTACGTAAGCAAACAGATAATTTTCTCCTGCTCCAGTGTCCAGTCCAGGGTCACCCGCTGTCCTCAGCTGGCACGATTCTGATGTCTTCGTGGACGGGGGGCCAGTTGCTTTGGGGGAACGTCGCTCCGTTGGGCTGGGTGCGGGTCTCCCACCTGGGCACGAGGACTGAGGCGGGTGGTCCTTCCCCGTTTTATGAGACTGTCGTCCGTGGCCAGCTCCGTTCCCTCCTCCGTTCCCCATGTGATGTCACTGCCAGCTCTCCTTACTTGCCCCTCACCTGCTGGTGAGCCCAGGATCTGGCTCAGTCATCCTCCGCCCCCCACCAGGGGTTTGCTGAGTGTCTCCTCCACCCCCGGCCCTGGGCTGCTGTTGGGGACGCCTCTCTACACAGGCAGAAGGGTCCCTGACTCGTGGAGCTTGTGCCCAGGGGCCAAGTCCAGGCTCCTTCCTCCTAGCTGGGCCCCACGGCAGGCCAGGACTCCCCTGAGCCTCAGTTTCCTCATCTGTGAAGTGGGGACAGTCATCTTCCACCCTCACAGGGTGACCTCAGAGAGGAAATGACATGGTGCCAGGAAGGGACCCTTGGTGTCAGGCCAAAGTAGCCCTGGGCAGCATGGGGGTGGCTGCCAGTGCCCAGAGGGTCCCCATCCCCATGTGGGGTCTGACCACACCGAGCTCCAGGAGCTCTGCCCTCCCAGATCCAAGCCCCAACATTTTTAGTGCCACTCAATATTGAATTAGCTTTGTTTTCGTTTTTTTTTCCTGGCTTCATTGGGTCTTTGTTGCTGCGCGTGGGCTTTCTCTAGTTGCGGCGAGCGGGGGCTACTCTTGTTGCGGTGCGCGGGCTTCTCATTGCCGTGGCTTCTTTCGTTGCGGAGCACGGGCTCTAGGGCACGTGGGCTCAGTAGTTGTGACTCGCGGGCTCTAGAGCACAGGCTCAGTAGTTGTGGCGCACGGGCTTAGTTGCTCCGCAGCATGTGGGATCTTCCCGGACCAGGGCTCGAGTCCGGATTCTTAATCACTTTGTCACCAGGGAAGTCCCTGAATTAGCTTTTTTTTTTAGCAGCCACATCACACCGAGCTGGCATTTCACAGGCTTCACGGAGCCAGCAGGCAGGTACATGAACTCAGAAAGGGTCACTCAGTTGGGGCTGCTGCAGACCCCACAGTCAACAGTGGCTTTGCAGCCCTGCTGGGCCCGGTGTTTCTTCTGACTCTGGAGTCCGGCTTGAGGGACATGCTGAGAGGCCCCAGGGAGACGGGTCGGGCAGGGCCCCCTGATGGGTCCTGCTCGGTGAAAGTGGTGGGGTGGTCCCAGGCCCGGAAATGGCTCTGTCCTAGATGGGCCTGCGCTGGGGGCATCAGGCCAGCCGGGAGGGATGAGGCTGGAGGGGGCGATGGGGAAGGTTCCCCGACCGTGCCTGGCCTCGAATTGGGAAAGATCAGTAAAGAGCTTAAGCAGAACGTCCCAGTTCACGTGATGGGCAGCGTCCGGGGTGGGGCAGGGGTGTCTCGTCCTGCTCGCCCCCCACCCCCCACGATCGCCCCTCACCCCCCCCC
>NW_006796283.1:408721-423336 GCF_000442215.2 Lipotes vexillifer
CCCCCCCCCCCCAGATTCTGCTTCTACTCTCACCCCTGAGCTCTGAAACATGAGATAATAAACGTGTTCTGTCTGGGGTCATTTGGTTGCAGGCGCCCCAGGAGACTCCTTTTTAATTCAAAGCCCGGCCATTCATCTGCTCTCTGGGGCTGGCTGCAGAGGACACAGAGCTAGTGTGAACCCTGGGGGACCAGAAGACTCACGGGGGTCCACAAATCAAAGGAAACCCCAAATAATCATGGCTTTAAGAAGATGGAAATTGGGAATTCCTTGGTGGTCTAGTGGTTAGGACTCTGCGCTTTCACCACCGAGGGCCTGGGTTCAATCCTTGGTTGGGGCACTAAGATCCCGTAAGCTGTGCAGCGTGGCCAAAAAAAAAAAAAAGAAAGAAAGAAGACGGAAACTTATTTTTCACTGCAGGGGGCTCTATGATGTCAGGGCCCAAGTTTCTCCCATCTTTTTCTTCCTATTCCTGGAGTCACCCCAGGCTCCAAAATGGCTGCTGGAACTCTGGTCATCACATCTACCATCTAGCAAGCAAGAAGAAAGGAGGGGTAAAGGATGGCATGCCCCTTTCTTAAGCTGTACGTCACTTTGCACTCACATCCTGCTGGCTAGAACTTAGTCACACAGCCACACCTAGCTGCAAGGGAGGCTAGGAAATGTAGTCTAGGCTGCAGGGCCCCACTTCTGGCAGGGCCCATAGCTACCAACTTTGCATGGACTCAGTATGCACTCAGAGCCACCAAAGCCCCAGGCTTTCCCAACAGGACACCAATGTCAGGGATCTGGGGAACTTGGCATACACCCCACGCTGTGTTCCAAGAACTCGGGGCTCATGTGCTGAGCAAGCACCAGGGACAGGCCTGGTGTCCCATCTTTCTCCAGGCCAGCGGTGGCCTTGGGTTCCCCAGGCTCAAGATCTTGTTTGTGGCGTGCCTCACTGCCTGTCTGCAGTCTTGACCAAACAATTAGAAAGGGCTCTCAGATTTCTTCAGATGAGTGGAAGAAAAGAACCAAAACCAAAATATGTTTCCCTTGGAAAACTCAGGGGTGATTTTGAAACCCAGTGATGCAGAATGTCGGGAAGGGGTTGGAGTGATTGCTCTCTGGGTCCACTGAACAGAGAAGAATCCAGAAGCACTCCGGGGAGAGTGCCCTGAAGGACTGGGGAGGGGGATCTCGGGAGGAGGGCTCGGGAGTCGTGGGATCAAGTCTGCCTTGGCTGCTGGGTGCCATGTGACCCGGGCAGTCACTTCCCCTCTCTGTATCTCATGTTCTTTTCTGTATAATGAGAGGGTGGGATCAAGAGTCCCCCCATCTGTGTTGCCCTGGGGATCAGTTCCACATCCCAGGGCACCCTGCACTCTGACCCTGTATAGCTTTCTGAAAAACCCTCAGCCCACAGCTCAGCGCTGCCCCAGGAACCCATGGTTGCTGGGAGCCCGGCCGCAGCTCCGCGTGAAGGGGCCTCTCTCCTCAATTCTTTCTCGTGTGCTGGACTCCTGGCAGCACAGACGTTTCCAGAACAGGAAAGCCTTGTTCCCTCCTAGGCAAAGAGAAGACAATTTAGGAGCAATTAGCAGTTCCCCGGGAGAAGAGAGAGAGGGAAGGACGGTGGGGAAAGAAAACCCTAAGATGCATCTTATTCATATTTTTTACAAAGCTTTTTTCCCCCTAATTCTAGAAAATCCAGAAACATAGGTAGAAAGTACGGAGGGAAAAGCTGATAACCCACGTCCAGAAATATCCATTAGTTGCATTGGGGTCCGTTTCCTTTACAGTCTCTTTAGTAAATAATTTATATGAGTTCATAATTTCTACATATCACAGGTTTGCCCCTGTTGTTTCTTATAAACTCTGCATGGGTATAATTTTTGTTACTTTTTCCAGCTTTTTATTAAGAAAGATTTCAAATATACAGAACAGTGGAAAAAAATAGGGCAACATAGTTTGTGTCCCCACCATCTAGATTCGAATACAGTTAACGTTTGCCAGTCTTTGAGCTTGTTTTAATGGCTATATAATATTCCATGACAGTAGGTGTACTTGAACTCAGTCAGTTACTGAACAAATATTTATTAAGTGGCTACTCTGTGCCCAGCGATCTCCTAGGCTCTGGGGCCATGTCAGGGAAGCGTAGGCCTGTGCTTCCTGAGTGGACATTCAGTGTGGAACATAGCCAGACCAAGGAGCCAACAGCCAGCAGGGGAAGTGGAATTTCTAACATGCAACTCAGCCTTCCTGGGAGCTCAGGGCACCCTTGAGATGGGGAGAGTTCTCTACGGGGACTTGCGGGATTTGTGTGTGTGTCTTTGTGTGTATTTTTAATTCTATTGGAGTAGAGTTGATTTACAATGTCATGTTACGGGTGTACAACGTAGTGATTCAGTTATACATATATACATAATCTTCTTTTTCAGATTCTCTTCCCATATAGGTCATTACAGAACACTGAGTAGTGTTCCCTGAGCTGTACAGTAGGTCCTTGTTGGTTATCTATTTTATATATTCTGCAGGGACTTTGGCCATCAGTTTGGGGCCCACTTCCTCAGTACGATGGAGTCATCAGGGCATCCCGCAGCCAGTGGGAAACCAGTGCCAGGGGGTCCCTGACTTTTTTCAGCCACGTCTCCACAACAGCCACCGGCTGTGGGTAGGATGCCACCGCAGCAGGGCCCAGCCCAGTGGTCCCCAAAGGCTGACCACATGCCACAGCAGGCCTCTTTAAGCATTTGCACAGTCCAGAGCAAACAGACAGGAAGGGACCTGGGAGACGCAAAAGCGTCCTCACAAAGTGGGGCTGATCCCATTAAAAAAAAAAATTCCGAGATTGTTGATTTCCTTTGCTTTTGGTGCTAACGTGTCTCTTGCTTGGTGCCAAACGGCAGTGGTTGTAAGTGGTACTTTAGAAGTTGTCCTTTCTTGGCCAAACAAAGAGTTGGCAACCCTCTGTTAGTTCCCAAAACTGGGGAAAAAGAAGGATTACTAACCTATGACATCTAAGAGCTGGGAGCTGCCATTGGGTCCATCTCACTCACTCACAGAGGATGGGAACGGCCAAGGCATTGTGACCCTTTCCTGCTTTCTCATCTACAACTTGAATTTCTTTTTTTTTTCCTTAATTTATTTTATTGAAGCGTAGTTGATTTACAATGTTGTGTTAATTTATACCGTACAATACAGTGATTCAGTTATACATATATCTACATTCTTTTTCATATTTTTTTCCATTATGGTTTATCACAGGCTATCATATATAGTTCCATGTGCTATACCGTAGGACCTCATTGTTTATCCATTCTACGTATAGTAGTTTGCATCGCTAACCCAAACTCCCACTCCATCCCTCCCCCACCCCCCTCCCCCTTGGCAACCACAAGTCTGTTCTCTGTGTCTGTGAGTCTGTTTCTGTTTCGTAGAGAAATTCTTTTGTGCCATATTTTAGATTCCACAGATAAGTGATATCATATGGTATTTGTCTTTCTCTGTCTGACTTCTCTTAGTATGATAATCTCCAGGTCCATCCATGTTGCTGCAAGTGGCATTATTTCATTCTTTTTTATGGCTGAGTAATATTCCATTGTATGTATGTACCACATCTTCTTTATCCGTTCATCTGTCGATGGACATTTAGGTTATTTCAATGTCTTGGCTATTGTGAATAGTATGCAGCTTGGATTTCTTACTGTCCAGCCTGTCCCAGTGTCCACGGGCCCCAGGCCTCAAGGGGGAGGGGCATTCTCACCTGGGAGATAGGTGAGCCACCTCTGTCAGTGAGAGAGGGGGGAAAGGATGCTCATGGCTTCCAGGGATACAGTTCTCTGGGACTGTGTGGCAGGGGCACTTTTATGCCAGCCCTCCAAATGAGGAAAGTGAGGCACGGAAGGGTTTGCGTCCTGTGTCCGAGGAGAACAGAGCCAGGCGCCAAAGCCTGTGCCTCCCTTCCACGAGGGGTCCCGATTTCACCAATCAGGAAAATTCAAAGATAATAATCTGGGGGGAACAAATGCAGGTAAGACACCTTTTTATTTGGCCCAGACAGAAACACTTTTCGAAAGCCCAAAAAACTGAGGTTCCCCTATCACACACCATTTTATTCAAGGAACGAATACTGTAACGCGCACACACACGCGGATGACCTCAGAGGTGGTGCCAGCTGCCCCCTCACGCTGACATATTCTAAATGCTCAGGGTCCCTATTTTGCTCCTCTCTTTTGAGCTGCTGGTGGCCAAACTGCTTGATTCAAATCCCAGCTCCTCCGCCTGCCAGTCCTGAGTGAGACTGTGGCCCAGGTCTGACCTGCCTGGAGCCTCATTTTCCTCATCTGTAAAATGGGGACAGTAAGACAGCCCTTCGACAGGCTCTCGCGTGGGGTGAGTGCCCGGAAGTGATGGTCACTTTTGTTCCCGGTCCTGAAGCAGGGACCTGGCTGGGCTCAGGACGGGGAGGCAGGGGGGAGTGTGAGGAAAGTGGGCGGCTGGCCAAGGTCAACTCTACTGACTTCCGGCTCCACCAAGGCATCCGAGCCGCCTCTGTCCAAGGCACCGAAGGGTGACCTCCCCTCGGGCTCCCCGATTCCACAGGCACAGTTCAGCGTCTTCCTCGGGCTCCGCGGAACTTTTTCCTCTAAACAATAAGTGCTGAGCTCCTGTGCTTCCTCCCCCACAAGGGCGGCATTGCACATCCGCTGCGTTTGGCCGGGATGGATGCCGCGGAGGCCAAGGCATGGGGGATGGGCTCCTTCCAGGAGCAGAGCTGCAGACTCAGAGGGGTGGGGGTGTGTGTGGCCCGAGACCAGGTCCCTCCCAGGACAGTCGCCCGGAGGACGCCGTCCAACCCGGCGGGGCCTTCAGTGACGACATGATATCAGAGGAGAGCTTGATGAGAATGTGGAAATTTCCACAGAATATGCGAGTTTGGGTCTGGTTCCTTGGACTTGTGAATGATCAGAGGTCTTTAGAACTCAGAGCGCAGTATGCGGTCAGGATCTGTGTTCCCGTGTGGGTGCTTAGGATGGTCAGAAAGCCATCCATTCATTCAACAAGATTGTGATGGAGCAGCTGCTCTTGACTGCGCCCTGGAGCAGACCACAGTAGACAGGACAGGTGTGCGCCCTGATTTCCTGGAGTCTCAATCCAGAGGGAGCCCCCATTTATTTATTTTTTAAATGTTTACAGCGGCCCAACTTTTTTTTTTTTTTAATTTATTTTGTCTGCCCTGGGTCTTAGTTGCAGCACGTGGGATCTTTAGTTACAGCATGCATACGGGATCTAGTTCCCTGATCAGGGATCGAACCCCGGGCCCCCTGCGTTGGGAGCACGGAGTCTTACCCACTGGACCACCAGGGAAGTCCCGAGGGAGCCCCCATTTAAGCAAGAGCTTGGCAGTTCGGTGGGTGGTAAAGACTGTTCAGAAGATCTGGTGGAAAAGCAAGGTAAAAGCAGCGAGAAGCCACATCACCCCCACTAGGACGGCCACAATCGGAAAGATGGACAGTCACAAGTGTTGGCGAGGATGCAGAGAAATCAGGACCAGCATGCACTGCTGGTGGGACTGGAAACTGGTGCAGCTGCTTGGGAAGACAGCCTGGCAGCTCCTCAAAAGGTTAAACATAGAGTGACCACGTGACTCAGGCATTCCACTCCTAGGTATCTACCCAAGACAAACGGAAACGCCCACACACAGAAAAGTGTCCACAACTGTTCACAGCAGCACTATTCACAATAGCCTCAAAGTGGAAACGACCCAAATATCCATCAGTGGATAAATGAATAAACAAAATGTGGTCTGTCCGTGCACTGGGACGTCATTCAGCCGTAAAAAGGAATGAAGCAGAGGCTGTGACGTGGATGAACCTTGAAAACATCCTACTAAGTGAAAGAAGCCAGTTACAAAAGACCCACATACTGTGTGATTCCACTTGTACGAAATGTCAAGAATAGGAAAATTCAGAGACAGAAAGTAGATTAGTGTTTGCCAGAGCTAGGGGGTAGGGAGGATGGGGGTTCACACTAAAGGATATAGGGTTTCTCTGGAGGGCGGTGAAAATGTTCTGGAATTACATAGTGCTAATGGTTACACACCCTTGTGAATACGTTTTAAAAAAGACTGCTGAATTGTACACTTTAAAACTGTGAATTTTATACTATATGAATTATAGCTCAACATTAAAAAAAGCAGAGAGAAGGGCCGGGAAATGGGCGCTTTCAATCTTTTAAGGATCTCTCCACACGTGAGTCCTGGAAAGTGTATAAAATATTCATTCCTTTTAAACTTTCCAGGCTTTCACAGGCCACAGAGCTGTGGCCCGTTCTTCACGATCTTCTTGCTCGGGGTTGTTTCTGTGGCCTGGGCTGTCCAGGGAAGGCGCTAGCGCATTTTGAGCACAGTAAGGGCTCAGAAAATGCAGGCATGTCAGAAGCCACAGGGATGTCTGAGACAGTCACCTCTTTGCTTTACTTCGGAGGTCTAAATTCCATTCAAACCCTTCTGTCCTTCAAAGCCAGCCCTTGTTGGACCCTCTCCACTTAAATGTATATATAGCCTTTTAATGAAAGGGAACAGAGTGGGTACTGCCAGGTACTGTTGGGCAGGTTGTTCACTGTGCAAGCAGCATTTATTGAACATTTGCGATATACCAGAAACTGTACTGAGCTCATTTTCTACGATGAACTTTGTTTAATCTTCACATTCACCCTTGGGTGAGAGTTGTTACCCTCAGTTTATGAAGGCAGGAGCCTTGGGAAATTTCATGATTCCACCTAATTCCCGCTCCTTTCACAGCTGTGCTGGGAGGGATGCAACTCCAGCAGGAGCCTTCCTGCAAAGCAGGCCCTGTCTGACCACTGGGAGGAGCCAGAGTTCTCCACCACCCCAGGCCTCTCCACGCCTAGAGCTGGTCTTAGCTGGAGGAAGTGCAGTGGTTAGACGCTCGCACCAGGGGTCAACAGGACCTGGCTCCAACCTAGCTGGCTCTGTTCTCATGCAAGTTGTTTAATCTCTCTGCTTCACAATCCTGTGCTGGTTGTGTTTCCGCATCAGTCCATGAGGGCAGGGGCCCAGCCGTCCCATTCACAGCAGTACCCAGTGTCTGGTGCATTCCCTGGCACGTAGTAAGCATGTAATTAATATTTTTTTGAACAAATGAGTGAATGAATGAAGAGTGTGTCCTACTCAGTGCTGGGGGCTGGGCTGAGGCTGCGGGATGGGCCCCTGCAAGTCACCAGACCCCTGGTAGAAGAGGCCACAGCCCCCGGGTGCCCCATCCTGGCAGAGGTCAGAGTCTTCATGGGTGGTCCCACCCTGGGGTGTGATCAGAACAAAGCCCAGAAAACACAGCTGTGGGGCCCCCGCGTGGTGGGGGGAGCGGGGGGCGGAGGGGGGGTAGTCCTGGCCTCTCCTGTTTAGCGGCCTTGCCTGCACCGTGACCTTCCCCACCTGGCCCCGTCCATCTCGCAGGCTGCCCCGGGCCACCAGGGAGCCCTTCGCATGGAGAGGGGCCCTTCTCCATCTGCAGGGCCTCCCAGGACTTGCATCTCCAGCTCTGCAGTTACATTCCATTCACAAAAAACAATCTAGATCTTAAGACGTATGAGCGCATTAAAAGGAAAGAAGCGAGGTGGAAAAATGTGGTCAGGGAGCCAGCGAGCTGGGATTGGGGCACAGGAAGTGGCTGCTCCGCCCCCTTTCCACCCACCCACACACATGCCAGCCCGGGAGCCTTTCCATCTGCCTTGTGGGCTGCCCGAGCCGTGGAGATGGGGGGAGTGGCCTGAGAGGCAAGGAGTTTCAGAGGTGGAGGCCCCCTACCCCTCCACCAACCGTTCCATTCTTCCCTCTCAACCGGGGCTGCTGGGGACTGTCGGGGAGGTCGTTCCTTCTGCGCGTGGCGTTCTGTGGCCCAGCGGAGCATCTTTTCCTCACACACAAAGGCACCACCTGGGCTAGTGGTCCTGGCTCCTGTATCTTTACTTCTAAGACGCTTAAAACAGAACTTTGCTAAGTGTGACTCCGCTTCCACCACCCCCACCCCCACTCTGAGACTCTCCATGGTTCCCACTGACCTACAGGATAAAAATTAGGATAATAATAACATAGCGCTCACACTGCCTAGTCATTTACTGTTTGCCCAGACGGCGCTAAGGGATTTTGCGTGATGCCTCTTCCCCCATCACGTGCAATATTTATATTACCAAGCATAACACGTATATAGAAAACGGCACAAAACATCTATGTACTGTCTAACAAACCATAAACACATTTAACCTTCACGACAGCACCACGAGGTGGTCATTATTACTGTCCCATTTTCCAGAGGAGGAGACTGAGATGCAGAGGGTAAGTTGCAGGCCTGAGATCACACAGTGAATGGCAGAGGCAGGATTAAACCCAGGCCTCTGGCTGCATCAACCCACGGGGATCCTGTGCTGGCTCGGCTCACGGAATCCTCACAACCCCCTGCCCAGGGCTTCTCTCCTTGTGCCCATTTTCCAGATGGGACAGGGAGGTCAGAGGGCTCAGTCACTTCCTTGTCCAGGGCTCGAGGCCCAGCATGGAGGATACCAGATGACACCACCACACTGTGCCTCTGCGCACAGTAGGTGCTGGATAAATGCCCATGTGAGTGAGGGTTGGGAGCAGTAATGTGCACCAGCGCCTGGTCCCTCTCCAGGAAGTTTTGTGAGAGGCAGAGGGGGTCCGCATTCCCTGGGAGGCCGGGTCAGACATGGAGTCTGATGTGGGGGCCTTTACCCCTTAAGTTGCTCCCTTCTCCCCGACTTTCCTCTTCTCCAGAAGAGGCTTGTTTCAGGACGGAGTCCCAAGCTTGCTGTCCTTTGCCTCCCACTGGCCCCTCTGGAGCAGGCTCCCCGCCTGCACCTCCTCTTGCCCCAGTGTGCTTTGCACACAGTAGGGCCTAATTGGACTGAATTCCAAACAGCAGGGTCATCTCTGCCACTGGGAGAGCCCGTGTTCACACCCCGCCCCCGGCCTTGCCACCTTGAGAAAACGACTTGGCTGCTCTGGCCCTCAATTTCCTCACCTGCAAAATGGGATGAACGCTTTGCCCTACATTTGTTGTGCGGCTTACACCACCTACTGTGTCCAACGTGCCTGGGAGGGTGTTGGCAGCTGTGGCGACAGCTCCGTCCCCATCGTCACGTGGCAGCACACACAGATCTGGTGGCTTAAACAAAATCAGGGGTGAGGGGCTTCCCTGGTGGTGCTGTGGTTAAGAATCTGCCTGCCAATGCAGGGGACAGGGGTTCGAGCCCTGGTCCAGGAAGATCCCACATGCCGCGGAGCAACTAAGCCCGTGTGCCACAACTACTGAGCCCGTGCTCTAGGGCCCAAGAGCCACAACTGTTGAAGCCTGTGGTCCTAGAACCCGTGTGCCGCAACAAGAGAAGCCACTGCAATGAGAAGCCCTGGCACTGCAACGAAGAGTAGCCCCCGCTCGCCGCCACTAGAGAAAGCCCGCACGCAGCAACGAAGACCCAACGCAGCCATAAATAAATAAATAAAATAAATAAATAAATAAATAAAATCTATTAAAAAAAGAACCTGCTGTATAAAAATAAAATAAAATTCAAAAAAATAATTAAAAAATAAAAAAACTCAGGGGCTGTTTTTCACCTTGAATCCTCGTCCACGTGGCCCCAGAAGCCTGATTCCTGTTAGGGGATTTTTTTTTTTCTTCTTGTCGCATCTGTCAGTATCATAAATACTTGCAAGGGGAAGAAAAAAAATTCCCCCAGACTTTACGTCAACACAAACAGCCCTAATTGGTCCTGGAGCCTCATAATTCTCAGATTGTCTTGACCATGTGTATCTAGGAAATTCACAGCAGCAAAGGTGAAGGGTGTTTTCATTCGAAAATTGAAGTGGAGGCTTTGTCTTCCACTGAAATGTGGCTCCAGCTCCTTGCCTTGGGGCACGTTTTCTGTGTGTGCAGAAATCTGACTTATCGCTTTCTTAGGGGAAAGGAGAAAATGCATGAATATTTAATTATTCTGCTGCCAGGAGGGGAGGGTTGGGAGCTAAATGAATAAAGAGCTGGATTTTTCTTTTCAAAGGCCACGGCAGGATCCGACCTGGCCCTTCAGATTTCCCCACCCCCGCGTCCTCCCGCCCTGTGTCATGTTGGGGGCCACAGCTGTCATGTTCCTGCTACCCCGGCCTCTCTAGTTTTGGAAAGGATCAGCCGTAGGCGTGTTTGGGTCATTTCCGGTCGGTTCTTCTGGGCTCCTTGGCATATTTTGTTTGGCTCGCAACAAACATAGGCGAAGGGGGTGGGGAAAGGGGAGGTAAGGTCCAAGCACATCTTTGGCCGAAGAACTGCTGGCCAACAGGGAAGGGGAACTTGTGGCTGATGAGGCTAGAACATTCTGCAGTGTGAAAGCCAAAAAATTCCAAAAGACACATTCTGTAGTTTCCAGCCTGTAAGGGGTGGGAGAGGATTTCCTCTTTGGGCGGCTTCTGGGGGCTCTGGGGAGGGCCCCCCATCAGTGGTGGCCCCTGTGGCGGCCAGCACAGAGGGGCGGCGGCGGGGGCGGGGGCCAGGAAACAGGTTCGGGAGTCTGGGCAGGACCAAATTTGGAGAAACGCAGGGGCAAGCGTTTCAGTCCAGGCAGGAATAGGACTCTGTGTAAAGGCAGAACACTCTCCCCCAGCGGTGGTCCTGGGGAGAGCTGCCTCTGCTTCTTGGGGGAGGGGGTGTAAACTGAGGCACCAACATACCTTCACTTTGCAGAGAGAGTTTAAATGAGGACTGCGTGTCGGGGGAGAATGACCACAAGTACCCCTGGCTGAGCACATACTGTGTACCGCCGGCTTCCCTGCATCCTCAGCACACATCCCTGCAAGGGACGGGCCATTCGGTCCATAAGACAGATGTGGAAACCGTGGCTCAGAGAGGCCAGTGGGCTGACCCAGGCTCCTTAGAAAGAACCATCTCTTCCCCAGTAGATGATTTTAAGTTGTACTATACTCTGTTTAACAACAGGATGCCAGATGTAAAGGCATTCTCTATAAACTGTTGAACATAAAATAATGGAGAATTGAAATTTTTCATAACGTTTAGGAATTATTAAGGCAATCGTGTTAGGCCAGTTTTGTTATAGCAGGTCCCTTTCCTGCCATCTGACAGAAAATGGGCATAAATGATGCACAAATAGCCCACCTTTCACCATCAATGAAGCTGTAATAAAAATTCAAAAATGTTTTTAAATGATAAAGATGTTCACAGTGTGAACAGCATCCCCTTGGATATGGCACCTTGTGCAGTGCACAACCTAAACAACCGAACACAGCAGCCCTGATGAGTGAGCAGATTTGAACCTGGGGCTGTCTTTCCAGAGCCTGGGTACTGCCAGGCTCCTCTCATGGCTTAGCTGGCTTGCGATTTGGCCCCATCCCCGCTTCTAACTGCTAATGACAAAGAGCACTTGGCGAATCAGAAAGGAAGGAATAGAGGTGTAGGGATTAGATCCAGTTTTTATCACTCTATCCCGAGTCCTAGCACAGGGCCTGGCATGCAGTGGGCTCCTTAAGGCAGCCTGAATGAATGATTGTGTGAATGAAAGCTAAGTCCACTCCTCTCCCCACCCCCTTGTCTGCATCCCACATGGTACTGAGCTCAGGGGTGGTGGCAGATGGAGGGGCTACAATCTGAAACCCCACTGAGCCAAGGGAAGAGAGCCAGTTCCCACAGGCCCCGGGACACAGTGAGCCGTGTGAAAGCCGCCGGCCAGAGCCTCTTGTAATCAGGGACAATGCTTGGCCCTCATTCCCGAAGGACATCCCGGGGTCTCCGGAGGCTGGACCGGTCCTGCCAAGTGCTCTGGCCTTCTGCCCGCCCAGCGCCGCCTGGTGAGGGTGGGGCCCACCTGGCGACTCCTTCCTTCCAGCTGCTGGCTCCGGGGGTTCCGGCCACGCTTTCCTGTGGCCGCCCCTTCTCTTCCCGGCCCCCACCCTGCTGGCCTTGCAGCTCCAGTTTCTGCCTGCCACCAGCCCCGGCCTTTCTGGGCTGTGCCCCTGGGGCACGGGGCTGGGGGCCTCAGCCCCCAAGGAGGGCTCTGGCTCTGTGCAGCTGACTCGTGTGTCACGCTCACTGAGGGTGGGTCTTGAGACAGCAGTGCTCACCTGTGTAATGGGACCGTGTGGAAGCCCTCCACACTCACTCCCTCAGGCCTCGCGTGGCGGTCCTTGGATAGGCTGGGTTCATTATCCCAACTTCACAGGTGGGGAAACTGAGGCTCTGAGAGCTTGAGGGACTTGACAGGGTCACACTAAGTTTATCAGAGGCAGTCAAGGTTTGAGCCCAGGCACGTCTGCCTCCAAATTGGGAATGTCTAACCATTCTGCCAACCTGCCCTGCACACCCCAGGACTTCAGCCCGCGTACCCAAGCTGCGTCTGGGATTCTCACCCATGGTGGAGATGCCCAGGACTGTGCTGGAAGCAGAGAGAACATTCCCCATGCCCTGCCCCCACCAGCTGCTGGCTCCAGTGACATCCAACAGAACACCCTGAATGGGCCAGGAAGTTGGATGGACTTTGCCCAAACAGTGTTCTTACGGGGAGACCAGAAGCGGTTGTGTTGCTTCCTTCTGAAGTTTTTCTCCAGGACAGACCCCGGTGTGTGTGTGTGTGTCGTGTGTCGTGTGTCGTGTGTCGTGTGTGTGTGTTACCACCTTCACCTGGAGGACCGGTGTCTCCTCAGAGCCCGGCTGTCAGAGCGAAGAGGGGGCGGACAGTGGGAGGGGTTGGAAGGAGAAGAGAGGGGAAGGCAGGCAGGGAACACGCTCAAGCCACAAGGCCGGGGGGAGGTTTATGAGAGAGAAGGCATGGCTCCTCCGGTGGGGGTCCCCAGGGCATGGGGACTGTGTCTGCTCCCCAGATCCCCAGGGAAGCCCTGTCAGTGGGAGCCGCTGTGCTGCGGAGGAGAGAGCCCTGGCCCGGGCTGGGCAGGAGAGCCTCAGTGCTGACACTTGCTAACCGCTGCGTTCCTGGGTGGATATACTGCCACCCTGACCCTCAGTCTCTTCATCTGGAAAGTGAGCAGGACATGGTTCCTACCTCGTGGGTGGTTGTGAGGGGTAGATAAGCTAGCAAGATGGAATTAGCGGGCTCCTCAGTGCTCATACACATTAGGAAAGAAAGGAAGAGGCTCAGGCCATCCCAAAAGGTCAGTTTGAGGGCTGAGGGAAAGAATTCTCCATTTCCTCCAGGGCCTGGCCTCGGTTTGGCCCCACTTCCTGTCCCAATCTGGCCAATCAGGCCTGCCCAGATTTAACCCCTCCCCTGCCCAAAGTCACCTCAGCCATTTGGCCAGGGCCTGACCTCGCCCATTTGGTTTAATTGGCCTCAGCCTGCATTTTAAGGCAAAAGTAGACCTCTCTGGGTACCATACAGGACGGCCTCCCCACGTTGCACAGCTGCAGCACCCCCGACCCTTCCAGTCGCTCCGATTTCCTGGTGCTCTAGGGCTCAAGGTCAGTGGGTCGTGCAGCTCACCTCCTCTCCCTGCAAGTCTGGACCCCATTTCCTTGTCCATGGAGCAGCTCAGACGACCTGAACATCCTTCCAGCTCCACCTCCCACAGGGTCCTCACTCAGGGTGACACTTACCTCCACCTCTGCCGTCTTCCTAGAAAAGTCTCAGGGAAGGGCTTTGATTGGTCCTGGTTAGGTCACATGCCCATCCTAGCACCAATCACAGTGGCTAGGAGAATGGGAAACAGTGATTGGCCCCGACTGGGTCACATGTTCTCCCCTGTTGCAGAGGGACAAGCGCAAAATACCGTGATTGGCACCTGCCCCCAGAACCTCAGGGTTGGGGCGGGAGAAGCCACTCCCCCAAGGCAGGGACGCAGTTGTGCAGTTCTTGGGGAAAGCCCAAACGCCAGATGTCCACACTTAGGCTAAGTCCAGGGTGCGGTGAGGCAGGGCGGGGTGGAGCTAGGTAGGCGGGGCCGGCAAGGGGAATGCGTGGAGACCCCCAACCCCTTCTGCCACGTGTCCAAGGAGAAGGGGTGCAGTGACACCCCCTGTGCACTGTCCTGGTGCCTCAGGCCTCCCTTCCCTGCCGCCGGAGCGCACGTTGCAAACATCTGCCCTGCTGGCTGCTGGGGGTCGCCCTCCTGGAGTTTCCTGCTGCTGACAGGAACCGTTTGCCTTTTTATTACCCTCAGCGCACATCTGGGAACACTCTCGGATCATTCCGGCCGAGCCAGTGGGCTGAAGAGCTGACTCCCAGGCCCAGCTCATGGGGGCAGGGTGGGGAGCCGTGGCGACAGCCTGGGTCTGGGAAGCGCCTCCCTCCCCGGCCCCTCCCGCGAAGCTGCCGCATGTGACCGGCCTCCTGGGCCGATTCCACAGAGGGGTTGTGTAACCAGCCTTGTCCAGGAGGGAGGGGACAGCCTGGGCCCAGGGTGGGGTCCCACCAGCAAGCCTGGCCTGCCAAGTCCAGAAAGGGGCCCCTGGGGCGGCTTCGGGACTGGGCGGTGGGGCTTCTCTGATTAGGGGTTGAGGTGTTAATTCTCCCCCTTCTTTTTTTCCTTTTCTCTTTTTTCTCCTCTTTGCTTTTCTTCCTTAGCCTGCCTCCCTCCCTCC
>NW_006796283.1:424110-432184 GCF_000442215.2 Lipotes vexillifer
CCTCCCTCCCTCCCTCTCTTTCTTTCTTTCTTTTCTCCTTCCTTTTCCCTCCTCTCTCCTCCCCTTGAAATGACTTTTGAATCTTCCCACTCAAAGAGCACATCTTTAAGAACCACCTTTGAAGCAGCGGGAAGCAAGGGCCTGAACAAATAACATTATTTTGGACAAGCCTAGTTTTTCTGCTTAAAGATAACGGGGTCAAGGGCGGAGCTGGCTGTGCCCTTGCCTGCCCCTCTCCATCATGTGTTGTGCCCCCTTCCCCTCCAGCCTTGAAAGGAGAGAAATGACCCTTCAGCCTCCAGCCGCAGGCCCAGAGATTTCCTGGTGTCCGTGGGTCACAGACGCTTGCTTCTGAGGTGAACACAGGTACAGAAAGGGCTGCGTAGACCTCGGCAGAGCCGTGAACTAGACCGAGGTGCTAAGGAGCCCTTCCAGCTGCATCCACAAACCCACCAGCCTGGCTGGCTGGGCATCAGGCAGCCCCTTGCTTACCTGACCCTGTGTCCATACATCTATCCATCCATCCGTCCGTGTGTCTGTCTGTGGCTCCCTCCAACAGCCACCTCTCAAAGCCCCGCCAACATTACGCCGTTTTTCAAATTTATTATGACATGTTTATTTTGTTTGAAAGTGTCAACTCTTCTCAAATGAAAAACCTCACCGGGGGAGGCTGGGTGGCCTTAGGGGGGCAGGGGCCAGAGGCTGCTAGTCCTTGGTCTCCTCAAAGCTCAGAGAAGCCCTGAAGGGTCGCTAAGGCTCTCACCAGATCCAGGGTTTGGCCAGGAACGTTCACTGTGTCCCTTTTATTGTTCATTCATTTGTTTCATGAATATTGACCAAGTCCTCCTGAGTGTCAAGACATGTGCCAGGTATCTGCATTATAAGAGTGTGCAAGACAGAATGTCCCCGCCTCTTTCATTTTAGTGAAATGTTGGAAATAAGACAAAACCAAGTGGGTAAATGCAAATAATTGCAATTAGGAAGGTGGGTCTATAGAGGCACTGAAACCCATAGGTCCCTGGTTGACCTGCTTCAGAGCGGGGGCTCCTTCGACCTGGGCTGGGCAGGAAGAGAGGGCCCAGTCTTGTGAGGAGTGGGAGGAATGCTCCAGGCGGTGGGAGCAGCACATGCGAAGGCCCTGGGGCGGGAACAGCTTGGTGGCTTCTAGGATCTGAATGGAAGCCAGCAGGGCTTGAAGAGAGAAGGAAGGGGAGAGGGGCAAGAGGATGTTGTGGGGACGGGGCCTGATAACTGGGCCACTGTGAGCTGAGGCCAGGACTTTGGGCTTTGTTCTAAGAGCAGGAAGGAAGTCACTCCATGGGCTTAAGCAGGGGAGCATTGTGATCTCGCTCACCTTTTAGGAAGGGAAGACCACTTACCCAGGTGGGGGAGAGCATGGGGGCAGGCAGAGAGTGGAGGGAGCGGGCAGGCGTCAATTGTAATCATTTGAGCAGAGGTGATGGTGCCCTGGAGGTGGAGAACAACAGGGTAAACCTGGGGAAGTCAGAGGGTCCCCACCCTGTAAGGGCCTAGTTAGTGAGCGGGACAATTTAACAATCACTTACAAAACAGAGTAAAAAACATAAAATTTAGAGGCCGCTCTGAGGGCTGCAGGAGTTCATGACGGGCATCCAGCCCCATCTTGGAACAATCAGGAGGGCTTCCTGGAGGAAGAGACATTTCAGCTGAAAATGGAAAGATGAGTAACAGCCAGGAGAAGGGGGGTTGGGGCAGCAGGAGAGTGCTGTTCCGGGCAGTGGGAGCACCCTGTGCAAAGGGCTAGAGACAAGAGGAAGCATGCAGGCTTGAGGACTCCAGCAGGTCAGTGTTCTCAGGTGAGGAGGTGAGGCTGGGGAGCCAAGCAGGGCTGGGCTGTGACCGGCCTGAGGTCATGCAGGGCGGAAGACTTTGTTCTGTGGGCCCTGGGGCCACGGGAGGGTTTAAGCCTCAGTGTCATCATCAGTTTTGTGGTTTTGAGCCATCCAGGTGCTACTGGTGGCCTTGGTGTTGGGGGAGGGGAGACAGGTCCAGAAGAGGCAGTTCTAACTCGGCGGCTTCTTCCTGCTTCTTCCTGTGAGAATCAGCCACCGAGCAGCTGAGCTCCAGCAGGCCTCAGGTGGAAGGTGGCACACGTGGCGCAGTGGGCTCAGGAGTGTTAGGGAGATCCAAGTTCAAGTCCCAGCCCCGCTCTTGTCTGGCCGTGTGACAGATGAGTCGACGGAGGGGTAAGATTAGGCTTTGGGGGATATTTCCATTTTATGGGTCCCGGAGTTCTGATGGCTACATGTTTCCTCCGGGGTCTGGTGCTTTATGGTGGCCTGGGGTTGGCCTACCTACTCACCTGGCCCCATCTCTGACCTCTGGAAGGAGCATTGCCCAGATCCAGGTGTTGGCATCATGTTCTGTTTTGGGGTATACTAGGAACAGGATCTTTTTTAGTTAAAAGAGGAAAAGTGTAGACTGTGTTTGACCGTTAAAGCTATTGCATAATAACCTAGTGGAAAAACAAAAAAACTAAAATATTTACGGCAATTAAGTGCTTCCCTGTGGGGGGCTTTCGGAGCAGCAGTTGAGGCTGGCCTGTGATGTGGCTGGCCCCCTGGTCATAAAAGGCCGTGTTTGGGGCAGTGGATGGAATGGAAGGAGAAACACTGATGACAGGAATTAGGCCCACCAGGATTGACGAGGCTCATCGCTGTCACCCCATAACGATAACGTCAGCATTAACGAGCCCATTTAACTCAGTGTTGGCCTGTCATCCTCGTGGGCCTTTCCCGGGGAAAACGAGCGCTCTTCGGACTCTCCATTTGCGGGCAAAGATGTGCACCGTCTTAACACTGTCCCCTCACCACCCACTGCCTGACCCCGGGGTGGGTTTGCATCAGAATCCAAATAAGGTCCACACTGTGAAGAGTTAATATATAGACTCTTTTTAAAAATACTTTAATTTTGTATTGGAGTACAGTTGATTTACAGTGTTGTGTTAGTTTCAGGTGTACAGCAACAGTGATTCGGTTATACACGTACATATATCCATCCTTTTTCAGATTCTTTTCTCATATAGCTTACTACAGAATGCTGAGTAGAGTTCCCTGTGCCATACAGTAGTCCTTGTTGATTATCTATTTTATATATGGTAGCGTGTGTAGTTAATCCCAAACTCCTAATTTAATATATAGGTTTCTCCTCCATTTCTTTCTCTCTGCCTCTGTCTCCCTTTCCCTCCTCCAGATCTCTTTGTCTCTGTCTCTCCCGCTCCCTCTCTGTTTCATTACGGTGTATTTATTTAAGAAACAGGGCTGTTTGTCTTGGAGAGGTTCCCACAGTCCTGGGAGACTGCTGCAAAGTAGGATCTCTATATGTGTAAACATTTATATATGTAAACACATATGTACGTGAAAGTTGAACCCCCCTGCACTGTCAGGGCTTCTCAAGTTCTCAGGCTCAGGAAGGCGGACGTTAGGGCTGGCTCGTCCTCTTTGGCGGGGCTGCCCTGTGCCCTGCAGGATGGTGGGCACCATCCCTGATGGCCACCCGTAGACACCAGTAGCATGAGGCCCATTCTGGGAGGGAGCCAGTGTGTAAGCGTTTGGGGGGAGGCCCTGGGTCAGCACCATGGGGGAGGGGGGCAGCTCGGCCCGCCCCACCAGGAGCTGCAGAGCTGGAGTGGCCCTTGGAGCTGTCCCCAGCTGGGCCGAGGTGGCCGAGCCTTTATGCACCAGCGTCGTGGGGTCACTGAGCCCGGGCCACCCGGGAAGGGCCTGACCTTGGGTGTGGCTGACAGCACTGCCAGTGGTGGGGACGCGTCCCCTTGGAGGGATCTGGGTGGCCCCACAGGTCACCGGAGTGAAAGGACACGCGTGTGAATGACGGGTGTGTGTCAGGGGCGTCAGTGGGGCAGATGGCAGGGCCATGAGTGCTGCCCGGGGAGGAGCAGCGGGGAGAGGAGGCCGGTTCTCTCTCTGTGAGCACCTACTGTGTGCCGGGCATCACACACAGGTGACAGCATGTAGTGACTGAGAGCGGGGCTGTGGGAGCAGTGCACGCGATGGGGCGGGTGGGGGGCGGTCTGCAGAGAACTTGACAGCAAAGCAGCTAAAAGTCCGCCTGCTTTTTAACGTGTAACCGCGTCACTGACATATCGCTACAATCCACATACCACCCAACTGACCCCTGTAAAGTGTACCCTGTAAAGTGTACGGTTTGATGGTTTTTAGTATGTTCATAGATTCTGCAACCATCACGACTACCTAATTCCAGAACACTTTTATCAACCCCAAAAGAAACTCCATTCCCACAAACCCCCCATTTTGCTCAAGTCCCCAGCCCTAAGCTACCACTGATCTTCTTTCTTTCTTTTTGTTTTTAAATAAATTTATTTTATTTTAATTATTTTTGGCTGCGCTGGGTCTTCGTTGCTGCCCGCGGGCTTTCTCTAGTTGCGGCGAGCGGGGGCTACTCTTCGTTGCGGTGTGCGGGCTTCTCATTGCGGCGGCTTCTCTTGTTGTGGAGCACGGGCTCTAGGCGCGCGGGCTTCAGTGGTTGTGGCTCACAGCCCTTAGAGCACAGGCTCAGTAGTTGTGGCGCACGGGCTTAGCTGCTCCGCGGCATGTGGGATCTTCCCGGACCAGGGCTCGAACCCGTGTCCCCTGCATTGGCAGGCGGATTCTCAACCACTGTGCCACCAGGGAAGCCCCACCACTGATCTTCTTTCTGTCTCAAGCGATTTACCTGTTCTGGACATTTCATGGAGACAGAATGCTACACTATCTGGTCTTTTGTGACTGGCTTCTTTCACTCTTTGTCATGTGGTCAAGGTTCATCTGTGTTGCATTTCATTCTTTTTTAAGGCTGAATAATATTCCGGTGTATGGATAGACCATATATATTGATCCATTCACCCACTGATGGACATTTGTGTTGTTTCCAGGGAAGCCCCACTGATCTTCTTTCTGTCTCAAGCGATTTACCTGTTCTGGACATTTCATGGAGACAGAATGCTACACTATCTGGTCTTTTGTGACTGGCTTCTTTCACTCTTTGTCATGTGGTCAAGGTTCATCTGTGTTGCATTTCATTCTTTTTTAAGGCTGAATAATATTCCGGTGTATGGATAGACCATATATATTGATCCATTCACCCACTGATGGACATTTGTGTTGTTTCCACCTTGGGCTATTATGAATAACGCTGCTCTGAACATTTGTAGATGAGATTTTGTGTGGATGGGTGTTTTCAGTTCTCTCTGGGAGTGGAATTGCCGGGTCATATGCTGACTCTATGTTTCACATTTTGAGGAGCTGCCAAACTGTCTTCCAAAGCAGCTGCCCCATTTTATATTCCCATCAGCAATGTATGAGGGCTCCAATGTCTCTACATTCTTACCAACACTTCTTTCTCTCTTTCTGATTCTAGCCATCCTCGGGGGTGGGAGGTGGTATCTCTCTGTGGTTTGGGTTTGTATTCCCCTAATGACCAATGACGTTGAGCAGCTTTTCATGTGCTTGTTGGTCATTTGTACATCTTCTTTGGAGAAATGTCTATTCAGATCCTTTGCCCATTTAAAAATTAGGTTATGTGTCTTTTTACTGTTGAATTGTAAGCGTTCTTTATACATTCTGGATACAGATCCCTTATCAGGTATGTGATTTGCACATAATTTCTTCCATTCTGTGAGTTGTTTTTCTACTTTCTGGATGGTCTCCTTTGGGGTGCAAAAGGTTTTAATTTTGATGAAGTCCAATTTCCCTGTTGTTTTTGTTGCTTGTCCTTTTGGTGTTGTTTCTAAGAACCATCGCCTAGAGTCCAAGGTTATGAAGATTGTCCCCTGTATCTTCTTCTAAGAGTTTTATAATTTTAGCTCTTACATGTAGTCCTTGGATTCATTTTAAGTATACGGCGTGAGGTAAGGGTCCGACTTCATTCTTCTGCATGTGGACGTCAAGCCCCATTTGTTGAAAAGACAGTATTCCTCCATTGAGTGATCTTGGCACTCTTGTCGAACATCAGTGGACAGTAAACGTGAGGGTTTATTTCTCAACTCCCTGTTCTCTGCTGTTGATCTCTGTGTCTGACCTTGTGCCAAAACCGTGGTCTTGAGGACTATAGGTTTGTAGAAAGCTTTGAAATCAGGAAAGTGTCAGTCCTCCAACTTTGTTCTTCTTTTTCAAGATTGTTTTGGAATTTTCCAGATGAATTTTGCCTTTCCGCGTGACATTTAGGATAAGCTTGTCAGTTTTTGAGCGGCCTTTTATTCTAAACAGTATCAGTGATAAAACTTCCCTTCTCCTATCCCTACACCCCACGGGGGTACCTCTGGTTAACGGTGTGGACTGAAGTGCTGAAGGGCCCCCACTGCTTACTGGCTGTGGGACCTCGGGCAAGTTATTGGACCTCTCTGTACGTCATCCATCTCAGGTGTTCAATATGGGTGATGAATGTACCTACCTCCTGGGGTTGCTGTGAGGATGAGATAAGCAAACGCAGGTGAAGGACTTCACTGTGTATAGTAAATGCTCAATAAATATTAGCTGCCATGATGAGCTCATGTTACTTCTTTTAAGCCTTGCACCAGCCCCAGGAGGCAGGGGTTCTCAGCCCTGCCAGCACACACGATGCTCTTGGGGACCTTAAAAGGTACTCTTACCAGGGCCCCACTCCCCAGAAATTCTGATTTGATAAATTCAGGGTGCAGCCTGGGAAACGGTTGTTTTTAAACTCCCAGGTAATTTTAAAGGGAAATGGGCTAAGGACGGTCGTGAGACTGCAGACAGTCATCCCCAGTTGGCCGGTGAAGCACCCATTTCTCGGGTCCCACTCCCACCTCATGGCACTTTCATGTATCCAGGGAGGACACATCCCTCCCTCAAGGAGTTGCCAGCAGGGGCGTGCCAGGGAGGAAGTTGAATATGGCTAGATGGCAAGTTGTTGATACAACAGAAAATGTGACCGCATGAAACGAAATGCAAACAGCCTTATCACTAAAAGTTCAGGAACAAAGCAAGCCCCCCACCCCCACCCCGCCCGGAGCTGGGGGAGGGGCGCGGACAGCACAGAGAGACCACCGGCTGTGGAGCTAACCACTTGAGCCTCGTCACAGGATTGCCCTGAGGACTGACGAGGTCTTCAATGGGGATATGACTGTGTTCGTTTTCCTATGGCTGCTGTCACAAATTCCCACAAATTTAGTGGCTTGAGACAACACAGGTTTATTAATCTTGCAGTTCCGGGGGGCAGATCCCTAATGTGAAGGTGTGGGCAGGGCTGCATTCGTTCTGGAAGCTCTAGAGGAGATGCTTTCTCTGCCTTTCCAGCTTTCTAGAGGCGCCCCCATTCCTTAGCTCATGGCCTCTTCCTCTGTCTTGGCAGCCAGCAATGTCATCGTACAATCTCTCTCTCTCTCTGACTCTGCTTATGTTGTCACATCTCCTTCTCTGACTCTGATCCCCCCCACCTCCCTCTTATAAGGACCCTTGTGATGACATTGGGCCGCTGGAGAACCCAGGGTCATCTCCCATCTCAAGATCCCACTTTGATTGCATCTGCAAAATCCCTTTCTATGTTAAGGTCGCATATTCACAGGTTTTGGGGATGAGGGCGTGGACATCTTTGGAGCCATTATTGTGCTGACCACAATGACAATGGTTAACATGTATTGATCCCTTCTGAGCCACCAGGCACTGGGCTTTGGTACCAGCCACAGGGCCACCCTTGGGGAGGTGGTGTTCCCATCTCAGCCACGGGGTACCAGAGGACGGCAGAGGCAGGACCAAGGTCAGGCAGGTCTGGCTTTCTTGACCACGCCGGGCTCATCTTCCTTGGGAGCAGCTGAGGCAGCGTCTGGGGAAGCGTCCAGGACCCAGGAGGTTAGAGTTGGAGGAGCCGTCAGAGTCGATCATGATTAGCACTAAATAAAGTGGGCTGACCATTGGAGCTGAGACCGTGCGAGGAATGACGGTCTCCCAGACGAAGGCCTCACTCAGGCCTGGGACGTTTGGAGTCAGAGCAGAGCCTGGATGGGGTGGAAGCTCCCATTGGTGGACAGGCCTGAGGGAGCCTTGAATGCCGAGCTTCG
>NW_006796283.1:432220-445494 GCF_000442215.2 Lipotes vexillifer
ATGCCGAGCTTCGGTGTGTAGCCTTGATCCCATAGGCGGTGGGGAGCCACAGGAGTTGTGTGAGCAGAGGAGAGGCATGAGAAAGGGGGCGTGAGGAAGGCCGTCCCTCACACGCCTAGATGCCTGTCACCCTCACCCGGGGCGGCCTTTCTGTTCCCCACCCCCTCCCCAACCAGGGCCATGGCATTCCCGGGGGCTACCTGGCCCAGTCCCTTTGGAAAACACCAGGGCTGCCGGCACCTCTTTCCTGTGCCCGGGGACCCCTCGGTGGCCAGAAGCAATGCATTGTAATGCTGGCCTCCAGGATTTCCTGTAACGGCCCAGGGGCTGGATGAGTCTTTGTGAAAACCCTCCCCAGAGAGCCCTGGGCTGCCTGGCCAGGGTCAGACCCAGGAGGGATGTTTGCTCTGGGGCTTTGGGGAGAGGGCCTTACAGGAAGTGGCTGCTCTCTGCTTATGGGGCCAAGGGGGCCTCCGGAGCCCCGTCCACCAGCCTCCTGGCTCTGGGTGTGGGTCACCTCCCGGCATCCTCTGCAGTGGCCACAGTGAGAATGGGCTGTCAGCTCCTGACCCCGGCTGGCCATCATGGGCTCCCCGGCTCTTTGCATTCAGCAGAAATGACATCTGGGTTGTTGGGTACCTTACTGGGGGCTGTGTCCCCGTCCTCAGCCCCACGCCCACCTCCCACAGGCAGGGGGCACGACCCGCTGCACTGAGGACGTGGAGGGGTGAGATGTGAAAGGTCACCCTTGACTCCCCTCCCCCACCTTCCCCCGAGGCGGCCAGATCTTGTCACTCACGGCCTCCAACCGGCTCTTGTCTGAGGCGGGGGCACACACTGGCCACAACGGAATTTTATTCATGCGCGGTGTCCACCCAGCGCTGACCGGACAGAAGGGGCTCAGTAAATGGGTGTCGGGGTCCAGGGAAGACAGTGGGGGTGGGAGGGCACTCTGCCGCCCTGCCGGGCCGGGGTGAGGGGACTCCCACCTGCACCGTGACCCGCCACCTCCTGGGAGGCCAGATCTATGGCTCGAGGCCACGGTGCCCGCGGCACAGCCTGGCCCACCGCAGCCTCTAAAACCAGCCGAGGCCACACTGTGTTTCCTGTCAGCAAACTTCCGAGGCCAGTGTGTGTCCCTGCGGCCTGGATCCAGCCTCTCACTGTTTCCGTGAGAAGCTGGCCTGGGGGTTGGGGTGAGGCCTGGGCTGGGTTGGGTGTCAAGGACCTGATTTCTGCCCCAGGGTGGCTGGAGGATTCGTCCTCGGAGCCCTGAAGTCTCTTTGGTCCCTCTGTCCCCCCACCTAGAACACCTTGTCCCCGCTGTGCCCATCCACACCCAGCCTGACCGGGAAACTGACATGGGCTGCTCTGGGGAGACTGTGGAGCTGAGCACAGATGTGGATGTTTCTATCCACCTACAGAATGCTTCTGAACCCTGCTGTCTTCCCGCAGACCACAGTGAAATGCCATGGGGGAAACCCGACAGAGCCGGCTGGAAGTCTGGCTGCGTGATCCTGAGTTAGGTGGCTTCACCTAGAAAGTGGCCCTCCCCCCAGAGGTGACACCGCACAGCTGGGGGTCTCCCCTCGCCCTTGGTCAGGCTGGGAGGAGGACGGGGCTTCTGCGGGCCGTGATTTCCATTGCCAGGGAAGTTAACCACCTCCCCGGCCTGTGGGTCGTGGGTCCCCATGGGACAGTGGAGGCAAATGAGAGCTGACGTTAGCTGAGCACTTACTATGTGCCAGCCTGTGCTGGGCCCCCACCCTGGGCGTCTTGTTCGGCCATCGCCATCCTGGGAAGCAAATGCTGCTCTTGTCACATTACAGGTGAAACACCCAGACTCAGGGGGCTCACCGGAGAGCACCCAGCTGGTCAGGAGGGCCTGGGCTAGAAGCAGGGGCGTCTGTTCTCACTGTTTGTGAGGGCTCTGTGCATCCCCCTCCTCAGTGTAGGCACGGTGAAGAATCAAGAAGATTCTAGGAAATAAAGCTAAGCAATAAATGAAACGATTTCCAGTTGCAGGGCATGCCACATGGGAGACCTCTGATAGGAAATCAGGGAGCACTTCTCGGAAGAGGTGACATTCTCACACCTTGCTGAGCCCTGAGAACGGACAGCTTTGCATCGAGAGGGGACAAGCAGTCAGCAGCTGCTTGGGCAAAGGCTCAGCTGACGGGCTGAACTGGGCTGCCTGCCTGGAGTGCAGCGAGGCGGGGGAGGGCAGACCCCTGGACCTGCAAACATGGTTTGGCCACGTGTGCTGTGGCTGAGCCCACACCACGCTGGGTGCTGTGGGACAGACAAAGACGCCTAAATCAGGTTTCCTGCCTTTGAGGAAATTCCAATTAGATGCTAGGTGAGATGCAGAGGCGTGATAAGTGACTAACAATGGCAGGCCTGGGAAGAAAGTGAGCAGAAGCAGAGGTGAGGGTGCAGCAGCCCAGAGACAGGCGAGGCCCGCGTGGGCTGGGTCGGGGTGGGTATGGGAGGACAGACGTGGCTGGGACCCTGACAACAATAGGGGACGTCCAGGGTGTTGTAGGAGTTTCCTGTGGCCGCTGTTACAAATGACCACAAACATACTGGCTTAAAACGTCACAGATTTATTCGGTTAGCGTTCTGCAAGTCAGAAGTCTGGTACGGGTCTCCCTGGGCCAAAATCAAGTTGCCAGCCAAGCTGTGTGACCTGGGACAGGTCACTCTACCTCTCTGAGCTTCACTCTCTGCAGGTGAAGGGTGGGGGGCGAGAAGCATTTCTAAATTGCGTGACACAGGGCTTCCCTGGTGGTGCAGTGATTAAGGATCCGCCTGCCAATGCAGGGGACACGGGTTCAAGCTCTGGTCCGGGAAGTTCCCACATGCCGCGGAGCAATGAAACTGTGCGCCACAACTACTGAGCCTGCGCTCTAGAGCCCACGAGCCCCAGCTACGGAGGCCCGCGCGCCTAGAGCCCGCGCTCCGCAACAAGAGAAGCCACCGCAACGAGAAGCCCGCGCACCGCAACGAAGAGTAGCCCTCGCTCGCTGCAACTAGAGAAAGCCCGCGTGCAGCAACGAAGACCCAACGCAGCCAAAAGTAAATAAATAAATTAAATAAATAAATAAATTTTAAAAATCATATTAATAAGCTATTAATGAGATTTTTAAAAAATTGCGTGACACAGTGCCTGGCACACAGGAGATGATTTACCTGCAGTGGCAGCTGACCACGCGGGCATCCTGCACTGGGCCCGGGGAGACGGTGCCACAGGAGTGTGTGCTTACCAGGCCGCACCTGGGTTGAAACGATCCATCCCAGGACCATCTCATAAGCTGAGAAAGTAAAGGATGTCCCAGGAAGAACTCTGATGGCAGCAAAGACACCGGGGGCCTCATTGTGGCACAGAGTAGGTGCCTAATGGGTGTGTGTAGAATGAATGAACAAGTGAGGTAGGGGGAGTCAGTGCAGGGACCGGGGTCCCATGCAGGGGAGGGGGCCTCAGAGGGGAGAAGTGTGGGCCGCTGAGCTCTGCCCAGGGATGGGTTTGGGATGGACAGAGGAGGCCTGCAGCTCAGCTGAGGCCCTGCTCTGCCAGAAGTGCCCTTTCACTGTCAGGGTCCCTTCATCTGATCAGTGGCCCGGGATGGCTGTGAACCGGCCTGGCCCTGCTCTGGGGAGGAACAGACCTGGGCAGTGACCCGGAGGTCACTGACCGGGGACAGCCCCAGGGTGTGGCCGGGCTGGTGCTCCTGGTGGGAGCCACACACCAGGGCCACCGAAGCCCGGAACCACCAGGAGACCATGTGCAGGACGGTGACAGTGTGCAGGAGATCAAGTGCAGGCCAGTGGCTACAGCGAGAGCTGGTGAGTGGAGAGGGTGCCGCCCTTCCGCTCGGGACCCCTGGAGCCCCTGCAGGGTGGCCCCCGAGGGACACTCACCAGCCACCCAGAGTTGCCACCGGCCCGACTCCTGCCACGTGCGCCTGTGTACCTGCACAAGCCGTGACTCATACTTGAGGGACGTTTGCGTTGACAGAGCACCTACTGTGTGCCAGGCCTATGTTGAGGCTGCAGAGAGGCCGCGTAGTCTGGTGGTTAAGACCACAGGCCCCAGAGCCGGGGTGCCTGGGTTTGAGTCCCACCTCTTCTTGTGCCAGCTGGGTGACCCTTGACCTCTTTGTGCCTTGGTTTCCCCATCTGTCAACTGGGAATAGAACAGTACCTACCTCGTAGGGTTGTGATGATGATGAAATGGGTCTGCACACGGTCTGCCCTTCAAAGGGGCCCTGCCAGGGGCCCTGGAAAGGTCTTTGTGAGCGTCCACTGTTCCTGTGCCATTGACACAACTTGGTGGTCCCCACTGCGGTGTGCACAGCACGGAGCAGAAGGTGGGAGGTGACACTGTAGTGATGGGGGACAGCCATCCTCAGGGCCGGATGGGAACAGCGAGATGGGGGCTGTGCATGTTGGCCGGAGTGGACCCAGGACAGCGTGGCCTCGGCCGGACTGAGAAGGACCGCTTCTCTCCCCAATATTTGTAATACTCAGGATGGCCAGCGGGCGCTGCTCCAAACCCTCTGCGTGTGGTGTCAGCACATGGACTCTGCCCATGACTTGGTGTAGGAGGCACCATCCCTGCTCCATTTTACAGATGGAGAAAGTGAGGCACGGCAAGGTGGAGGGACTTGGTGATGTCACTCCATTTGTCTGTGGTGGAGCCATGATTTGAACCCAGATACCCTGGCTACAGAGTCCTTCCTTTTTGCCAGTTTCCAAAACTGCCTCTCTGGGGCACTAGGGAGCCACAGATGGTTTGCGGGCAGGGGAGTGACGTGAGCAAAGTGGGGTGGCGAGAAGGGTAGGGGGGGGCCTCGAGGAGAGACTGTCCCACAGTCAGGCAGGAAGTGGTGTGATGGCCAGGAGGAGGGGTCAGCGAGGCTGAGATATAGAGCCCAGGCTCTCAGGGCAGGCTCACAGGGATACAGCTGGCCTCCCTTCCCCTCAGATCTGTTAAAATCCAGCCTGAGAGTCGGGGAGAAGCCCTCACTCTGCAAAGATGGCCAAGGGCACATCTGCCCCGCATCCAGACCCCATGATATGCGTCGTGGGGCGCGAGGCTGGCTGACCATGCCGGTGTGCTCACCTGGCCCCGTGGGCTCGGATGTCGGCCAGCCCGGGCTGGTGGCTGACCTTGGGCCAGGCTGGTGGCTGACCTTGGGCGGGTTCCTTAACCTCTCTTGATTTCCTTCTGTGTAAACATGGGGCGATTCATAATAATAATAAATGTTAAAGGATTCCCATCTGGTGGGATTGTTTGGAAGATTTCTTGAAGATAATGAACGTGAAGGACAGAATAGCTGCAAACATGCTCATTATCATTTTTTCCTGGCAGGGCTTTGCCTGAGGGACTGGGGAGATTGACGAATGTGTGTTGAGCACCTACTCTGTGCCAGGCAGTTTTCCAGCCCTGTGCTAAGTGCTTCTGTGTATCATCTCATCACCCTGCGTAGAAATCTTACAAAGATGCGCTATTATTATCAGATTAAACCTAACTTTTAAAAATTGAGGCAAAATTCACATCCCATAAAATTCACCAATTTAACTGTGTTAGAGTGTATAATTCAGTGGTATTTAGTACATTCACAAGGTTGTGCAATCCTCGCCTCTGCCTAATTTTGGAACCTTTTCATTACCCCCAAAAGGAGATCCTTGCCCGTTATCTATCACTCCTGATTCCCCCTCCCCAGCCCTAAGCAACCATTAATCTCCTTTGTGTCCCTGGATTTACTTGTTCTGGACGTCTCATATGAATGTAATCCTACATTTTGTGGCCCTTTGTGATGCCAAAAATTCGCCCTCTGTGCACAGGTGCCGAATCAAGTCTCGGAGACAGAGTTTTGGGTGAAGTCCAAAAGAATAGCTTCGTCGCTTTGCCAGGCAAAGCGGGACACAGCAGGGCTCGTGCCTCGAAAACTGTGTGTCTCAGTCCCCGGTGGGATTTGGTGAGGAGTTGTATAGCAGTGGTTCAAGGGCAGGGCTGCTGATAAGGATCAGGGGCTTCAGGTGGTTTCCTGATGAGGCTTTTGAAGTTATCAAACTGTGACCTTCTCTGGAATGAAGAGTGCTAACCTCTTCCATTTGTTGGGGGTGGGGGTGGGGGGGGGAGGTTGTTTTAGTTCTGCAGAAGAGTTCAAAGACACTGTGGTGTGTATCCCTTGATGGGGAACCAGGACCCTGCCCCAAGGCTGCTCCTCCCTTGTCTCTGCACGCCCCCCCCCCCTTCCCTGACCAGCCACTGTTCGAATCTGTCCTTTGGGACTCAGAGAAAGTCATGGAGGCTGGAGTCTGTTTCCTACAAACAAGAAATGGGGGACACAGAAAGGCTTCCGTGCCCCGGAGCCGCACAGGGTCCTGCTCGGTTTCGTTTGTGTCTGGCTTCTTTCCCTCTGCATGGTGTTTTCATCCACGTGGTAGCCTGTGCCAGGACCTCGTTCCTTTTTTTTTTTTAATTAATTAATTTTATTTCATTTTTGGCTGCGTTGGGTCATCGTTGCTGCGCGCAGGCTTTCTGTAGTTGCAACGAGCGGGGGCTACTCTTCATTGCAGTGCGCGGGCTTCTCATTGCGGTGGCTTCTCTTGTGGAGCACGGGCTGTAGGCGTGCGGGCTTCAGTAGTTGTGGTGCACGGGCTCAGTAGTTGTGGCTCACGGGCTCTAGAGCACAGGCTCAGTAGTTGTGGCACACGGGCTTAGTTGCTCCGCGGCATGTGGGATCTTCCCGGACCAGGGCTCGAACCCGTGTCCCCTGCATTGGCAGGCGGATTCCTAACCACGGCGCCACCAGGGAAGCAACTCACTTTTTTCATGGTTGAATAATCCTCCACTGTGTGGATGGACCCCATTTTATTAATTCAGTCATCTGTTGATGGACGTATGGGTTGCTTCCACTTTTTAAAATCTCCATTTTAAAGACAAGGGAAGCGGGGCCAAACCAGCTACTGGCTCAAGGTCAGCACCTGACTGTGACCCAGCAAAGACTGTATCCAAGAGGAAGATGGACCCACATGCGCGCCAGGAGCTGCACGTACATCCACAGCAGCTTTGCTCATAGTAACCCCACACTGGGAACCACCCACATGTCCATCAACAGGGGACGGACACACAAGCTGGTGTCCTCGTGCAATGGAACACCACGTATCAGCAGAAAGGGAGGAGTGATCCCTGCACGCTCCTTGGAAGGCCCTCAAAAACCTCCTGAGAGCTGCCAGGCACGCTGTGTGACTCTGTTCCTGTGAAATTCTAGAAAAGTCTAGAACATTCTAGAAAAGGCAACTCTACTGCCACAGAGAACACATCAGCTGTTTTCAAGGGGTGGGGTGGAGGGTCGCCTGGGGCAGGGCAGGAGGGAAGATTTTTGGGGCGATGGAAATGTTGGTCATTTTGGTCTGGGTGGTGGCCAGTCAGGTGTATATATGTGCCGCACTTACTTAAACGGATGCATTTCACTATGTGAATTGTGCCTCCAACCAGGCAGTTTGAGAAAAGAAGCTGTGTGTCCCGGCCTCACGTGCCCACTGTACTCCTCGACCTCTGTGCCCCGGCCCCTGTTCTCTGGACCACACAGCCTGGGTCCCTTGACTCGCGTGGTCCCTGAGTTTGCAGCACCTTTGAGCCTGCCGGTGCACGGCACACAGTAGACCCGCTGGAAAGCTTGGCTGCGGGCTGACTGAGGTCTGTGGCCTCCCCTCCGGGTTGCCCTGACTCCCCCTGAATGGAGGCAGGGTCCAGGTCTGAGACAACTCCGCTTGGGGCCCAAGCCCAGGGCCGCGGGGCTCATTACCCGCTCCCTGGGGCTGGAGGCCAGGTCTCCTAAAGACCCTGCAGCCACCCTCTCTGTACCCTGCAGGTGAGGGAACTGAGGCTCAGAGAGGTACCATCCCTGGACCCGTGTCTCGAGGCGGGTCGGGGGCAGACCCGGCACTCAAACGTGGGCTGCAGGGGGCTGGTCCTGGTGTGCGTCCACCGCTCAGGCGCCCTCACTGTGCGATGCAGCGGTCCTGAGGGAGGCTGGGTCAGGGTGTAGGACACTGTCAGCTTCTGAGGCTGAAGGACGGCCCCATACTGCGCTCCAGCTGCTCCCCCAGGAAGCGGCTGACTCGGTGGTGATGAGGGCAGCGGGCTGGAGAGGGCCTGCTCCGGCTGGGGCGGGGGCGGGTCTCTGTCTCTCTGTCTCTGTTTCTGTCTCTATCTCTGACTCTGATATTGTGTTTCTCCGCACATGAGGTCCTGTGTCGGTGTGTGTGTGACGCTCTCTGTGTCTCTGTCTCCCTCTGTCTCTGTGTCTGTCTGTCTTGATATGTGTGTCTCTCTGTCTTTATATCTCTGTCTCTGTATCTCGGTGTCTCTGTCTCTCTTTGTCTTTATAACTCTGTCTCTCCCTGTTTCTGTCTCTGTCTCTCTGTGTATGCCTCTCTCTCTGACTCTGCCTCTCTGTCTTTCTCTGACTGTCTATGTATCTCTGTCTCTCCCTCTCTGTTTCTGTCTCTGACTTTGTCTCTCTCTCCCTGACTCTCTGTCTCTTTCTGACTCTCTGTCTCTGTACCTCCACCTCTCTCTCCCTCTCTGTGTCTCTGTCTCTGAGTCTGTTTCTCCCTCTCTCTGTCTCTGTCTTTTCTCTCTGGTGTTTCCATCTCTGCATGGTCAGAATCACCGTGTCCTCTCCTGCTTCTGGCTCCAGTGGCAAGAAAACCCTTCTCAGGGCGGGGACTTGAGGGAGGGGACAGGCCCGCCCTGACCTGGCGCGGCTCCTTCCCAGGCCGGCTCTGGCGCCTCTGGGCCGGCGGGAAGAGGCCTGCAGCCCAGGGAGGCCAGGGCCTGGCAGGCAGGCCTTTCCGGGGACAGGACCGCCCACTGCCCGCCCCCTGCAGCTGGCTGGCTTTCTTCACGCCTTTAGGATCAACTCTGGGGCCCTGAGCACCGCGGGGAGGGACCTGCCTCCTGCCCCCCATGCAAGCACTCCTGGCCTGCGTGCCCTGGGGTTCTAAGGGGAGGCAGGGCATCAGGCAGGGCTGGCTACCCGGAGGAAGGGGGCCTGTTAGGGAGCAGACGCTAGCACAGGGAAGAACACGCTGTAACGGTGGCTCCTGTCTGGCCTCAGGGCCCCCTTCCCCGCCCCCGAGGGGGTCAGAAGCTGTGTCTCCCCAGCCTCAGCCTGCAGGCTGGCACTGGTCACCACACACCAGAGTCCCAGCTGTTGGGAGGGTGACAGCTGGGCCCCGCCCTGGGGGCAGGTTTCAACATGTTCCCTTTCAGGGTGGAGGCGGATTCAGGGAGGAGGAAGGAGGGGGGCCTAGGAGGACCAGCGCGGGGGTGCAGCTGGGGACCCGGGTGACCTGGCCCAAGTCCGGGCCTGCCCTGGGCGTGGTGGCAGATGACTTGACACGTCCCTTCCCGCATCTGCAAAAGGCTGATGGTACTGACCACACAAGGTCATTGTGAGAATAAAAGTGTGTGAGGCTCAAGTCGGAGAAAAGGATTCAACCCTCAGCCCTAAGAGTTCGGCGCTGTTATTATTACTCCCATTTCACAGATGAGGAAGTTGAGGCTCAGGGAGCTTCCAGAATTCTCTCAGGTTGTCAGCTGCAGAGCTGGGAAGCCCTTGTGTTTTTAAGTTTTGGCATCTCCTTGCTGGGTTTATAGACTCCCCAAGGCCTTATCTCTGCAGCTGGCAGGGAGGGAGCCCGTGCAATAAACAGTTAGGGAATCAGTGAGTGACTCGATGGACGTCAAGCTGAGTGACCCCAGGCCACCTCCTTCACGTCTCTGGGCCTGCATTTCGATATTTGTCAAGCAAAGGATGGGCGCTCTAAAGAGCTTTTAGGCCAAACTCCAGAAACCCAGTGAATAGAAATGCAGGGCAGGGCCTGAGCACAGGGACTTTCCAAGGTCCCTGGTCATTTTTAGCCTTGCTCTCAGGCGACAAGTGACCCACGCTCTGTCCTCGGCCTGGCCAGCTCTCCGTGAGTTCTTTTTCTGGCTGTATGAACTCAGGCCGCGTGCGCAGCCAAAGTTAAACTCAAGAGAGCCTGACACATGGCCTGGGCAGGGAGCCGGAGCAGATGGCAGGCCACCTGTTGAGGGGTGGCTCTGAATCAGCGGCTCCCGCCCAGCGGCCCCTCTGCCGCCCATGCCCCTCCCTCCCTTCACCTGCCTTTGCTTCTCACCCACCCTCCCTGCTCCGTGCTGGGCCCCCGGGGCATCCACGGTGGGGCTCTGGGCCTGGGACTCTCTCAGAGAGGGGAACCACTGAGGCTGGTTCCCTTTAGAGTCTGCTTCTCCGGCTGGGGGAGGGGAGGCCCTGAGCAGACGGGCAAGGGGCTTTATCCACCCTCCGAGAAGACCCCGAGACGAGCTATGGTCATGCTGCCCCTAAGTCTCCAACTCCCTTGGCCCACTGCTGCCCCCCGAAGGGGTCATTTCACCAAATCTTTGCAAAGATTCCGAAATTCCTATTATTAAACAAACAAACAAAAATCACAAAGCAATATATATTCATGGTTCAAGGTAGAAACTTTTGAAAGTACCCATAAGCAAAAAGCAAAAAACCCCACCGTCTGTAGCCCCAGGTGTCAGGCATACCTACTGTTCTGGTCTCTTTTCCATGAACACCTGTATAACTTTAAAAAAAATTCTTCTTTTACGCTCACGATATGGCGTGAATTTCTCAGCCCATACTGAGGTGGCTAGTGTGTGATTTTTTTTTTCATAGCATCATTCTGGATGGCCGCATCTTTGTACAGGGATCGATCCCTTATCCGCAGTTCCAAAATCATAAAAGCTGGAAAAGCCAAGTTTGTCTGTAACTCATTTGGCTGCAGAAATCTGCCTTGAACTGACATGAGGCTATTTATAGCCTCCATTGCTTCCCCTTAGCATGAAGATTCATATATTTCGGTACAGAAATATCAGTGGGTTTGGTTAAGGGGGCTGCCCCCGACCCCACTGAGGTATAAGGTAACGTTGGGCCTGGGTAGCATTTTATGTTTCTAAAGCGCACAGAATTCTGAGTTCTGGAATTCCTTTGCGGCGCGGAGATGAACTAGATTTTTCCTGAGTGGATGCGTTCCGCGCTTACGTTTGCTGGATGTCACACTCTCTGTGGGTGTGTTGTGCGTAATGCTTATGCCGACGGGGAGAGGGAAGACACTGGTGTTGTGTGCAGTTGGCAGATGGAGATGTGGAGGCTCAGGGGGTCCCCCGGGACGGGTCAGGATGGAGCCCGGATCCTTGGCGGCCAAGTGCAAGCACACGCTGCCTCCCTGCCTCCCGCCCTGTGCTTTCCTGATACGATTTGAGGTGGCACCAATATCAGTGTTTTTCAAGCTGTGGTTCATGAACCACCTGCATCAGAATCCCTGGATGGTCATTAAAACAGTGCAGATTTCCAGGCCTCCCACGAGCCTCGGAACCCAGATCCCGGGAGTGCCCCGGGCAGCAGCTTGCCCGACGGGCTCAGGGCGATTCTGGGGCTCGTCAAGTTTGAGCTTGTCTGGGTCCCAGGGATGGGAGTGAAGAGAAATGCTGTCCAACTCCTACTGGACCTGTGTTCGAGGGCTCAGTGTTGCCTCTGTCCCTGCTGCCAGGGGCATGTCAGCCTGAGCTGCCAACTCAGGAGCCCTGTGTCTCCAGGGCAGCCCAAGAGCTACCCTACCGGGCATGCCCTGTTGGCCTCAAAGCCGTGGCAGGAAGTGGGCTCTGCAACCCAAAGTCATTAATATTGGTGACCACGAGGGAGTTGCTGCTCCATTCAGAAACTACTTTCCCAGGCCGCTCCCTTCTCAGAGCCTGACCTTCCTGCATCTTTCAGGGACTCAGCAAGGTTCCCGTGTGAATGCTGCGTTTCCCGCCCCTCTGCTGCTTCTCAAAAGAATGGTTGTCTTTTGTCTTAATTCAGCCTGTCTATCTCCCCTCTCTGCCTTCCTTTTTTCCAGGAGTAAATCCTTCTTTCCTCCCACTCATGTACTTATCCACCCATCCTTTCTTCCTCTCTCCTACCGTCCATCTATCCACGTATCCCTCCATCCATGTATCCATCCATCCATCCATCCATCCATCCATCCAGGCACCCAGTGAGTCCCCAGTAAATCGTAGTAGAATGAATGAGTGAAGAGTTTCTCCAAGCAGTCTATCCAGCAACCTTATGAAAGACAGAAAAAAGATTCATCTAGAGTAAGTGGTTCTGACTGAATGAGTTCCTCACACCTCTCCTTGTTCGTTTGTTCATTCATTCATTCAGCAAATGTTTGCTGCATGTGCCTAGGTGCCGGTCATGAGACCAGGTTCTGGTGCTGGAGATACAGTGGGGAGCAAAAACAGATGTCTGGCCCTTACCCTCATGGAACTTGCAAATTTGGGAGGAGAGAGATGTTAATCGAATAACCACACTCATGAATTCATAATTGCGAACAGCAATAAGTGCCTAGGAGGAAAAGAAATCATCCAGCATATCCCAGAATTTCCTGAGCCAGTCCTGGAGGGCCAGGGAGGGCCCTGTGGGATCTGGATCGTCATGCAGGAACCACAGGATGAGCTAATGGTAGCCAGGAAGGAGCCCCTGCGTCAGGTGGCTCCAGAGAGGGAATTAAATAAAGGGACCTGGTTACAAAAGTGGTAACATAGTTGAAAGAACGAATAGAGGAGGTTAGGAACTGCAGGAAGCTGTTGTCCCCCCACCCCGGGCTGGATGGACACAGAGGACACAGTTACTGGGGCTGCCAGGGGAGCCACAGAGCAAACAGAGCCATTTCTAGAGATACTGCCTGAAGTGGGGGGGGGGGGGGGGGGGGGGGGGGGGGGGACCCACAGAGATTAAGCCACTTATGCCTAAGGTCACACAGCCAAAAAGCGGCAGAGCTGGGCCTGTCTGCCTTAAAGGCACCTGCTCTTAAATATGTCAGCTGAATGTCTGTCCTGCAGTAGATGTTCAGTACATGATGGTTTATTTTTCTTGTCCTTGTCTCAAAAGTTGTTCGTCTCTGTATCTGTCAGGATAGGTTAGGTTATTCTGCAGTAACAAACAAATCCCCCAAAGTTCAACAGCGTAAAACAGAAAAATAGGTTTATTTCTTGAGTGCTCCACATGTCCACTGACATTGGCTATGTCTCTGTTTCACGTCATCGTCGCTCCGAGGCCCAGGTTGATGGAGCAGCTTGCCAGGGACATGACCAACCACAGGGAAAGAGGTAGGGCCATCACTGAGGGAAAGATAATGTGGCAGGCATCACCGGCCCTTTA
>NW_006796283.1:445665-455731 GCF_000442215.2 Lipotes vexillifer
GGGGGGGGGGGGGATGGAGAGGGGAGCGGAAGAGAGAGGACGAATGCCCCGGCTTCTCCCTCCTCTCACACTTGGGTGTCCCTCCTGTGCCTCCATTGGCTGAACCCAGGGGAAGGCAGAGGCCGGGGGGACCTGAGGAATGTGGTTTGCAGGATTGGCCTGCAGAGCAGAAGGGTGAAGAATGGCTTATGTCTGGCACAGGCAGGAATTAAATAGCCACAGAGGGGAGGGAATCCAGTTCCAGTCAATCCAAATGGCATGTGCAAAGGCCCTGAGGTGCAGAGTGCATGGGGCCCCCCCACCTTGGGAAGACCAAGGCGCCAGGGGGGCACAAGGGGCCCAGAGGTCCTGGGGTCTCCTGGAGATGTGGGCAGGGCCACAAACAGGGAGCTCCATCTGTCGCCTGAGAGTTGTGAAGCCTGAGGATTTGCAGCAAGGAGGAGACCACGACCAGATGTGCACTTTTGAACAGATCACACCGCGTGGCTCTTGGGTGGAGAGCAGACATGAGGCGCCCCCATAGGGGAAGCAGGTAGGGGGCCATCGCTGCCCTGCCAAACCCACCTCAACTCCCAGCTGCCACCCCAGGAGGCCCGGCAGTGCCCCCACTCTTGCCCCGGCTCCGGCCCCGCACACCCACAGCAGGAGGAAAGCTCCAGCTTCTTCTAATGAGGCGGCCACTTCCTTGATCATCTTTCCCCAGATGAGGGCCCCCTCCCCGCGCTCAGCTGGCCTCATCCACCCCCGCACCCTCCTCTAAGCGCCCCCCAGCTGCCTGCAGCCTGGGCTGGGGTGCCCGCCACCGTGGCACCTGTTCCCGGCTGTTTTTCGCGGCTCAGTTCGCAGGTCTGATAAATATTGATGACCGAGCAGGGTCCCGGGTGGCCCTGCTGGGAGGTAGTCCTTCTGGAAGGTGAGTCGGGGTGCCCGGCCAGAGTCGCAACGGGACACCCGGGCCTGACTTCCGGCCTCCGGGAGGGGAGGGGAGCCAGGAGCCCTGGGAGGCCACCCAGAGCATCAGACTTGCTCTGGTTCTCTCTGAAGGCTGGAGCTGCTCACCACGTGGGCTGAGCTTTGGGGTCCCGAGGAAGAGATGGGGTCAGCAAGAAGTCTTGTTTTGTTTTTTTTTAATAGATTTTATTTATTTCTCTTTGGCTGCATTGGGTCTTCGTTGCTGCGCGCGGGCTCTCTCTAGTTGTGGCGAGCGGGGGGCTACTCCTCACTGCGGTGCGCGGGCTTCTCATGGCGGTGGCTCCTCTGGTTGTGGAGCACGGGCTCTAGGCGCGTGGGCTCAGTAGCTGTGGCTCACGGGCTCAGTCATTGTGGCCTGTAAGATTTAGAGCGCAGGCTCAGTAGTTGTGGCGCACGGGCTTAGCTGCTCCGTGGCATGTGGGATCTTCCCCGACCAGGGCTCGAACCTGCATCCCCTGCGTTGGCAGGCGGATTCTTAGCTATTGCGCCACCAGGGGAGTCCCAGCAAGCAGTTCTTGAAAAACTGGGTGAGGGCACCTTGGTCTCAAAACCATGAATCCCCATTTTCCAAAGGGTGAAAGAGTTACAGGCTGAGAGTTCCCCTCGAAACTCTGTGTGTGACCTCGGACGATGTATTACACCCTGGGCCTTGGATTCTCCACCTGTTTTTTATTTTTTTAATTTTTTGGCTGCACCACGTGGCATTTGGGATCTTATTTCCCTGACCAGGGATCAAACCCGTGCCCCCTGCAGTTGAAGCAGGGAGGCTTAACCACTGGACCGCCAGGGACATCCCCTCCACCTGTTAAATAAATGGGGTGGGCTGGACAGGGCCCACAGCCTCAACTCTCCAAAAATATACACTTCTTGGAGGCGGGAACCATTTTGGGGAGCTACGGGGAGGGGGTACAGAAATGGACCCCTGTGCATCGCCTGCTGAGTTCTCAGCACTTCTGTATTCAGGGGTGTTTTGATCTCCCTGAGGCAATGAGGGGCGACAGGGGTGGTTATTCTCCGCATTCATAAGGACTAAGGGAACATGGCTCAGAAGTTCAGCCGCTCGCCCAGGGCCATGCAGAGAATAAATGGCAGGGCTGGGATTGCCATCCAGATGCTGAAAGCCAGAGGCAGCATAGTGCTGAACAGTTCGAATTCCAGCTCTGTCACTTAGAAGCTGTGTGATCTTGGGCAAGTAGCATAGCCTCTCTCAGCACCAGTCTCCTCATCTATAAAGTGGAAATACTACCTGTGCCTCTATCTCATGGGGCCGTTGGAAGGATTAAATGAGAGGGTGTACACAGATTTCGAACAGAGCCTGGCTAGCTGAGGGTCTGGGACCGCCTCCTTCTGAAACCCATGTTCCTCCCAGTGAGCCAGCCCGCTGCCTGTCTGCTTGGACCCTGGGCAGCGTCTGACCCAGCCCTCTGGATGGGCAGGAGCTCAAGAAATACGCTTTGAACCCAGGAGGGAGTGGAGTTGGGACCCAAAGTGGGAACTGGGGACTGTAAGTCACTGTCCCTGGTGAGTGCTGTCCTCTGGACAGCTGGAATGTTCTAAATCATTCTAAGACCTGGGCAGATTGGAATTTTAAAATGTGTTTCCCCTTTTAGAGCGAGCCATGCCTAAGTATTTCTGGCCTATGAAAGGAACACAGTTTCAGAGCCAGAGTGGAGAAACCATGCGTGCTCCCATAACCCAGCGAAAATATCAGCCACCGAGCCCTTTTCCTCTGCGGCCCGTGTGGGCTGCATGGGGGCTTCTGGGGCAGGCAGGGGGCGGGTGTCTTGCGGGAAGATGGCCCACGGGGTCAGGCTGATAGGTGGGCAGCCCAGAGGCGGGCTCAGGAACTAGGGAACCCTGGGAATTCCACAAGCCACCGCGAATGTGGTTTCAAATATCTTAGGTATATACTGACATCTAACATATACCTACCCCATAGCAGCAACTCCAACAGAAACGGCTCACGTGTTTTCAACAAAAGACATGGGCGAAAATGTTCAGAGGAACAGTGTCCATGTTAGCCTAAAATGGGAACTACCCCAAAGCCAATCAACAGTGGAATGGATGGATAGATTATGGTAGACTAATCAGTGGAATACTATATAGCAATGGAAAAGAATCGGGTGCCTCTAGGTGCAAAAACGGGACAATTTCACAGACATAATATAGAGCCACAAGCCAGACTCAAAGACTACATAGGATATACTTCTGTTTATATAAAATACAAAGACAGTCTGTACTGACAACAGACACCGGCTACAACATGGATGAACACTGAAAACGACATACTCAGGGAAAGAAGCCAGTCACAAAAGACCACATGTTGTATGATGCCATTTATATGAATTCTCCAGAATGGGTAAATCCGTAGAGACGGAAAGTAGATGAGTGGTTGTGAAGGGGCTGGAGGGATTTAGAGGTGACAGCTAGTGGATATGGGGTTTCTTTTGGGGGCAATGAAAATGTTCTAAAATTGATTCTCGTCATGGTGGCACAGCTCTAAATAGACTGAAAGCCATTGAACTGTCCACCACTGAATTGGTGGATGGTGTGGTGTGTGAATTATATCTCAATAATGCTGCTAAAAAAACACCAAAAACAGTTTGGCATTAGGAGCCGGGATGCCTGGCATTCTGGCTGTGAGTCGTTACCCTTGATAGGGGTGTAAGGCCTAGACTAGGACGCAAGGGGAGCTGCTGGGAGGCTGGACGTGCCTTATTTCTGGGTGTTGATGACACAGCTGTGCTCAGTCTGTGAAAATTCTGCAAGCTGGACCCATATCATGATGCCCACGGTTCTGTATGTACATGGACACACTTTTCTATACGTAAAAACCTAACGAGAGTTTTTATTTATTTATTTATTATTTTAGAAGTACGTCTTGGAGTCTTTTTTTTTTTTTTAAATACTATTTATTTGGCTGCATTGGGTCTTAGTTGTGGCACGTGGTATATTTGCTGCGGCATGCAGGCTCTCTCGTGGCGCGGGCTCCAGAGTGTGCAGGCTCAGTAGTTGCGGCATGCGGGCTCCCTAGTTGTGGTGCACGGGCTTAGTTGCCCCACGGCATGTTGGAATCTTAGTTCCCCAACCAGGGATCAAACCTGCGTCCCCTGCATTGGAAGGCGGATTCTTAACCACTGGACCACCAGGGAAGTCCCCTAATGAGAGCTTTTAAAAATCACTGCACCCTGGTTTGAGGGTTGGACACACGCTTCAGTCCTGCTTTGCATCCCCATCAGTGAGTCCAGTACCAACCAACCGCAGAGATGAAAGACCAGGGCAGGCGGGCTGGCCGTGGGCTTTGGAACATCCTTCAGTGACTCAGAGGAACAGCTGGAAGGAATCTGTGGCTGCTGCACCACCCCCGCCCCGCCATTAGCCAGCGCTGAGGACCCGGCCGCAGCCCACCGAGTATTCCAGGGCCTGAGAGCCTGGGCTGCTGAGGGTCAGGGGAAGCTGGGCTGGGCTGGGGCCGCTGGTGGAGCCACAGGCAGGGCTTGAAGGCGTCTGGCAAACCCTATCCTTAGCCTCCCTGGCCGGACCCAGCCAAGGATAAGAATCAGGGGAGGCTGGCCCGGCAGGCCAGGAGCTGGGCGCACAGTAGCCGCGTGGATTAGAGCAAGGCTCTTGGGCCAGACTGCCTGGGTTTGAATCCAGCCCCACCAGCTGAGCTCTGTGACCTCGGGGACGTGTGTTCACCGTTCAGAGCCTCAGGGTCCCCATCGGTACAAGCGAGTAAACAATAATGCCTATTTTTCGGGCTGTCATGAGATCTAAACTAGGTGATGATGTAAATGCTGAACATAGCGCCTGGCATTTAGTCAGCACACAGTAAACCTGAGCTGCTATCAGTACACACTTGAGGACATGAACTGGTCCATACTGAGCGCCTATTGCATGCTGGGGACTCTTAAGACAGTATGGGGTTGCTACTGTCTGCTTTTTCCCCCACCCCTCCCCCACCCACCTATTTCCTACCTTCTCAAGAACCTCCCCAGCTTGGAAGGCGGGGAGCTAACCACATGAATGATTACTGTGGATTTTGTGCTGCAAATCAGGGGTCTGTTGAGAAACCAGCAGCAAGGGAGTCTTTGAGTACACTCAGGATTTATGTGGCGTGTTTGTCCCATCATCCCCAGTGGCAGGTCCACCCTGGTGATCATTTATCAAAGGCGTTTTACGAGGCCCTGAAGTTCACGGCAGGGGCCTCAGGTTTCGAGATGGAGGAGGTAGGGCCAAGGGTGTCGCCGGAGGGGGAACCTGGGCTGTTTGCTTCTGGATTTTTTTTCAGGTTCATGGGAGCGACGCAAGATTTCAGGGGCACCTGAAATCTGCTCTTAGACTCTGTACCCTGTGCTCTGATCCTTAATTGTGTAATGCAAGCAGTGATTTTTTTTAAACAAAGCCCTTTGCAGCTTACAAAATGCTTCTGCATTGGCCGTCTCAGGCCCCAGAGATGGGAAGTGGGCCTCCTATTTCCACCCTCTGACACCCCTGCATTTGAAAGCAGAAGGGATGCCAAGCCCCAGGGTCACCGAACACTCCGTGTATTTTTAATGTTTACGCTGAACAAATCAGCCCAGTTTCCACATACAAAGGCAAGGATATTTCACCAGCCTCGGCAGCTGGGAGCTTCTCCTGGTCCCCCGGAACTGGGCTCTGGAGCCTCGGTTTCTCCGTCTCTTAGATGGAGCTGGTGAATCCTGCTTCGCACCCCCCCTGGATCGCTATGTCATTACAAGCTAACGGATGTGAGGCAGCTCATAAGCCCAAGGCCTCCATAAATCCCAGGGATTTTTTTTTATTTTTTTATTGTTAACGGTTGCATCTTTTCCCTCTGAGGAGAATGTGCTTTTGCCTGTGGCCCTGCCACGTCTGAAGCTCTTTCTGAGCACAGAGAAGTGCCTGCTTCATTCTTAGAGGGGGGAAAAAAAAAAAAATGGACAGAAAAAAATGCGACAGTCAGATGATAAATTTTGTTTTTTCTGGTCCCCAGTGAACCAGAGGCCAAACACACAGCACACGTAGCCTCTAAAAGAGGAACGATGGACCAGCCTCCGAAGGTGAATGGGTCCTGGGAGAGGGGCCAGAGGCACACTCGCAGTGTAGAGAGAGGAGGAAACGGAGAAGGGCACCGGTGAGGAGGGGAGGCAGGTTACAGGGTTGGTGCGGGGAGCTGGGGGCACATGGAAGGGTTTAGTCTGGATTGCTGGCACTCAGAAGAATGAAAGGCTGGAAGCTGGCAGGAGATTCTGGAACTTGGAAGGCACTGTGAGGTTTTGGATAGAGTCTGGCATCCCATGTTTCAGCATGGATTGGGCCCCAACTATGTCCCCGGCCTTGTAACGCTGTGGGACACAGCGAGGGAAGTCACCCAGAGACAGACACATAATCCAACGTGTCGTAAGTGCTCGGAGCCTGGAAGCTTGCTGTCCCCCGCAGAGCGAGGGCAGATTCCCGCAGTTCCTGGGCCAAGACGACCCTACAGGAAGCTGCAAATTTGAGAGGTGCCCGGATGTTCCAGGCTCACAGCCTCCTGGTCTCCTATAGACCCGAGGTGGGCGTTTTTCTCCCCATTCCCAGTGCCGGGGCCGCCTGGGAGCATCTTTCGCTGCTCTTCAAGCCCATCACGCTTGAGTCCTAGGAATGAAGATGGAGAGAGCGGGATGGAGATCCATGTGGTCTCGGGGGAGCCTGGCATCCTCTCCCCAGCTGCAGGGAGGGCTGCGGGGCTCAGAGGGAAGCAAGGAGCTGGCTCTGCTGGGGTCTGGAGGCTGTGGCTCTGAGATGAAGTTGATATGCGTGAACCTTGAGATTCCGCCGTGTCTCTGGCACAGACTCAGCCTCTTTTGTGTCTCAGTCGCTTTAGGTGTGAAAGTGGGGACATGTGTGAGGACGGGCTGGCATCGCGGGGCTCGGGGCAAAGCTAAGGGACAACAAAGCCAGGGAGTGACAGGGACACACCGCCTGGGCTCTGGCCCCAGCTCTACCTGCTGCGTGACCTTGGGCCTCTGCTTCCTTTCTCTGTCTCCTCACCTGGAAACTGAGGACATAACAGAATCTACCCCTCTGGCTTGCCGCAGAAATTCACCAGGGACTGTGTATGTTTCACCATCGACCCATGTGCACAAGCACATGGGTCTGCATCCGGAGGGTGTGCTCTGCCTGGACTGTCTCAGTTCACCTTTCTCCCAGCCCTGTGGGTTGCATCGTTTCGTTATCCTTGTTTTGCAGATGGGGCAACTGAGGCTCAGAGAGATTAAGCAGCAGGCCAAGGCCACACAGCTAGTAAACGGCAGAGCTGTGATGTCCTTCTGGTGTGTCAAGCTGCGCCAGTGTCCCCGCCCCGGTCACCCGTCCACAAATGACCAGCCGTCATCACCTGCCTTTCTCTTCCTCTGATCTGTGCTCACCTGCTCCCCGGCTCCCGAGACGTGTGCCCAGGGACTTTCCTGAGTCACCGGGTCAGTGAACGAAACAGAAACATCCAGTGGATATCTCTCTCCTCCCACTCCCGGCCTACTTTATACACACACATAGGCACACGCGTGAACACATGCATTCACATGCACAGGGATGCACACACACAAACACATGCATATGCACATGCACACTCATGTGAATGCAGGCCTATGTGCACGTACATATGCATACATATACACATGCACACACAAACACAATATGCACACACCAACACATGTACACACAAACTTTCACACATGTGGCACATACTCAGGACACTCTCTCTGGATGATTCCAGCTTAGCCAAGAAAAATCCACCTCCCTCTTGGTCCTGTCGACCCCTGTGGCCCTCCTCCCTCAGACAGTGTGTGTGACCTCACCCCAGTGCCCCCTCACCTCGGAGTGCAGACAGGCAGTAGCAGAACCTCCTCAGCCACTGGACAGAGCCAGGAAGGATCAACACGCACACACATACAGAGTCACCTACAACGTGCCAGGCCCCTGTGATCCTCGCAAAAAAGTTGGGTGAGGATTACGGCCCCATTGCACAGAGCAGAAAACTGAGGCTCAGGGAGCTAAGAGGTTTGTCCAAGGCTCACACAGCTCGAGAGGGATGGGGCAGGATTGGAACCCAGGTGTGTGGCACCCAGGCAGTGAGCCAGGCCCTGGAATCTACACAGTGAGCAAGACAGACCTGCTTCCCACAGGAGGGAGCAACCAGGCTCCTGGGGAAACCGGAGAATAGACAACAGAAAAATAAAATCGATGGCAAACTCCCATGCCAGTGAGCTGAGACCGAGAATGCCAGGGGAGCAGCTTTAGGTGGACAAAGCATGGAGTCCTCCGGCATGAAGGAGATACTGCAGCCAAGACCTTAAGGAGGAGGGGAGCTGGCTTCGCAAAGACACAGCCTGGAAGAGCATTTGAAACAAGGAACAGCATGTGCCAAGCCTTAGGGGACTCACGTGCAACCCCACAGAGGACCTGCCTTTCCTGAGCCAGGGATTGTTTTACCAGCAAGCTCTCGGTCTGTGTGGAGCTTGAGAGCTGTGCGAGGACACAATTAAACAGACCTCACCCTTTAAAGTTTTCCTAATCAGGCCCCCTCCTCTCAGCAGGTATTAAAAATGCCAGAAGCAGGGAAGCCCCTTCGCCCTGCCCCCAACATTCCTTCGGGACAGTTTTGCTGACACAGCTTTTTTTCTGGCCTGCGTGAGGACCCGCAGTCCTGCATTTCTGGCCATGCTGATGATGGTGACTTTCCTGTTGACCCCTGGGCTGCGATCCCTGGAACATCCACCAGAGATTCCAGAGAGGTGGCCCTTTTCTCTTGTTCCATTTATTTATAATGGATGGCCCTCCTCCGTGCCAAGAGGAAGCCTAGTTTTACTACACGTCAGTGCCCCAGAGGGCCGAGGGGCTAACCTGGCACCTTTGTCCCCAGGCTGACTCTGGGCTCCAGCTGGCAGGTTGGGACGACTGTTCACTGCTCAGAAATCAGAGACTCGTAGCTTTTTGAAGCTGGAAGGGGTGGGCATTTTGCAGATGGGAAATGTGAGGCCCAGAGAGGCCTGGATTTGCACAAGGCCTCCCAGCCTGAGCCAGAGCAGCAGGGAGGATGGAGAGGTCCTGGCTGTGTCCCCTGCCGTGGACAGTCTCCAACAGCAGACGGATGACGGGGACCAGACGTTTGCTTAGTGATGCTGCGCAGCCGGGGAGTTGAGAACAGGGGCCTGGAGCCGGCTGCCGGCATCTGAATCCCAGCTCCGCCACTCCTGAAGAGTACCTTAATGCTCAGTGCCTCCTCCTTCTCATCTGTAGAATGGGCCGATCGTGGCACTTAACCCAGAATGATTGGGAGGAGCGACTGAGCAGATGTGTATAAAGTGCTTAGATTCTGCCCCTGGCAAATACTAAGGTCTCTCTCTCTCTCTCTCTCTCTCTCTCTCTCTCTCTCTCTCTGTTTAATAAATACATGTATCTATACATAGGTACAGTAAATACATGGAAACAGTTAATCCCCTGCCAGAGCTCCTGCTTAACAAGAGGAAGAAAGGGTCCAGAGTTGTCAAGTCATTTGCCCTGGAACACACAGCTCAGACATACAGGACCCTTTCTGCCCCCGGCCGGAGGTGGGGAGGGCCAAGATGGTGCATTCACTAATGTGTTCTGGGGGATAGGGGACAGCTCCTGTTCCCTCTGTCACCAAGATTAGGACCCTGGGCCCTGAGAGGTGACCCCAACCCAGGGCTCTTCAGGGCTGTAAAAGGTCCTTTAGAATGGGGAGGGGGCCGGGGCCGCCCCAGCTCATTTGGCGGCGTCCCTACTTGGGGGCTGAGGCTGCCCCTCCGGAGAGCTGCCCTTCCTCGCCGGGCTCCTCGGTCTCCGGGGGACGCCAGGCGCGTCCTTACCTGGCTCCTCCCTCGTCCTGCTTGACCTTTACTTAAAGACCAGCTCTAGCGGCTGATGGGTTTCCGCGGGTCCCCCGAGGAGACCCTTCAGAGGGCTCGCGCCGGGCTTGCTGGAGAGAACCCCTAATTGGGGCAATGAATCATCGAGCGCGGCTCCCGGCCGGACACAAAATAGATAGAGGAGCCGGCGAGCTATTGTGCGCAGTTTGGGACGCGGGGGG
>NW_006796283.1:456028-456559 GCF_000442215.2 Lipotes vexillifer
GCCCGGGCGGGCGGCGCGGCGCGGCCATGAGCAGGCGGCCGGCGCCGGTCTCCCGCAAGCAGCGGCTCATGGCAGCGGTGGGCGAGCGGGCGGCGGGCGGCGGCGGCGGCGGCGGCGCGCCTCTCTCCTGCTTCATCTGCGGCGGCGGCATCGGGCGCGGCAAGGAGCTGAAGCTGCAGGTGAAGCAGCCGGCGGCGGGCGTGGGGGCCCCGGCGCAGCCCTTCTTTCCGTTCCTGCAGCAGCAGGAGCCGGCGCCCGGCGCGCGCGAGCTGTCCCCGGCCGACGGCTGCGTGCTGGTGTGCGCCGTGTGCCGATGCTTCCTGGGCGAGCAGTGGGCCGCCTTCGAGCGCGCCCGCACGCCCGTGGACAAGCGCATGTACTGGCTCAAGCGGCCCCACCAGTGCGACGCGGGCGCGGGCGGACGCCGCGGGGGTGCCGGGGCCCCCCGCGAGTGGAACGTCGCCTACGCGCTGGGCGCTGCGGCCGGCGACGAAGACGACGACGACGGTGGCAGCGGCGGTGGCCCCGGGC
>NW_006796283.1:456656-462456 GCF_000442215.2 Lipotes vexillifer
CCCCCTGTCCGAGCCCGACCCTGCCGCGCGCGACGCCGCCAGTCCCCACCAGCACGGGGCGCCGGCGGCTCGGGCTGCCCCGGGGCCCGGGCCTCGCGGGGGCCGCTGCCCGGAGTGGAGGCTGGCGCCGGGCCCTTCTCCTGGACAGGGCGCAGAGACCACCGCACCGGGGGACGTGGGAAAGGAGGAGGTCCCCTCGAAGCTGCGAGTGGACGGGGGGCCCAAGGCGGGCATCCGGCGCCGGCGGAAGGGCCAGGGGAGGCACTGGGTCCCGGAGGCCCGGGCCAGCGTCCTGAGGGGCATTCAGGACCCTTGGCAAGGGCCTGCAGTCCAGGTGGCCCCTGCAGAGAGCATGAGAGGAGCCCCTTCCGGCAGGGCCGCCAAGACTCCCGAGAGCAGGCCGCTCGGGGAGACCCGCGGGGGCTGCTGCGTGTCTGAGGACAGTGACGTCAACATCACCAGTGAGGAGGAGGGCGACCAGGAAGAGCCGTCTTCAGGCCCCCGTGGCCCCGGGGACACAGAAAACGGTGGCGGCCGTGTGCCCCGAGCTCCCCTGGAGAGCCGGGCCGCACCACCAGAGGGCCTTTGCTGCTACATCTGCGGGTCGGCGCTGTCCCCGGCCTCGCAGCACCAGATCCACGTGCAGAAGCAGGAGAAGCTGGCCCAGGCCCCTTTCTTCCCCTTCTTGTGGCTGCACAGCCCACCCCCGGGGGCACAGCCCATCAGCGAGGGCGGCAGCACCCTGGTGTGCCCCTGCTGCTTCTCGTCCCTCATGCAGCAGTGGCAGAGCTTCGAGCTGGCCGATGTGCCCGTCCTGCAGAGGCTCTACGTGGTGCCCCTGAACAGCCACGCCCCCGGCATGGCCTCCAAGGGCAGGAGGCTCCCAAGGGAAGAGGCCCCCCCCGCCGGGGCCCTGCCAGAGGCCTGCTACCTCTGCGGGGAGGACTGTACCCAGGATGCCCGGGCAGTAGCCTCCAGGATGCTCAATGGCAACACCAGGGGCTCCATGCATTTCCCCTTCCTCAGCCTCCTGCCCTGCCCCCCCAATGCCCAGGGCCCCAACAAGCGCTGTGAGGTCCGCAGCTGCCCCAAGTGTTTCAGCGTCCTGGAGGACGTCTGGGCCCTGTACCGGGCCTGCCAGAACGAGGAGCTCATCACCTCCGTGCAGGGCTTCCTGGGCAGGTACCACCAGGCTTTCTCGGCCTCAGACCCTGCTCTCTCCGAGCCGCCCGCGTCGGCCCAGGGCAGCCCGGCGTCCATCTGCTACATCTGCGGGGCCGAGCTGGGCCCTGGGAAGGAGTTCCAGCTCAAGGTGAACCCTTCCAGCCGCTTGGGCGAGAAAGAGCCCTTCTTTCCCTTCCTCACCGTCTATCCGCCCGCCCCGCGCGCCAGGCCTGCCGACTCCACCGGCCTGGTGGCCGCCTGTGTGCTTTGCTACCACGACCTGCTGGGCCAGTGGCTGCAGCACGAGGCCCGCGGCACCCAGCACGCCGTCAGCCCCTGGTCTCGGCAGTACCAGGTGGAGACGTTCGTGTGCTTTTTCTGCCAGCAGGGAAAGAAGCGGTGTCTTGGGCTGAAGGCCGTGCGGGTAGCCCGGCTGCCCTTGTTTCTCTACACCCTGCGAGCGAGCCACAGCCTGTTAGTGGACGATGGCCGGCAGCTGATAATCGGCGCCTGCACAGAGTGCGGGACCCTGGTGTGTGCTGGCCAAGGGCTCACCCGCCAGGGACCCATGGGCTGGAGCTCCCCAGTGGCAGCTGCGAGGAAGGTAAGCAGTTCTCACGTCATTCTCTGAAGTCCCAGCAGGGAAGGAAGAGATGTTGTTTTCTCTTCTGCCAGGGGGGAGTTTGCACCGATGCTGTGTGGTGTGTTCCAGCAGGAGGTGCCCTCCGGGGTCACCCCGCTAGTGCTTGGCCTGGGTGCGTTGGCCTGGAGGCATGTGGCAGGTCGGGGGAGCTGGGGGCCGAGAGTGGCCCTGTGGAAGAATAGGGCACTGCTGGGAACAGCAGGCATGGGCCTGAACTTGAGTGTGTTTGCCGCGGAATCTATCAAACAGAGGAAGTTCGGGGCACGTCTGTCATCCGCCCGATAACATTGGTAATTAGTCCAGCCATGCAGGTCACTGAGAGGTCTCCGTACTTACCCGGTTTAAACACATCAGAAGTTCCTCTCTCCTCTTGTTCCCACTCAGCTTAGCTTTTCCAGAATTTCCCACCCAAGTTCACACCTTTCCTTTGAGGCTCTGTGGTTGCTTAATAGCAGCTGGAGATGGATTTCCAGACATGGGGGTTTGGGACCCAGGGGACAGTGGCCCAAACAGACATTTCTCCCGGTGGGAAGAGAGTCTTTCTTTTCTGCAAGTCAGCTGTGCAGGCGGAGGAGGGTGGGAGGCCTGGCGTGCGCCCTGTTTATAAGGCGCCTGCCTTCACGCTGCCTGCCCGGGAGGAGCCAGACGGGGCGCAGTTAATTTTGGATCTGGCTTCGCAAAGGCCGAAGCAGGAACTGCCCCCGGTGGGTCTGGGGAAGCAGACGTCTGTGAGTTGTCATCACCATCACGGCCACCGGAGCCAGAAATCCTAGTTTCCACCACAGCTGGTGACACTGACTTGTCTTAATCAGACACCTGGAGTGGTAGCCGCTGGCGTGGGCCTGGAGGAGTGACCTGTGAACAGGGAACGGTGTCTCCGCCCGTCCAGGAATGGGTGTTGCATCTGGCTGAGAGGCTTCTGATCCTGCCTCCCAGGCATCCATGCGTGTGCACACGTGTGGGGTCCCGGGTTACGTGTTCGCTCACGGTGGTTGCGTCTATAAAGTAGATGCCCGGCCCCGACGCCTTCATGCTCTGCCCAGGGTTCTTTGGATGTCAGCGTCCCCTTTGGACTTAGTGCTGTCTCTGGGGGGCTTTGGTCTGGTTTGGGGGCTTTTGTCTTTAGAGCTGTTTTTGGATGGCCTCTCGTTTTAAACGGACAAGCCTGCCACCCCCGCACCGTGTGATGCAAAACCTCTTGTTTGCGGTGTGCGGCAGCGCAGCCCGCGCGTCTGCTGCTGGGAATCTGACCTACGGTTCCCGGAAGGGCCGGGCCTGGGAGAAGAGCCTGGCTGGGCAGCACAGAGCCGGGTTCCAATCCTGCCCTTTCTCTTGTTAACTGAGCGCCAGGGAGGATGCGTCTCATCCTCCCTGAGTTCATTTCTTTAAGCTGGGGAGTGGAAATAAGTATCACCTGCCTCGTGGGGCCATCGTGAGAATTAAATGAATCGGGACATTTGAGTGCTTCCGGCAAGTCAAGTGCTTGGCATAGGGTGGCACCCTTGTGTCCTCCCCATGTGTTGGGGCAGATTGTTCCAGGATGCAGGTGGATTCTGCAGGGTGGGTACAGATTTTCGTCTTGGCGGTGGTGGGCGTGGGGTCATCAAAGCACTCCCCGCGAGGCCTCTCAGATTGTTTTCTGCACAACATCCGAACTGTGGTGTTTTACCACGTTGATTTGCTCACTCATCGGGAGTTGATGAGATGCCGACTGGGGGCCTCAATGATAGGAACGTGAGGAAACGAAAGAAGCTGCAGTTCCCAGTCCAGCTGCGAAGGGGGGCGCGGAGGGTGGCCAGGTGTGGACGAAAACGCAAGCTGGTGTCCGCGCAGGAGGGGTCAGCATGAGTTTGAGGGGGGGGGGGCTGAACGTCACGCTAAATTCTGCACCGTTTCTAGAGCAAGTTATCTCGTTTGCTCCTTACCGCGTCCCTATGAGGTGTTATTATTCCCATCTTAGAGATGAGTAAGTGGAGGCTCAGAGAAGTCAGATGACCTTGTTGACTGTCACACAGCCAGTAGGTCGCTGAGGTGGGTCTTGAACCCCAGAGTCCTCCGCCGTTGGACCGCCTGGCAGAGGTGGAACCTTGGAAGATGGGCGGGATTTGTCGGTGGGAGAGGATTCAGGGGGAAGGGAAATAAGGTTGGAGTGAACTAGAGGCCTTGAAATCAAAAAAAAGGAGGTCGGGTTTAGAGTTGAAGATACGGGGTAGCAATAAAAAGTGAACGAAGCCCTTGGAATGGGCTGGGAAGAGCTATGCCCAGGGCCGGACCATGGCAGCATCCCAGGTGGTTGGTGAGGCCATCGGGCCTCTGGGTGGTGGGGCAGCAGTGCGGGGCTCAGGCTCATTTAAACAGAGGGAAAGAGAATCCGCAACTCCTGCCTCCAGGAGAGCCTGATTGATGGTCAGTAGAGTGCCGGAAATACAGCCTCTCCCCCAACCCCATTCATTCAACAGATATTCATGGAGCGCCTACTCTGAGCCAGGCACTGTTCCAGACCCTGGGGCGCTGGTGGTGTCACGGGGAGGGGCACGAAGAATACTTCCTGCAGAGCTGTGAGCAGGGCAGGATGAGGCTAGGCCGGCCAGGTGCCAGGGTGGGCTTGGGGATGAGAGCGCAGGGTCACAGGAGCTGCAGACCAACCCAAGGGACTCCTGGCAGGGCTGTCAGGGGCGAAGACACGGGTGACACCACCAAGGGACGGTGCAGAGGCCCCCATGCTCCTTTCCCGAAGCCAGCTCCGAAGTCCTTGGTTCTCATGTCCATATTCCGTGTCTCCGTTCGGTGCGTGGTTTGAGAATTTGGGGGGGGGGGAGTGGCTAGGGACATTGGAAGGTGGCCGTGGGGAGCCATTTAGCTGGGACAGTGTGTTCCAGAACCTCGTCCGTACCGTCTCCTATGATGCCTCAGTTGTTTCCTGTTAAGGGTTCATTTACAAGGGAATCACCTTTAACCGCTAAGAAAGTAAACGTGAAAGAAGGAAGTGAGGAAGGGTGTGTGTCACTGGTGCCCTCCCTTTAGATTGTGGCTTTTCTCACCAGCTGGACTCCTGGCCCCCTGCTCTGTAGCCACCACATCTCTGAGCTGGCTGCTTGGGTAGGGCTGTGTCGGGGGTGGGCTGCGGAGGCTGTAGCCCACCCACCCTTTTTGGGGGTGCTTCCCCGAGGAGGAGCCCCAGCACCGGGAAGCTCTACGAAGCCATCGAAAGACCCTGGCTTGGCCTTAAGACAGACCTGGCTTCAATCTTCGTTCTGCTGGGAGCTGGCTGTGTGACCTCGGGAAAGACTCTTGCCCTCTCTGAGCCTCAGTTGCTGCCCCTGAGAAGTGGAGATGCTCGTTCCTCTGGAAGGTTTGTGATGTGAGAGCTGCTAGCGGGCACCAGGGGTATGGATCCCATTCATTCCTTTCTTCTCCCTGAGGTACTTGTTACTCAGGCTGGGTCTCTCACTGGCACCCACAGGCTCCAGCATCGCAGCCTCTGCCCCCCGACTTTCTTGCTGGGGGTGGGGAAAGGTTGTCCCTCAGTTCAGAGCTAGGAGGCACGGCTGGCCAGGCTCAGAGATGGCATCTGGGGACGTAATAACGATGAAGATACAGAATGCTTCCCGAGTTCCAGGCTGTGCCAGGCTTCACCTGTACTCATATTTACTAAGTCCTCACAACAACCCCATTTAGGGAGGTGCCACTCTCGCCCTGTCATAGAGGAAAACGCAAGTCCAGAGAGGTCAAGGAGTTTGCCCAAGGTCACTCAGCTCACGACATCAAGGCCCACATTGGACCCAGGAGCCCGGCTTTGGAGTCTGTGCTCTTGATTTTCTGTCCCCTCTGGGGCTCCAGCTGTAAAGGTGGCAGTGCCCTGGGCGGGCGGGGGAGGGTGGTCCTGATAGCTCCTGCGTGAGCCTGCCCACCCCGCATTTCAGCCGGCAGAGCAGCTGGGAGGCAGGAGTCAGCTTGACTGGGCCAGGGGCCCCGAGAAACCCCCCACCGGCT
>NW_006796283.1:463269-498587 GCF_000442215.2 Lipotes vexillifer
CGTGCACGGGGCCGGGGGCCCCGAGAACCCCCCCACCGGCTGCCTCTGTTGCCTACCCCTCCCCACCCGCCCCCAGTTTCTCCACCTGCTGAGAAGTGGTGCCCTTTGTCTTTTGCTTCCCCCAGCACTGCCCAGGTGTTCAGATTTCAGCCGGGCCCTCCGTCAAGGATGGGTTTGCCGCATGATCGAGCTGCTTTCCTCGGGAGCCAGTTGGCCGCCAGGCCTCCCTTGACTCTTCCCTCCGTCCGGGGAGCGTTCTGGGCAGTGGAGCGTGCAGCTGTTTACCTAACTGCACCCCGGCCCTCGCTAGGGGCTGCCCGCCCAGCCCCCCGAGCCTGGCCTCCCGGCCCGGAACAGGTGTTGCTGCTGGGCCGCCTTTCTTTTCTCCGCGCTGACATCTGAGGCCTGCAGAGAGGGTCTGTCATCACTCGCCTGTCAGGGCCGCATGCACATCTGTTTCCCGTGTTCCCGGCTCTCTGCGCCCACTCGGCTGCCTGCTCTTGAGGGAGGGCCTGCCAGCCCCTCCTCCTCGGATCCAGGATCCAGGGGCACTTGGGCAAGGCGATAGGATAGGGGAAGCTTCCGGAAGGTGCCAGGGGAGGCTGCCCGGCTGGGCTGACACTGGCACCCTCTGCCTGGCAGCTGCTGGGAAGTGACTGGGCTTTGGCCTTCCCCAAGCTCTGACCACCTCGTCCGAGGGGAGGTCTCTGCTTTTCTTGGCGGGTTGGGAGCCATCTGCTAGCTGAGTAAACTTTCCAGATGCGCCTCGTCTTAACCCTGGAGGTGATTAGAGACAACTGGGATGGCAAGAGGTCTTCAAAACTCAGCCTCCCTGGAAGCAGGGAGGGGGAATTTGCCCAGAGCCTTCTCTCCCCTTCTCTGCTTAGATCTCTCTGGGTCCGACCCTTGGGAGGTTAACTCTGCCGTGACTCTTCAGAGGGGTTGAAGGTTCTGGGCAGGTTTGCCTCACTGGCACATTCTTTCGGCTGAGGAAGAGGCCGCGCCTGGACGTCTGGAATTCAGGTCCGTCTTCTGTCCTAGGTCCATATCCTGGGGGGGACGGTGGCGAGGGGTGACGCTTCTGCCCTCTGTCAAGAGCGTTTAGGACCTTAGCTCCTGTTTGCCATGCCGTCCCCAGAGGGAGCCTCACCAGGGCAGTTGTGGAAGGAGCGTCTACTGGCCATGTAGCCTTTGTTCATTTCCCCATCTGTCCAAATGAAAGGTGTGGTCCTCAGGGGTCACAGGCGGTTTGCCTGCCACACGTGAAATCTGACTGGTGGTACTGTGTTGAGAAGGATGCTGAGGCTGTGTGTGGACTTGCTGGGAAAACATCTAGCAATTTATTAAGTTATTTTTTTCCCCCAGCTTTTTGAGATATAAATGACATACAGCAGGATGTACTTTTAAGGTGTGCAGAGTGTTGATTAGATACATGTGTCTATTGCGAAATGACCTCCATCCCCCCGACCCAAAGTTGCCATTTCTTGTTTGTGGTGAGAACATTTAACATCTACTCTCTTAGCAGCTTTCAAGTATGTGATACGGGGTTGTGAGCTGTCATGCCCATAATGTACGTTTGGCCCCTTTGTTCAGTATCTCCCCATTTCATGGGGTCTAGGTTTAAAAATTGGTATGTGATGCCGGGGCCCCGAAACACCATGATGTTCTGTCCTGGGGAGGATAAAGTATTACGGTCACAAAATCCTCACGGATCATCATTTTTCAGGCAACTTTATACCAGGAGGGCCAACAAGCCCACAGCCTAAGGCCCCTTTTGCTGGTTTGATCTTTCAGTAATACAAGGTAGTTAGATGTATAAGTTTTGAAAGAAATTCTGCCAGTCCTGTGCCGGGGATGCTGGTGCAGTTCTGCCTCCTGGCCCAGCTCAGCCCTTGACCAGGGCTGCCCTGGAGAAACATTTGTACCCATTCTGCGCATTAGCTCAACAAACGTTTGCATGCCTGTAGTGCACCAGGTGCTCTGTGAGCACTTGGTGCTCTGAGGATGTGATGTGGAATCAGGCAGGCCCTGCCCTTGGGTGGATGGGGGATGGGGGGGTGGTGTAGGGATCCGGCTGTGATCGTGTACTGTGTTGAGTTCTGTGCTGGGGTCTTCTGGGAGCCCATAGGATGATGGAAAACGGGTATGTTCAGGGAAGGCTTCCTGGAGGAGGTGGCACCTAAGCTGACCCAAAGACTGAAAAGGAATCAGCCAGGTCCACAAGGGGGTCATGTGCTCCTGGCAGAGGAGCATGAACAAAAGCCTGGATGTGGGGAGTGGGATTTGCTGGAGAACCTTAAATAGTTCCTCTTGAAGTGGGAGGAGGGGATGGGGTGGGAAGGGTTGGTAGTGTTTCGAATCCCTGGATGCACATTTGAATCAACTGCCCCAACCTGTTAAAGCAGAATCTGTGAGGGGTGGCCCTGGTGGCACTGGTATTTTAAAGCTTCTGGAAGATTCCAGAGTTGGGGTGAGAACTGCTGATAGAGATTTTGGAAGCACAGCCCAGGAGTTTGGGGCTTTTATCTTGAAGATGTGGCTTGGCAGTCACCAAAAGGATTCTACTCATTTGTTCAGTCTGTCTTTACTAAGCGCCTGCTGTATCCCAGGCACTATCTGGGCATCAGGACCCAGCAGTGAGCAAACCAGGCCTGTGCGGTGGGAGGGGCTGTGACGGTGGTGACAGAGTGGCGGGGAGAGGGGAGGGTTGGGGGCTGTCACCTGAGCAGTGAGGGGGGTCTGGCAGGGGCCTGAGGAGCAGTGAGGAAGCCGGGGTGCCTGAGGGCAAGGCGGGGTTCCTCTCAGAGGCGGGCAGGGGCCAGTCAGGGGGACCTCACTGGGGAGCCAGGACTGTGGGCTGACCCTGAGAAGGCATTGTTTTTGTTTTGTTTTTAAATTGAGGTATAATTCGCACTCTACAGTGTGAATTAAAGTGTACAGTGCAGTGGTTTTTAGTGTATTCACAGGGTTGTGCACGCATCGCCACTATCTAGTCCAGAACATTCCTATCACCCCCGACGGAAACCCCCTCCCCATTAGTGGTCACCCCCCGCTCCCCCAGCCCCTGGCAGCCATGAATCTCCTGTCTCTGTGGATGTACCTATTCTCCATTTCGTAGGAAGGGAACCGTACGATGTGTGGTGTTTTATGTCTGACTTCTGACATTTATGTTTTTGAGGTTCGTCCACGCTGTAGCACGACTCACTGCTTCAGCCCTTTTCATGGCTGAGCACCATTCCAGTGCATGGATGGAGCACATTTTATTTATCCATCCATCAGGGGATGGACATTTGGGCTGTTTCCACCTTTTGGCTGTTGTGAATAACGCTGCTGGGAATGTTCACAGGGTTTTGTGTTTATCTGTGTTTTCTCCTGGATAGATACCCAGGAGTGGAATTGCTGGGTCATCTGGTAATTCCATGTTGACCCTTTAAGTTCCACTTTCCCACTGGGGGTTTTAGGCAGGCAAATAACATGATATGACTTGGGTTTGGTTTTTTGTTGTTGTTGTTTTTTTTTCTTTCGCGGTGCGCGGGCCTCTCGCTGTTGTGGCCTCTCCCGTTGCGGAGCGCAGGCTCCGGATGCGCAGGCTCGGTGGCCGTGGCTCACGGGCCCAGCTGCTCCGCCGCACGTGGGATCCTCCCGGACCGGGGCACGAACCCGCGTCCCCTGCATCGACAGGCGGACTCTCAACCACTGCGCCACCAGGGAAGCCCATGTTGTGGCCTCTCCCGTTGCGGAGCGCAGGCTCCGGATGCGCAGGCTCGGTGGCCGTGGCTCACGGGCCCAGCTGCTCCGCCGCACGTGGGATCCTCCCGGACCGGGGCACGAACCCGCGTCCCCTGCATCGACAGGCGGACTCTCAACCACTGCGCCACCAGGGAAGCCCATGACTTGGGTTTGAAAAAGTCACATTTGTGACTCCTTGAAGCTGGGTTCCGTCAACTCACTGGCCACCGTTGCACCTTCTGTGGCTGGTCTCCATCGCTGGATTTGTTTGAAGCTGGGAGTTAGTCGTCTTCTGCCTGGGATAAGAGGAGCTTTATTAAGAATTGAGCTCTTGGGGATTTTGACTTGCTATAGCTGCACCCCTGGAAATCAGGGGACCCAGATTCTGGACCCAGCGCTCAGTTGCCTTGGGTAAGACCCTCCACCTGTCTGGGTCTCAGCTTTCCCCTCTGTAAAATGGGAGCAGATGGTGTACTAGTAGCTGAGCCCCTTGGCTCCTACGCAGCTGTCAAGCTGTCACCTTTCTGCACCTTTTGGCAGGAGTGGGATTGGGGGGTGGAGAGAGAAGACCCCTGGGGTCAAGGCCTAGCTTGGCTCTGTGAGTCCAGCGGCTCTGAAGTTCTCTGCCCCATCACTGGCTGCCCCAGCATCTTGCTGCCTGACCCGTTTGGTGTGGAACCCTGTGTGAAATTGATTGCTGGATTGGGTTTCCTTCCAGAGGTGCCAGCAGCCTTGAATGGATGGCACAGAAGTCACAGGTGGTATTTGGTACAGCGGAGCCAGGCAGGCATGCCGGGACCCTGGCCAGGAGCACCGCCTCTTAGAGCTGTTGCTACCTGGCAGGTGAGAGTGAAGTGGGGAGAGCAAGCGGTCCAGGGTCCAAGGAGGACCCCTCAAAGCTCAGAGCCCCACCACGTTGTCCTGCCCACGTTTTAGTATCAGTTGTTGGCAGAGCCGGTGAAAAGGAAGGTGATTGAGGTTCTGTCCACCCCACTGGTCCTGGTGCAGACCCAGTGAGGTCTGAGGAGATGGTGGTGGTTATGGTGCGGATGCTGGCGGTAGCAGATGACCGTCTTCCCCAGACTGCCCGTTCCTCCTCTGGCCGCGGAGGGTGGCGTGAGCTGTCCTGTGGGAAGGTGGCATCAGTCTCAAATCTCCGATGAGGAGGCCAAGGCTCACGACCCTGAGAGTTTTGGGTTCCGTGGCAGAGCTGGGATGTGCGAGAGCCAGTGGTCTGACGCCCGGCCTTGGCCTCTCCCCCGGCCCGGGCTTGAGTGGCGCCCATGGGAGGAGGGGCTGTGGGGCTGTCAGGGGCCTGCCCTGGTGTAGCCGCACAAGGAGGCGGCCCCCGGACTCCTGCACCAGCTCCCCGAGGGGGCCGGCGTGGGGAGGGGTCCGAGCATCGGCACACTGCAGTGCTGTTTTATAAGCCTTCCCAGACCCGTAAACCTCGCCCGGCTTCCAGACGGGGATTAAGAGGCTTGTGAGGGTTCTGCCGCCGGGGAGGGATGGAGACAGGTGGGAGACAGGCGTGGGCTTTGCAGACACCCAAATGCAGCAGCCCCGGGACGGGGCGGGGGGGGCGGGGATCAGAGGTCCTGGTGTCCACGAACGTCGGTCCAAGACAAGGGAGGCCTGGAGGAGCCATTCAGCCTTTGAGGCTCAGACGGCCCGAGAGGGTGGCCTTCGATGGGCTTGGGCGCCAGCTCTTTTAATCCTGATTCCTTTGATGGTGGGACCTCTCCTTTGACGGCGGGATCTCTCCGCTTGCCCTTTCCCTTCCGGAGGGTCTCGCCCAGTTGTATGCTGTTCTTTCCTTTGTGTGATTGTGCGATGCCCTGGGGCCATTGGACAGGGAGGCCTGGAATGTTCAGAGCGGGGCTTCCCAGGCAGGGTCCTCTGCACCAAGCACCTTGGCTGCCACGGGGCCCCCAGCACGGGGAAAGCGGAGGTCAGCAGCCTCACTGTGCGCCGTCCCTGCGTCCTGCTGGGGCCCGGGGCGTGGGGGCAGTGCCGTCCTGGAAACAAGGCCTCTGTCCTGTCTGTGCAGGAGCCAAGACTCCTTGGGGACCTGCGCATCCCGGTCCAGAGAAGGGTGGCCCTGGCCCCCGGCCTGCGTGCAGCCTGGTCTGGCTGCAGAGTCACCCAGCCGCCCCTCCCGCCAAGGGGAGGATTGCTTTTCTTGCCCCTCGCCCTCCTTCTCTTGGGAAACTGCATTTTCTTTGCTTTTCGAAACTGTGTAGGGGAAGCGGGAACCGGTTTTTGGAGCTCCCATCCTGTGGGGTGGGGTGGCTGGAGTCCATCTCGTTAGCGGGTGAAACCCGGGCCTTACTCACCTGTCACTCACCACGTGATGGGGAGGCACCGGGCCTTCTCTGGGGTGAGCGCTGGCTTCGGGGCAGGTCCCGAGGACGGGGCCCTGGTGGCCCTGGGATGGCCAGTTGTGCGGGCATGAGAGGATGGCGCCTTTCCCTCATGTCCCCTGCCCCGCCGACTTATGCACAGACACCCCAACACACCTCTCATACCCAGGCTCACAAGCCTTTACTGTGACACCCACTCCCTCGTTGCACATGCAATCACACGCACATGCACACTCACACGGGTGCGTGCTCTCTTGCACGGACACACCTATACACCCCCCCCATCACATTCTCTGAGAGAGGGGTGTTCATATCTGTCACAATTTTGGATTTGTCTTTTTCTCTGTTGAATTTTGTCAACTTTTGCTTTGTGAATTTCAAGGCTCCTGCACGTTTATGATTGTTCCGTCTTTCTGATGAGTTGGCCCTGTCGTCACGAAGACGTATCCTTCTATCTCTGACGATGTCTGTGTCTCGAAGTCTATTTGATCGGAATCATCCCCATCTGAAAATCAAGGCCTCTGAGGTTCAGAGAGGGAAAGTGATTTGCCTAAGGTCACACAGCTCTTAGTGTCCGGGGTGGGATTCATGTCTCTCCGTGCAGCTGAAAAGGTTTCTCCACCCCACTGGCTGCTTTGGGCCAGTGGGTCTGAAAGAAGCCCCGTCCTGGTACTTTCTGGGTGTCTTCATTTTAATGTCGTGATTGTCAGGTGGCCAGAGCTGTGTCCCCTGCCCACCCTCAGCAGAGGACCCCCCCCCCGCCCCCAGGAGCCCCAGAGCCGAGCATCTGGCCTACAGCCTGTGGAGCTCGGCTGAGCACGCTTGGAACATCCTCCGGAGGTTTCTGGCCGAACTCTACTCTGCAGCTCCTGGCCCCCCACTGTTCTCAACATGTTGAGTGGAGCTTCCTAGGACTCGCGTGTAGAATTTCTCCCGGGGGTGGGGGCAACAGAAATGTCCCCCCTCGCTGGCTTCTCTGGTCCGTGTGGGCCTTTTGGAGCTCGTGCTAAATCCACGCTTTCCGGTGGCTTCACCCCAGCCAGACTGGAGATCCTCAGGGGCTCCTTGCTGGAGGCAGGCTGCCTGCCAGTGGTCCGAGTCATCGCAGCCAGCCCTGCTCCTGGGTCCTGGAAGAGAGCCACCTCCGCCTCCCTGGGGCATGCTGGGAAGCTCTGGGACCTGCAGGGGGCCTGGGAGGGGTGTTGCCTAGGAGACGTTTGTGGGGAGAATTGACACAGTGAGGGGACATATTTGCCTTAAGCTGTGAACAAGGGAGTATAAGCAAAGGGATGGGTTGGTTCACTCAGCAGAGCTTTCACTGCCCTAGCTGCTGTGCTCAGAGTTAAGGACCAGGATTGTGCCAGGTGTAGGGTATGAATACTGTTATTTATCTAATCCTAGACGGGGTCTGTCCACTGTAAAACACATGATTGTTTTATATGCCACTAGGCAAGAAAAAAGGCCGCTCATGAAACCGGCACTTCACCCATTGTAAGATTCATTCTGATTTCAGAGAGCTTAAAATGTAAAAGAGAGAGTGTGGGTCTTCAGATCAGCGAGGTGGGATCATGACGATGATGACGATGATGGTGATGAGGACACAGCAGTGGCTGTGCCACGTGTTAGATGCTTACAAGACATTATCTCGCTGACCCTGTGGATAGGAATCTGGTGGGTGAACGAGGGAAGTTGGCACCTGTCTTTCCTGCTGGGCCCTTTGGGGTGACTTTGCAGTGACTGGGCAAGGTCCCGCTGAGCCTGGATGGGGCCATGGTTGAGGCTGACACAGCAGCACAGCTGGACACACTGGACACCACGGGGGAGCAGTCAGCCTTGAGAGGCCTCTTGCCTCTGTCACCTCCAGGTCTGGCTCCGGGCAGCAGGGAGTGACCCAGCTGACAGGCTGACTCTGTGGTGTCCTGGTGCCGGGCTCTGTGCCGCAAGGGGCGTGACGGGATCCCTTGTGATTCTGGCTGCACTGGCGCTGGGGCCTTAATCAGGCGGAACACGGCATCAGCAGAAACTGGCAGCCTCGTGGCTCGGGGGGCCTGGCTGGTGGGAGAGGCGGAAGCAGGGCTGCCAGTGCCCCCCCTCTTCCCCACCACCCTACTGGGGGCAGCTTCAGGCCAGACCAAGGTCCTAGGGAGGCTTCAGGGTCCCTGCCAGGACCCTGCAAACATCGGAGCCTTTCTGCTCTGGGGAGAGATACGCAAGGACGTCACCAACTCACTTCCCAGACTTTTCCTGGAAGGAAGCCCTCATTCCTCCGCTTAGCGTCACGCTGCTCTCGCAGCCACCCATCCAAAAGCGGGGCTGGAACCATGGCTCCAGGTGAGGCCGTGCTGGTCTGCTCTCCACGGGCGGATGGTGTGCTTTGGCCAAGGGTATTCTGAAGTGAGACCTCGCCACCCACCCCTGCCACCCACGTGGTCCTCCGCCTTGCTTCACGGCCCTGAGCCCCAGGCTTCTCGCCCATACACAGGGGCAATCTGATGTCCTCCCTCAGGGGAACGGGAGGCAGCTGAAGCCCCCAGTGAGAGCCTGGCAAGCTGTCAAGACCCCAGAAATGTTTGCTGTGGTTACTGGGGGCAGAGGCAGGAGGGGTGTGTGAGGAATCTGAGGCCCCACTCAGAGGGGGATGGGAAACCTGGAAGTAGCCTGAGGCACCTGGGATCTGAGCTGCCCTTGTCCCCTCCCTGGGCTCCCAGTGCACATGGGAGAGATGAAGGGGGCATTCAGGCGGTCGACCGTCACGTGACCTCTGGCCCTGACAAGAGCCACGCTGGTATTTGGTGGCCGTCAGCAGGTATGTGCCGCCTGACTGCTTGTCGGTCTGTGGGCCTGTTTCCTCATCTGTATGTGGGAATTACTGTAGTGTGTGTGTGTTATAGGGCTTGGTACGTAGTGTATGCTCAATAAAGGTTGGCTCTTATTATTATTTTTAAAAAATTTTGTTGAAGTGTAGTTGATTTACAGCGTTGTGTTAATTTGTGCTGTACAGCAGAGTGATTGAGTTATGCATACATATATTCTTTTTTGTATTCCTTGCCATTGGGGTTTACCACAGGATTTTGAATATGGTTCCCTGTGCTGTTCAGTAGGACCTTGTTGTTTATCCATCCTATATGTAATAGTTTGCATCTGCTCATCCCAAACTCCCACTCCATCCCTCCCCCACCCCACCCCCCCTTCCCTGGCAACCACAAGTCTGTTCTCTATGTCTGTGAGTCTGTTTTTGTTTCATAGAGCTGTTTCTTTGTGTGGTGTTTTAGATTCCACATATAGGTGATATTGTACGGTATCTCTTTCTCTTTCTGACTTATTTCGCTTAGTATGATACTCTCTAGTTGCATCCGTGTTGCTGCAAATGGCATTATTTCATTCTTTTTTATGGCTGAGTAGTATTCCGTTGTATATATGTACCACATCTTCTATATCCATTCATGTGTTGATGGATATCTAAGTTGTTTCCATCTCTTAGCTACTGTGAGTAGTGCTGCTGTGAACATAGGGGTGCAGGTATCTTTTCAAATTATAGTTTTCTCTGGATATATGCCCGGGCTCTTATTACTTCTGCTGTTTGTCATTTAGTTTCCTCTGCGGTCATCATCATTATCGAGAGCTGACCCGTAGACCTCAAAAACACAGGGATCTGGACCCCATGAGTGAGATGAGATGAGCCAGAAGGGAGCACCTTTCGGCTCAGGCCATGAGGAAGAGGGGTACGCTAGAGTCAGGAGTTAGGGGAGTTACAGAGACCCATCGTTCTCAACACTGTGTCCCCTTTCTTACATACAGATTTCTTAACCTCAAAACTCAATGCAAAATCTGGGGTGTGTCTGCAGCGTTCGGGGGATAGGACATCAGTGTCTTTTATTAGGCTCTCAAAGGGGTGTGTGACCCCCAAAGGTAAAGAGCCACTGTTAACATCTGCACCCATCTGCACACAGTCATAGCGCAGTGCACGTGCGCTGACTCCTCGATATTCCTTGAAACCATCTGACTTGTTCCCACCATCATATCTTGACACGTGCTCTTTCTTCTGCTTTTCTGCCTATTTTCCCACTCCTGGGAACCTCCTTTGTTAACTCCTACCAGCTGAAGTCTCCCCCCCACCGGCTCCCCGCAAGGGCCTAGGCCCTTGTCTGTATTCAGCTTTTTCCCAGTTGGTAATAATTAATCACTTTATTATGTGTGGTTTCATGTTGTCTTCTGGTTGCTTCATATCTGTAAGCCCTGTCTCTCCAACTAGATGGAAAAATTAGCTAAAGCTGACATTTTTATCCTTGGACCCTCCATTGGTTTTTCTTTTGTGCATTGTACACAGCAATTCCTTACCAGCCGTGGGAATGGCATTCCTCAAGAGCTCCATGGTTGGCAAAATCAAAGTCTCAGAGGAAATAGGGAAAAAAAAACGATAAAGATGGTATTAAGTGTTATGTCTTTAAAAATCACAGTAAATAAACTTTCTAGGAGACATCAAGTCAAAGCACACGAGTTTCATCCACGTTTAAAAACCTGTTCCAGGGGGCTTCCCTCGTGGCGCAGTGGTTGGGGGTCCGCCTGCCGATGCGGGGCACGCGGGTTCGTGCCCCGGTCCGGGAGGATCCCACGTGCCGCGGAGCGGCTGGGCCCGTGAGCCACGGCCGCTGAGCCTGCGCGTCCGGCAACGGGAGGGGCCACGACAGTGAGAGGCCCGCGTACCGCAAAAAAACAAACAAACAAAAAAACAAACAAAAAAAACCCTGTTCCAGGGACTTTCCTGGTGGTTTAGTGGTTGGGACTCTGCCCATCCAATGCAGGGGGCATGGGTTCGATCCTTGGTTGGGGAACTAAGGTCCCACATGCCGTGTGGCCAAAAAATAAGATAAAAATAAAGAAATAAAGGTAAAAGCCTGTTCCAGTAGGTATAGCCTTTTCCTGAGTTTTCTTCTTTCCTGGGTGGGTGACCTGAGGTGCTGAAGGAGGCTTTCTCCCGTAAGGTCTATTTCTTCTTGAGTCAGTTTTGGTAATTTACGTTTTACAGGGAACGTATCCATTTCATCTAGGTAGTCAAGTTAATTGGCACAACTCCTTCATAATATTCCCTTATTATCCTTTTAATGTCTGTAGGTTCTGTCGTGATGTCCCCTCTTGCATTCCTGATGTCGGTCATGGGTTCCTTCTCTCTTTTTTCCGTGGATCAACCTAGCTAGGGTTTATCAATATTATTGATCTCCCAAAAGGTTTATATTTAGAGCGAGTGCCCCTTTAATGTTTTGAACCAGTCCTTTTGGGCTTGAAATGTAATTTCTTTTGCACTTGCATCCTCTCTTGTTCTATTTTTGAAATTGTAGACAAAATGTTGTGAAACCACCAGGCCGCTTCCAAGTTATTTATGCTTAAGGGAACATTTTCCAAGCCTGACCTTTTCTCCCTGTGTTGAGCCAGTGGATGTTAAAATGATTTCTGTCAGCCTGCCCTTGTGACTGCCACAGGTGATGTCAAGATGGTGTATGTTCTTTGCTTGAGGGGATTTTATCAAACCTCAGGTAAGTCAGAAAGATGCTAAACTTAATTTTTTTTATGCAGAAGAGAAAAAGACATGATATCAGAACTGCAGATTGTGACGGATCTGGCTTTTTTATATATGGGTGGCTCTGTTATTTAGAACATACATATTCAATAATGTTAAGTTTCACTTTTTATTATACAAAGTGTCCACTGTTTAAAACGTTGGTGTCTATCCATGCTTTTGCTACAAAGTATATTTCATCTGTAACCTGATTGAAACTTTTGTTTCTCTTGTCTTTGCATTTATGACAAGTCTCAGAGTGTCTCTTTAGTCCTGGGAGGAAGCTTACTGATCCTTGAGTCCAACCTCCCTCACTTTATCAAAGAAGGCGTAGGGAGGGGAAGGGACTTGCCCATGAACACAGAGAATGTTAGAGGCTGAGGCAGAGTGCCAGTGTCCTGGGATATTTCCAATTCATCAGCTAAGGCTGTCCCTCCCGTCAGAGATATCTTGGTATTTTTACATTAGCAATTTGAGGGCCTGTGGAAGGCCAGTCCCAGCTGCTAAGCCATGGGGAATCCCCAGCCCTAAGCACAAATGCGGGGCTCACGAGGGTGAGGCTGCATGGTGAACAGTATCCTTCTGTGAATCCACTGCCCCTCCATCTTAACGGCTACCTTGTGTCCTCTCAGAACCATGGGAATTATTTCTGGGTGAGTGGTATTCTTTAAAAAAATTTTTGTTTTCCAATAGCAGGTTTATTGAGATAAATTTGCAAACCATAAAATTTACCCTTTTAAAGTGTACAATTCAGTGGTTTTTATTACATTCACAAAATTGTGTGACCATCATCACTGTCTAATTTTAGAACATTTTTCATCACCCCTAAAAGAAACCCTGTTCTCCCCTCCCCCCAGCCCCTGGCAACCCCTCGTCTCCTTTCCGTCTCTGTGGATTTGCCTGTCCTAGACATTTTATGTACACGGAATCATACGATATGTGGTCTCTTGTGTCTGGCTTCTTTCACTCAGCATAATGTTGTCAAGGTTCATCCACATAGTAGCGCGTGTCAGTACGTCGCTTCTTTTCATGACTAATAGTCCTCTGTATGCATAGGCTACGTTTCGTTTACCCGTTCAGTGGCTGATGGATATTTTGAGTTGTTTTCATCTTTCAGCTGTTGTGACTAGTGCTGCTTTGAACATTCACGTACAGGTTTTTGTGTGAATGTATTTTTTTTCTCTTGAGGGTATATGTCGAGTGGAATTGCTGGGTCGTATCATAACCCTAGGTTTAAGCACTTGGGGAACTGTCAGATTGTTTTCAAAGAGGCTGTACGGGGGTATATGCCCACCAGCATGTGCGATTTGTTTTTTAAAAGAAGAGCAAAAGCAGGTGGGCAGGTTACGTTTATTTGTATATCAGTAACAGTACACATTCACTAAATATTAAAATTCTTTCCCATCCTTGAGGCTTCATATCAAAAGGTGGTTTTAATACTTAAAAAAAAATTTTTTTTTAATTTTATTTTAAAGGCGACAAATCCCAGCTGTGTGGTCTTGGGCAAGTAAATTAACCTCTCTGTGCCCAGGTTCCTTCTTCTGTGAAACATTTGTGATTGTACCTGCCTCAAAGAGGGTGTTAAGTAAATTAATGCATGTAAAGTGCTTGGTAGCTGGCAGCTAGTAAACCCCATAGAAGGGCCAGCTATTATTTTCATTATGATTCCATTATTATTGTAGGGATTTGGGAAAGTATGAGAAGGAGTAAAGGAGAACTACTCCCCCAGCCCAGCCACAGTACCTGCTCTCCACGTAGCTCAGCGACAGCTGCTGTTAACATTGTTACTTGTCTTCTCCTGGGCATTTTCAGTGCATCCTTTTTTCAAAGTTGCAATGAAACTCGATGTGCAGTTGTGCAGCTTGCCCTTATTCCCTTAATGTCCCAGCATAAACATTTCCCAGTGTTGTAAACACAGTGTTAATGTCAGTGAGACAGACTCCCAAATAGAAGGGCCATCATTTACACCGCCCCCCCCCACTCCCTCCCCCCTCCCAAGAGTGAAAATTTAGGGAGCACAGAGCCGTTTGTGCCACTGTAAAGTATATTTCAGGCAAGGCTGTGTAAGCTTTTTGGCTAGAGAAGATTTCCCTGACCTCGTGACAGGCCTCGGGGGCGGGTACGGACGGTATGGTGGCCAGGAAGGACTCAGGCCCTGAGCAAAGTTTCCAGAGCTTGTGGGCCTGGGTGGGAACGTGCAGAGGGAGGGCACCTGGAAAGAGAAAGGAGAGACCAAGGGCAGCTGACTTTACAGTTTCAGATCTTTTCCTGAAGTCTGACGTGGTCTGTGTTGAAAAGGTAGACAGTAGAGATACAAGGGAAGTCATAAAAATTCTGCCACTCAGAGCTTCCAGCCTTTTTAAATGCACGTATGTGCATACACACGCATGCACACACTGCTGTAGGTGGGATCATAGTGCATGATGTGTCTTCTAGTCTTTTCCACCTAGGACATCATGAATGCTTTTTAGAGGGGCTAGGACTGCGGACTGTGGACCAGGATGCCTGGGTTCTACTTGGGGCTTCACGCCTTACTAGCTGTATGTCCTTAGGCCAGTTACTGAACCTCTTTGTGCTATGATTTCCCCATCTGTAAAGTGGGGTAGTAGCAGTCTTTATCTAAGGTTGTTTTGCAGGTTGGACAAACTATAACAGGTGAGAGCAGCAGGCTGGCTGTTATCCTCTGGTTCCCATGTCGATTAGTATCCTTTGAGAATAGGAATTTTATGGGTGACCCTGGGTCACCTGTTGCTGGACACCCAGCTTGTTTCTGGGTTTGCACAGATGTGGCAGCTCTGCAGTAAGCCTTCTTGAACCTCAGCTCCCTCCACCCTGGGCCTGTCCCCCACTCTCCCACCTTGGCCCTTACTGGGTGACCTCAGGGGCCGCCCTAGCATGGACTCATCAGGCAGTGGGGAGCCTGGGGACCTCCTGGCCTCATTACTGGCCATGCAGCAAGTTGCCAGAGGGCTGGGAGACCAGGAGGGGGCAGTTTTCTTTGGCAGCCTCTGAGCAGCTTTCCTGGACCGGCTGTGGGCAGGGACTCGGGCAGGAGGGGAGCAGGCATGGGGGTGCGGGCGGCCTGTCTCACACCTGGACCTCTGCTGGAAACCGCCTCAGCCCTTTTGGGAGGGAGGTGGGATTTGAATACACACCTTCCCAAGGAAGAGTGAACCCTGTTCTTGGTTCTGCTGACAACGCCTGTCCTCCTCCCCACCCCCAGGCAGCTGGCGAGTCTTTTTTTAAAAAAAATAAATTTATTTATTTTATTTGTTTATTGTTGGCTGCGTTGGGTCTTCATTGCTGCGCGCGGGCTTTCTCTAGCTGCGGCGAGCAGGGGCTACTCTCCGTTGCGGTGCGTGGGCTTCTCAGTGTGGTGGCTTCCCTTGTTGTGGAGCACGGGCTCTAGGGTGCGCGGGCTTCAGTAGTTGTGGCGCGCGGGCTTCAGTAGTTGTGGCACGTGGGCTCAGTAGTTGTGGCTCACGGGCCCTAGAGCACAGGCCCAGTAGTTGTGGTGCACGGGCTTAGTTGCTCTGCGGCACGTGGGATCTTCCCAGACCAGGGCTCGAACCCGTGTCCCCTGCGTTGGCAGGAGGATTCTTAACCACTGCGCACCAGGGAAGTCCAACTGGCAAGTCTCGGTAAAGCCTCTGCTGTGAGGAGACCACAGGGGGCCCTCTGGTGACAGCATACCCAGCAAGCAGGCTTCAAATGAGTTTACTTTTCCGGGCTGGTAAGACCTTATTGAAAGAATAAGGAAAAATATTGAGCACCTACTGTGTGCTTCTCGTGTTCCTACATTCATTCAGTTCTTCAGTGTCTGTTTACTGAACACGCATCGTGTGGTTAGGCGTCAAGGAGAGAATGATAAATATGCCATCTTGTTGAACACTCGCAGTGTCCCCATGATATGGGTGTTAGCCTTCTTTGTTTAAAAACGTGTTATTTTGAGATCATTGTGATTTCACATATAGTTTCACATATAGTCACCCAGTTTCCCTCAGTGGTAGCATCTTACGTAACTACAGTGCAACGTCACACCCGTGAGATTGACACACCCCGCCCATCTTATTCAGATTTCACCAGTATTACACGCACCTGTGTGTGTGTCCATGTGTGTGTTTGTGTCTGTGTCTCTGTGTGTGCTTGTGTGTGTGTCTGCCTCTGTGTGTGCGTGGTCTCTGTGTATGTTTGTGTCTGTGTGTCTGTGAGGCCTGTTTCATTTTACAGAGAGGAAGTGATGCTCAGGGACCAAGACTTTACCTAGGACCACGCAGCCAGGTCGCAGAGAGTTGGGTCTCACATCGGGACATCCTGACTCCACCTTCCTGAACTGCTTTGGGAAATAAATCACGTTTACTCTTTGCTGCTGTTCTTGAACCTGGTAGCCCCACTGGTCTCTGCTGGAGCTGTGAGCTGAGACCCCTAGGGAGGCTGGAATCCTAAGACGTTGGTGCTGAGGTGCTGGCTCCTCCGTTTCACACACGACAAAACTGAGGCTCAGAGAAGTTAATGGGTTTGCCTAACATCACCCAGCTGGTCAGGGACTGGTCTGGGTCTGCTTCTTCCGGGTCTGCACGTGGCAGTGACCACAATGAGCTGCCTTTTTCAAGAGGTAAAAGGACAGAAGACACTGTTGGTCACAAACACCAGGCTCAGGATTCAGATCGGTTACCAGGGAGATGGTGGGGGCCTTCGGGAAGGTTTCTGAGCAGGAGGTGGCTCCGGAAGTGTGCGAGGTGACCTCAGACACTTAGCATGCCCCCGAGTGTGTGCCAAGGAACACTAAGGCCTCGGGTGTTGGCATGATTTTTTTCCTCATTCACGTACATTTGGGAAACAGTAGATTAAAGAAAGCTAAACCGGGTTGTGTGCTGCAGGACTTATCAGTGCCTTTAATGCACCGACATGCACTGTGACCCTCTAGGCAGGGGAAGGACTTCTGTTCTGCACAGTGTATTTCAGGAAGTACTCACTCTCCAGTGTGAGATGCTGAGGTTCTGGTGCCAGGGCTGAGGTGGGCAGAAGTGCCCAGGGAGCAGGATACAAGCGGCCGAAGTCTTTGTATTTTTTTAAAGAGGAGGCTGGTGTGGCTACAGGCGAGCATGCAAGGCGGGTGTCGCTCTGCTGAGGAAGGTCGTAGGGTCAGTGGCTCTCAGATCAACGTGAAGTCTCCTTCCCAGCGTAGGAAACACTTAAGAGATAATGTAAAGGGCAGACACTGGGATGCAGGGCTGTCCACCCACCGTGATCAAGCCACGTGCCCTTGTGTGTGGATGTGCTCAGGTGGGGGCGAAACGGGCACAGATGAAGCCAGCCAGGTTGGCAGAATTTCAGGTGATTTATTATTATTACTATTATTATTATTTTTTTTATTTTTATTTTTTTGTGGTACGCGGGCCTATCACTGCTGTGGCCTCTCCCGTTGCGGAGCACAGGCTCCGGACGCGCAGGCTCAGCGGCCATGGCTCACGGGCCCAGCCGCTCCATGGCATGTGGGATCCTCCCGGACCGGGGCACGAACCCGCGTCCCCTGCATCGGCAGGCGGACTCTCAACCACTGCGCCACCAGGGAAGCCCTATTATTTTTAATATAAGGTTTTCGTTTGTTTGTTTTTTCTTAAACCAACAGAGGAGGTTGGACTCCATTCACTGGGGCAATAAAAAGCCATCGTGTGTTTGGAGTGAGGGTTGAGAGCAAGGTAACAGAAGTGGCTTTATTTTAATTTTATTTTAAGTAGCACATTTTAATTTTTATTTTATTTTTTTAATACATCTTTATTGGAGTATAATTGCTTCACAATACTATGTTAGTTTCTGTTATACAACAAAGTGAATCAGCTATACGTATACATGTATCCCCATATCCCCTCCCTCTTGAGCCTCCCTCCCACCCTCCCTATCCCACCCCTCTAGGTGGTCACAAAGCACCGAGCTGATCTCCCTTGTGCTACGCGGCTGCTTCCCACTAGCCATCCATTTCACACTCGGTAGTGTATGTATGTCCATGCCACTCTCTCACTTTGCCCCAGCTTCCCCCTCCTACCCCGTGTCAAGTCCATTCTCTACATTTATATCTTTATTCCTGCCCTACCACTAGATTCATCAGTACCTTTCTTTTTTAGGTTCCATATATATGCGTTAGCATATGGTATTTGTTTTTCTCTTTTTGACTTGCTTCACTCTGTATGACAGACTCTCTAGGTCCATCCACCTCACTACAGATAACTTAATTTCGTTCCTTTTTATGGCTGAGTAACATTCCATTGTACATATGTGCCACATCTTCTTTATCCATTCCTCTCTCGATGGACACTTAGCTTGCATCCACGTCCTGGCTATTGTAAACAGTGCTGCAGTGAACACTGCGGCGCGTGTCCCTTTTTTAAAAGAAGGATTTTTCTGAGTGGCGTTAGGCAGGCAGGTTGGGAGAAGAAAAGGAAACAGGTATAACCCCCTTGGGAGGTGGCTGCTATAATCCAGGCCTGGGTAGCAGTGGGAGCTGGATGTAGCCTCACAGCCTCTCGTCTTCCCCGTGGCCCAGAGAGATTAAGTCTCTTGCCCTGAGTCATACAGCTGCCAGTCTGCAGACCCAGGTCTTGGATTCAGCTCTCTGATTTCAGCGTCTTGGAACGCTGCCACGTGGCACCTAGCTGTCTTCATGTGCAGTGTATTTTCACCACCATTTGGGGTATGCACTGCTGATCAACCCTGTAGAAAACAGGACTCCAGTGTGTGTGTGTGTGTGTGTGTGTGTGTGTATCCGGGTGTCTGCTGCAGCATCGCATGTGGTAGCAGAAATTTACCCCGTGAATTTCTCTGTGACAGAGAAGATTCAGGACGTCCCAGGCACTGTGCTACCGGGAATACCATGAGAAGGTTAGAAAGAATTAGAGCTTGTTGCCGTGAAAGTTAGCAGCTGCCGTTCATGTCGCTTCTGGTCCGCATCCCTTGTTGGATGCCTTTCAGGCCAGAAACGTTGCTGAATTTTTTCAGCCTCTTAGTAAGATTCTTTAGTGCCGATGCTGCATTTTACTTAACACCTCAGCAGGGCCAGGGGCAGCACCGTGGAATCAAACCCCGTCCTGTCCCTGTGGCACAATGTGAATACCCGGTGGGAAAGAAACGGGGACTATAAATAGCCTTCAGGCAGGGCAGGTTTTGCTGACAAACGAGTGCAGAGCAGTTTTGGTCTCCAGAACTTTTGGATTTGGGCCTTGTAAGGATTTGGGGATCCGTGTTATGAGTGCCGCCACTGGAGTGATGCCCGTGTGATGTCGATTCCTGGCTCTAGGGGAGTCTAGGTGATGGGAGAGAAAGCCGCTCTCTTCTCTGGACTTTTGTGTTTATTTGAAGAGAGAGAAAAGTGGGGAAGGAGCTGTGTCTGATTGTATGGAGAGAACAAGGGGAATGGCCGGCTTTTTACCCACGAGCTCCCGCACTGTTTGACTCATGCAATGAGTGCGTGTTACGTTTTTCAGTTTCAGGAGAAAAGGAAAAAACGACCCCCTTGTGTGCCCAGGACTCCCCTTGTGTTGGGGGCATTGGGGATTTTTTTTTAATTCAAGCTGAGGTTTTTATGTCATTTTATTTTTAACTGTTTTTGGAGTATAGTTGGTTTACAATGTTGTGTGAGTTTCAGGTGTACAGCAAAGTGAATCAGTTACACATATATCCACTCTCTTAGATTCTTTTCCCATATAGGCCATTACAGAGTATTTTTTTTAATATTTTTGAGTTTTATTTATTTATTTTCCTTTTTTTTTTTTTTTTTTTTTGGCTGCGTCGGGTCTTAGTTGCGACACATGGGATCTTTGTCGAGGCGCACGGCATCTTTTCATTACGGCGCGCGGTCTGCTCGGGTTTCTCTCTAGTTGCAGCTCTGGGGCTTCCCTCTAGTTGTGGCGTGCGGGCTCCAGAGTGCATGGGCTCTGTAGTTTGTGGCCCGCGGGCTCTCTCGTTGGGGCACGGGAGCTCAATAGCAGTGGTACTCGGGCTTAGTTGCCCCGCGGCATGGGGGATCTTAGTTCCCAGACCAGGGCTCGAACCCGCGTCCCCTGCGTTGGAAGGCGGATTCTTTACCACTGGACCATCCGGGAAGTCCCCGTTACGGAGTATTAAATAGAGTTTGATCTGAGGCTTTTAAAAAGTCAGCTTGTCTCCACCGCGAGTGGGACCCAGGCTGCTCTCCCCACCCTTGCCGGCAGCCAGGCCTGCCCAGACCTTGGGCAGCTCCATAAATTCCTCCAGTGACATGCTCTCATCCTGCGCACATGCTCCCCGGCATCACTGGGAGGAAGCCCCGCGCGCCGCGTGTTTAGATGGGGTGGGACCTGCTGGAATTTGTGTTCTCTCATCCAGAAGCTAAATGGATCTTTTATTAAGGTCAGCATAATCCATTTTTAACTGAATTTGAAGGTCACTCTGTGCTTGGGTTTCTCCTGCGGCTGCTGCGAGTGACTGTGTGTCCACAGCATTTGGGGACTGGCCGTGAGTCTTGGAGGTGGTCTTGCTGTGCTAGGGGCCAAGCAGTGCCCAGGGAGTCTCGAGACTCTGCTGGGGACCCACTGGCTAATCTGGTCACCTTGGACCATCAGCTTAAACTTCTCTGTTTCCTTGGGGTCAGAAGGGTGGGGGGATGCGATTCATTCATTGATCAACCATTTATTGAGCACCTTCTGTGTGCCAGACACGGTGGAGAGCACCAGTCCCGAGCAGCTCAGAGCCTGGTGGGGAAGCTGGACAGATGGGCAGGCAATTCCAGGACAGTGGGACAGGAGCCGAGCCGGGGCCAGCCCCAGGGGAGCAGACTGGAAACACAGGGAGGCCCTCACTCACCTGGGGAAGGGTGGGGAAGGCTTCTGACCCCCAGGGCCCTTCCAGCTTTAAAATCTTGACTCTCTATCTCAGTTTAGGGCCTCGAATCCCAAAGAAATCAGCTCACCAAATTGCAATTCAAGAAGAAACATAACGGGCTGTGTTTCTCCAGCTGCCTACGGTCCCGAGAGCATCAGCCCCTCAGCAGGGCTAAAGTCAACACCTCCATACACCTGGTCACTTGACAGTTCTCTCCCAGGATCAAGGCCATGTGTCACCCAGGTCAGGGAACCTGGTTCTGGTGTCCCCGCTCTGTGTCACCCTGGAGCGAAGCCCCTTAATCCAGGGCCTCTGTCTCCCGGTTGGCAAAATGGGAAGATTCTAAGAGCTCTGATAGCTGGAAAAGGGCGGCTCGTCTATGCAGCACAGCTGTACCAGGGCTGACCCTCAGCCTCGTGGCTGGAGCTGAGCTGGTCTGATCGGAGCAAAGTCAGCATGGACTTACCCCGCCTTCAATGTGTGATGAGTGTACAGGGCGATTTCTGGATTTCACTCAATGACAAACTGAACGTTTTTTCTCCAAGGAGGCAGCAATTCTTACTTCCAGCCAAGAATGCCTTTTCTTTTTTAAAATTTAATTTAATTTATTTATTTTTGTTGACGTGTAGTTGGTATACATTGTGTTGCTTTCTGCTGTACAGCACACTGATTCAGTTACACATACATATGTAATTGGGTGAATCCTCCTACACGGAGGATGCTGTACGCTGAGCTGTGGTCCTCGGGGGTCCTCGCTCCCGGTGCCTGTTTGGAGGTGAGAGGAGGGAAGGAAACAGGAAACCCTGGTCGCGTCCAGCTCCCAGCCATCCCGTAACCCTGGGGGGCTCTCAGGGTCACGGAACAGGTCACCCCAGCCCCCAGCCATGGGGACGGGGGCTCACAGAGAAAGGAGCTCACATGTCCCTAGGTGTGAAAGAGAAAGGGATCTTCGTCTGCTGCTCGGATGAATGGATGGATGAGAGAGGCCGGCCCAGTGCATTCACTGGGCAAACATTTTCCAAGTGCCAGCTGCAGGCCAGGCCCTGTCCCAGGACGGGCAGGGGGCGCAAAGCCATGAACAACACAAAGTCCCTAAGCGCCCGGAGCTGACCCTGCAGCCAGGGAGACGGGCGGTAAAGAGTGGACAGGCAGAGCATGCAGCATGTCCGACGGTGGCTGGTGGGAGAGGTGAGACAGTTGGGAGGGTGGGAAGGAGGTGGTCCAGAGTCCTGCTGGCCGGAGGCTGGACTTGGGGATGGATGCTGACAGCTCCCCCCAGGGGAGGCCCTGGTGGCTTCAGTGGTGCTCCAGGCTTCCCCCAGACAACGCTGGACGCTGCCGTCTGATTCTGACAAGCAGTGCAGAGACCCCCCCCGCCCAGTACACACGCTCGGGCTCCTGGCTTCTCAGGTCCCGGTGCCGCCTCCTGGCCAGACCTCCTCTGTGCTGGCAGGGTGTGCACTGGGGCGTGGGACTCCACCGTCCCCCAGTGTGGCTCACGTGGAGCTGGGCACGGACACCAGTCCTTTTGACCAAAAACTCAGGGGAGGGAGATGTGTTTATTCTGAAGTGTAATCACCCTCTCCAAGAATACACAACAGAGGTCCTACTGTGTTTGTTTTGTCAGAGGCATATTGGCTTAGCTGCGAAGAGGGACAAGTTTCTGCACCAAGATTCCCCCCCCCCCCTTTTTTTCTGTGTAAATATGCAGTTTTTTCTTGTCTGTCAAAAGTGCTTTGGGTGGGAGCTCAGAGTTTGCACCTCTGCCCCTTTTCTATTTTTTCTTCTCTGAAATCTAAGTTTGGGAGCTCAGGATCCAGAAAGGATTAAATGGGGACATTCTGTCCGGAGGGTACACTCTGTCCACTCAGAGTGCCTCAGCCAGGGGCAGCAGGGGAAGGATTTTGAGCGGGGGCCTGACGTGACCAGAGACAAAGCCAACTCCTGTGCGGAGGCCCAGGTGACGTCTGGAGCCTAGTGACTGGGAGAGCAGGCAGGAGGCTACTGCAGTGGTCCCAGCACAGATGAGGGGGCGATGCGGACGGCAGCTGGGGGATGGGGCAAGCCAGGCCTGGAGACAGACTTCTTAGGCTGGAAGACGCGATCGCCATGTCCACCTGACTTTGCCCTGAATAAAAATAGCTATAGGACTGTCGCCCTTCCCTCCGCTGTCCGAGGACAGAGTCACCTTCTCGCTCACCTGTTCCCTGTCACATCCTCTTCCCGCTTGCTTCCACCTTCAGGTATAATTGGGTCTCATTTTCGTCACTAACGGGGCTTGTCCTCATGAGCCAGTTTTCTCTCTCTCTCTCCGGGGCTCCAAGTTCCCCCTGGGCCAGGGACCTCCTGGAAGAATCCTTGAATGTTTTCCGTATCTCCAGTCTCGGGCGGCCAGGCCAGTATCACTGATCTGGGCTACTTTAGTGTCATCATAGGGATAATTAATATTTGTGGAGTGTTTCCTAGGGACTTTGGTCTCATTGTCTCAGTGGCTGCACAGACGCTCTGTTTCGGGAGCAGGGCAACAAGGAGACTTTGCTCAGAGAGGTCATTTGACTTGCCCCATGTCACACAGCTGAACTGCGGAGGCCAGCCCTGAATTCAGGGCCCTGGTCTCTGGGTCCCAAGCCCTCTCCCCTGGGCCAGCATTTCCTGGTGTGGTTGGTGCTTTTAAACGGCTGACGTCTTATAAGGAACCCAGAGATGCAGGTTTAACTGACTGTGGATCACACGGTAGGAAAGCTCTCCTTTGGGCTCCACTTCCGATTTTATGGCAGGGAGACATCTCAGGCCTGGAGTCTTATTCAAATCTCTCTCTCTCTCTCTCTCTCTCTCTCTATATATATATATATATGTATATGTATATATATTATATGTATATATTATTGTGGTCACGTGGACATAAAGTAAAATTTGCCACAAACTTGTGAATTTTTTTTCCCTCAAAGGCCTTTAGATTTTGGAACCGAGGATGAAGAAAGTAGTGCTTTCAAACGAAACCCCTAGATATATTTCCCTTACCATCTGTGGATGGGGAATGATGCTGTTTTTTTCAGTCTTTAGAAGGTTAAAATAGTGATTTGAGGGCTTCCCTGGTGGCGCAGTGCTTGAGAGTCCGCCTGCCGATGCAGGAGACGCGGGTTCGTGCCCCGTTTCGGGAGGATCCCACATGCCGCGGAGCGGCTGGGCCCGTGAGCCATGGCCGCTGAGCCTGCGCGTCCGGAGCCTGTGCTCCGCAAATGGGAGAGGCCACGACAGTGAGAGGCCCGCATAACGCAAGGAAAAAAAAAAAAAAAAAAAAAAAAAAAAAAAAAAAAAAAAAAAAAAAAATAGTGATTTGAAAAGGAAAATTTCAGATAAATGAGCACCTGGTGGGTGGTCTGGGGCCTTAACCAAGCTCAGGGAGGTGGGGTGGGAGGATGCCCCCCGTCCAGGCCTGTGGAGGCCCGTCAGCTCTGTGGTCCACAGCGTGGAAGAGCTGGGGTCCAGAGCTGCCCCACCTGCCCAGCGGCGGTCAGGTTGGGTGGTGAGGGCCGGGCTGGACTGTCCTCGTCACAGACCCTCTCCTGCCGGGTCCCCACTGTCTTCTGGAATCCGGCACCGTCCCAGGAAGGAGCTGAGTGCCAGGGTCTCAGGGAGTTTCCCACCAGCCACCTTCTCGCTGGAGCCCGGGCAAGGCTCCACGGCATCAGCGCGGGGTGTGGACACCAGGGGCCTGTTGAAGGCCCGGCCGGCCGGGGGACTGCTGCCTGGCAGCAGCGTTCGTGAATAGGTGCCTGTTTTCAGTTCTCACAGTCTTGGGGCTGTCAGCCTTCACGGTGCGCTGTGATCCTCCGGGTGGACCCATGGAAGAAATTGTCCCCGCCCCGCCCCGGAGACCCACGTGCCTCTTGGAAAGGCCTCTGTGGTTCTGGAGGCCGAGCGTGTCTGTCTGGAGATGACTTTGCTGATGGCCTGGGAACGTCCATTTGGACAGAAATCACACCCAGTTCCCTCCGTGTGCTCTCGCCTGAGGACCCTCCTCAGAGCCCAGATGCGGTCTCCCCAGGCCCAGGGTGGAGTGAGGCCGGGCGTCCAGGCGGGACGGGAGGACGGGGGTCTGGCCTCACCCCGCCGCCGCCCTGGTGACAGGCTGCAGGCCTCCTGGCTGCGCCCCAGCCCCTCGGGGAGGCCGGTCAGCCTTCGGCCTCTCCCGCTCCCCTCCTGCCCCGCCTCTGGAACGTCTGTGCTCACGGGGAGTGAGGCTCCCAGCCCCAGCGGCCCCACGGAGGATTGCTCCCCAGATGCCGTGGCTCCTCGGGCCCTAGGCCCCTCCTCTGGGAGCCAGACCTCAGGGCACCTGAGCTCTGAATTCCCTCCTGGCTCTGGGGCCTCTGCCCCGGGGCCCCACCCCGTCCTCTTCCCTCCAGCTGTCCGTCTTGGCACCCGGTTCCCGATGGCCACTCAGACAGAGCCTCTAAAGGGCCGGCCTTAACCTGTGGGCCTTCTAGGCCTGCAGCTCCTCTGCAAGGGGTGAGCATCGGGCCTGCTCAGGGGGGGTCCTGGCAGCCACAGGCACACTCGTGTTCATGGCCGAGGAGAGCTTAATGCAGGGGCTGTGTGCCCAGGCATGGGCAGGCGTAGCGAGAGCCCAGAGGGCAGCTCCCTGGGCCCGAGGGCAGGAGGAGGGAGCTGTCGGCGAGCCATGGGGTCTGTGTGCAGGGCCATGCACTGGACACCGGACACGGCCGGTCCACGTGTCCCTGCAGGGAGGTTGCTGAAGCAGCCAATACCCTGCTCTCCTGTCCTCTGCCGGCCCTTCCCACCGGAAGCCAGAGGGCCAGGGCCCGCCGATGCATGCCACCCAGATCTGCCTCACAGGACGCAGAGCCAGGGGCAAGGAGGGCAAGAACCTGGAGCCACTCCCACTTCACAGATGAGGAAGCCGAGGCTAGGGACTGCGGTCGTCTTTTTTTTATAACAGCTTTTGTTGAGATAGAATTCACACACCACACAGTTCACCCATCTAACGGGTTAGCGTATTCGCAAGGTCGTGTAGCCATCACCGCTGTCTGTTTTAGAGCACGTTTATCACCCCGAAGAGAAACCAAGTGCCTGTGAACAGTCACTCCTCAATCTCCACTCCACCCCGCAAGCCCTAAAGAGATCTTGGATCTTTCTGTCTGTATGGATTTTTCTGTGCTGGGCTTTTCATATGAATAGAATCATTTCATGTATGGTCTTTTGCATCTGCTGTCTTTCACTTTGCCTACTGTGTTCAAGGTTCATCTGTGCGGGAGCCTGTGTCAGGACTTCCTTTCTGTGGCTGAGTTGCATTCACTGTCTGGATATATCCGTTTGTGTATCCATTCATCACATGATGGACAGTTGGGTGTTTCCACTTTTTGGCTATTGTCGACAGTACAGCTGTGAACATCCGTGGACGAGGCTCCGAGTGAGTGTAATGCTTTCATTTTCTTGGGTAGATAGCTGGGAGTGGAATTGCTGGGTTACGTGGTTACCGCCAGACTGTTATCCATTCCCCGCTGTAGCTGTGAGGCCTCTGAGTCCCCCACATGCTCACCAACACTTGCTATTGTCTTGTCTCTTTGATTCTGGCTGCCTCGGTGGGGTGCAGTGGTGTGTCACTGTGGTTAAGGAGTGGGATTCGAACTGTGGTCTTTCCAGCCCGAGGCTGTGCCTTCTCCCCAGCAGGAGCTGACCCCCCGTGGGGCCATCCTCCTTGGGACCCCAGTGTCCCCAGAGGCAGGCTGAGCTCCTGGAAGGCAGGGTCGTGCAGCCTCAGATCCCCTGCGATGAAGGTCTGCCCTGCCCCTGTCAGTCAGCCAGGGGTGCTTTGTGCTCGGCGCTCCTTACAGGGTAAGAACTAGGTGGGCGGTACCCCACAGGCCCAGAGTTCTAGAGTCCAGGCTGTTGAAGCCCCTGGTTGGGACATTCCGGAGAAAACCCTTGAACCCTCCAGAATGTTCTGGCCAGGTGCTTTTCCCGAATCAGGAATCATAAGACTCTCACTGGTTGCGTACTTGCACATCTTAGCTCGCTTGATCCTCTGCATAGCCCTTGTGATCGTCATGTCCTTTTTTGTGGGCGAAGAAACTGAAGCCCAGAGAGGTCAGACCGCTGACCCAAGGCTGCACAGCAGAGCCAAGACTTGAACCCACATTTGGCCGGACAGTCCATGCTCAGGCCACGGTCATCACAGCCTTGCTTTTTCTCCCTTCCTTCGGTTTCCCCCAAACCCTTTCATCCCCGCAGTCGTGACGGTCTGTGGTGGGGGGATGCTCTTGTCCGCAGGGGGTGTGGGTGTCCCTCTGGGCCGGGAGCCGTGGGGAGCTCCGAGGAGCAGGGGGCACAGCCTGCTCGTGAAGGCCTCCCAGACCAGCGAGGGGATTTGAACTGAGCTTGGGTGACCTTTCTAGGTGACACTGCCATTCAGATGACCCCTTCATTCACTGATTCATTCATTCCACAAGTATTTATTTACTGAGTGTGATCAGGTGCCTGGTGATTAAGAAACCGTGATGTGTAAAACCAGACACAGCCCCTTCTTCGCACATCTCCCAGTCTGGTGGGAGAGAGAGACAGATGCTGGTTACCGGACACACAAGCAGCTTGTGGCCGGGCTAAGGGCTTGAAAGGAGGGGAACGTGCTGCGAGGAAAGTAGGCAACGGGGGCCTCTGTCTTCATGGCGGGGGTGATGTCTGGGAGGCTTCCTGGAGGAGGTGACTGCTGATCCAAGGTCTGAATAATAAGAGGAAGTGAACAAGGCATAAGAGAGGAGGCAGGAGTATTCACCGTAGAGGGGACAGCGTGTGCAGAGGCCCAGAGGCAGGAGAAAGGCACATGGTGGGGAGGCTGTCTAAGCGGGAGGCCGAGGAGGCAGGCAGGGCCGGCAGCACCATGATGTGAAGGGCAAGGGTCCCGTTGAAGGGTTCCAGTGGGGGTGGCGTGGCTGGATTTGCCTTTCGAGAAGATCTGTGGCTCTGGAGGGTAGAACCAAAATGAAGGCAGCAGTTTTGGGGCCTGATATGAACCAGCAACAGGAACCATCCTCCGAGGCAGAGTGAGTGGTGGCTGCTCCCCAGGGATGGTGAGAGAGGCTTTTTGAGACGGCTGAGAGGTTGCTCAGCATGGCCTGGGCCTCTGCTGCCCAGGGACCCCCTGCCTCCTCGAGATCCAGCTGGAAGCCCCAGGTGGGGTTTTGGGTGCTGTGAAAAGCATCTGCCGCCCCTGGCCACGTCCAGGGCCCCTAGAGGAGGCCTCACCCCTCGCCTGTCCCTTCTCCAGCCTGCGGCCGGCACTGCCCAGCTGGGCCTCGCTGCGGCCCATTCATTCACAGCCTCCCACTGCCTCCTCGAGAAAGGGGGAGCTTGCAGGCTGCGAGGATGGAGGTGCTGGCCCTGGGCCAGCCCAGCTTCCCTGCCCACTGTCCCTCCCCAGACGCCCCCCACCCCCCGCCTGCCCTCTCTTTATGGCAGGCAAAGTGCTAATTCCCAGCGCAGAGAGGTGGGCCAGAGTCTGCGGCCAAGAGAGAGACTGTTTACAGCCTCCGGCGGTTCTTGGCTCCAGAGGTCCGGCGGGCTGGCCTTGCAGTGACATGTTTATTCTCCAGGCCCACTGCTGGCCCCGGCTCTTGGCAGGGCCGAGCGGAGGGTTCTTGGTGATGGGGACAGGCTGGCGGCTGGGGGCTGTTTGTGTCTGTGCTCGCCTGCTCTCTCGCTCCCTCCTGTTTTACATTCAAGGCGGTGAAAATGTGGAGCTGAGGCCCAGGGGCCCCCTGTCCCCAGCACCTTCAGAAGCTGCCCCCTGCTCGGGCTCCCGGGAGACCCTGTAGGGCCAGGGCTCCAGAGTCCCACCGGGAAGGTCTTGGGGGCCCCTCGGTCCCTCAGCAGATTCCTGCGGAGCACCCGGCCAGTGCCAGGCCTCCGGTGACGGCAGTGAGCAAGACAGATGGGGCCCCGTCCTCCGGGGCTGGCTGTCCCCTGGCAGGGGTAACTGGGCTCCTTTGGAATTCTCCTCGCCACCCAGCCACAGAGCTCCTTCCCACCCGCAGTGCCTGCAGGTCCCCGTCCGCCCACGAGGCTGGCTGCAGTGAGAGAGCCGGGCTTTGGGGCCAGACGGTGCTGGGACAGATCCCAGCTCTGCCGCTGACCAGCAGGGTGACCTCAGATGAGGCCCTGCACCTCTCCCGGCCTCTGCTCTCTCCTCTGAAAGTGGGAGGAGGACTGTGACCCTTTACAGCTGACCTCTGGGGCCGATCACTTACTCATTCAAACACCCACTCAGGGTCGCCAGGTGCTGTGCTGGGCATGCAGTGGCAAACGAAGACCGGAGTGGCTTTTAGGGGCAGCGCATGAAGCAGGGGCCGCTTTCCCAAGGGACCAGGCCAGGAAAGGGCAGACGTGATTCTTAGAGTGTAGCCAAGGATGGCGTTGGTGTCCCCGCGTCCCCATCCCAGGGCCTTACTCAAGGAGCACCCTGTCCAGGCCAGGTTAGCCTTGTGCGAGAAGGTCCAGCTGGGGTCTTTGGGGACAGAGGGTGTTCAGGAGGGTCCCAGGTGCCTGGGCCCATGTGTAGTGTGGAGCATCGACTGGCTGGTGACTGGACGGGCCGGCCGTTTCCCTGGGGTCCGGCCCTGCGGCCTCTCTGGTTCCCTCCAGATCTGGGTCCTGAGCTCCGATGGAGGGGGCCACACCACGTGGCTGGACCTCATCCCGAGGTGTCTCAGCAGCTGCTTCTCTACCCCACGGAGGCGCATCAGCCCGCTTCCCCGGTGGACGCGTGAGCGGGTGCCCACTGCTGGGCCCGGCACTGTCTCTGACCTGCAGGTCCTCCCATGCATCCCTCCACTCGGACACTGATGTCCTGCTGCTTCCTCTCCTAAGTCCTCAGGTCCTTGCCCCACACCACCCGTCCCCTCTCTGTGATTCCACCAGAAACTTCGGTGCCTCTAGACCAGGCTTGGCCAACTTTTTGTTAAAGGACCAGGTCGTTAATATTTTAGGCTTTGCGGGCCCGTCTCTGGTCTCCACTGCATTTTCTTCTCTGTTATTCATTTATTCTTTACAATTCTTTAACGTGAAATGTAAAAACCATTCTCAGCTCGGCTGGCCGGTGGGTTGCGGTTCGCCGCAGCCTCCTGCGGACCAGCCGGGTGGGATGTGGGTTGGCTGTGCATCACCCGCGTCTGAAGTTTTTGTCTTCTGAGCACAGACCTGCTGAGCTGCCACATATATTGGCTCTGTTAACTCGGACAACAGCCCCGTGACGGGCACTGTGAACCCATTTCACAGGTGGGGAAACTGAGGCACAGGGAGACGAGAAAACCAGCCTGTGGTCTCACAGCGGGGTCAGGGCAGCACCGGGATTTGAACTCAGGCCATCAGTGTTTGTCTCAACCACGGTGCCTCACCGTGTGGCTTTTGGCGCCCAGCTTCTCTGCCGCCTGCCCCTACCTGGATGATTTTGGATGTAAAGGAAGCCCGGATTCTATTCCTGGCTTTTTCTGGGTCTCTCTTGGGCCCCCGGCTGGCCTGCGTCCCCATTGACGTTTGCCTTCTCCCAACCTGTCCCCGTCACCTTCACTTGCCCCACATTAGGGAGACACCCTCTGGAGCAACTCAGAAGTTCCAGAAATGGCTTCGGCAGCACCTGCTTCTTCATGGCCAGCCCTCAGGTCACACAAGGCAGAGCAGTGTCCCTTCAGCTGCTTGGCCCACATTCTGCAACCCTATGTCTAAGCCACATGGGCTCGGCCGCGGCACGTGACTGAGGTGGGGAGTAGAAGCCCCAAGCCGCCAGCCCGACACTGCCCGCCGGACTTGTCCTGGCGGTAGGGGCAGCTGTGGCTGAAGGGTCCCTGGGAGAGGTTGTCCCTTGCCGCTGATCAGGCACAGAAAGTGATCCCTTGGCGTCCTGAAGCTCTGGGCCACCAGAGGCTGATTCTGAACTTTCTGGCCTCCCAGGGTGCTGTCAAAAAGACTGGGAATTTTGGACAGGTGATTCAAATGAGAGAGAACACAAATAACGTATGGGGAAATAGTTACATAAAAACTACTAAAATATCAGAAAAAATAAGACTTGGTGCTGGTGCATTCGCAAAATATGGCTCATTTGTATTGCTGGTGGCAGCACAAATCTGTATCATATTGTCTCTTCCCCAAACCATTTGTCATTGTGTATCCAGGGCTTTTAAAAACACTCCATGCTGGGCTTCCCTGGTGGCGCAGTGGTTGAGAGTCCGCCTGCCGATGAAGGGGACGCGGGTTCGTGCCCCGGTCCGGGAAGATCCCACATGCCACGGAGCGGCTGGGCCCGTGAACCATGGCCGCTGGGCCTGCGCGTCCGGAGCCTGTGCTCCGCAACGAGAGAGGCCACACCAGTGAGAGGCCCGCGTACCGCAAAACAAAACAAAATAAAACAAAAAAAAACACTTCATACTTTGACCCAGTAATCCCATTTCTAGAAATGCATCCAAAGGAATGAACTTGCAAGAATGAAAACGATAAGACCCAAAAAGATGTTCTTTGCACTGTGGTTTATAATAGTGGGGAAGTTCTGAACATCCAACAGTAAAATACAGTTAGGCAAACTGTTGTGTACCCCTGGGGGTAGAATATTCTGTGGCTTTAAAATGACAGCCATGGAGCCCATTTCAACACAGAGAAGCTGATGATCTAATGCTGAGTCAAACTAAGCAGAGCACAAAATTTTACACGTGTCTTGATTACAGCCTTAAAGAAATATGTCCATGTAAGTCCAGGCTGAAAGAGGACTTGGAAGGCTGGTGCGCCTGTGTTCACAAGGTGATGGGACCCCCTCCCGTTGAAACACGCGTTAACGGTATCACCGAGTTGTCTTAGTGTTACATGTGAGGCAGGCATTTCCGTGCCATGTGACCTTGCACAGGCCGCTGGCTGTGTCAGCCTCGCTTCCACCATCTGTGAAATGGGGCAGCACCTCTCCAGCTGCCCTGGGGGTTATGGGAACCGGAGGGGCCTGCCTTGCAAGGCCTATATTATGGGTGACACCTTGCTGTCCTGTGTGGAGCTGGATTGTCACCATCGAGCCTAAGGAGGCCAGTAGTGAGGGTGGAGGGGTGTAGACCAGGCCCCCCTGCCAGGTGAACCAGGGAGCCTGGCCTCTGATATTGACGACCTACGAGGTGGGTGTGGGGTAGCCTCTCCAAGGCCACCCAGCTCCTGAGACTTGGAGCTGGGAGCTGCCCCAGGCCCCTTCCTTGGCTTTGATGCTGCCTCATGGGGTAGAGCCTTTCAGATAGGGCTTCCTTCCTGGGAGCCAATGGGATCTTTGAACTCTTGGATCTCATGCGACAAGGGAGCTGAAAGCTTCTGTGTCACCTTGGTGCCAGTGTCACTTGACACATGGCCTGTCAAATGGCCTCCGTTTGGTGGAGGATTCCTGTCAGTGGGCTGAATTGTATCCCCCCCCCCCACACACACACACAAATTCCTATGTTGAACTGCTAACTCTCACACCTTAAAATGTGACTGTATTTGTCTATATTTGGGTCTTTACAGAGGTCATTAGGGTGGGGCCCTGATCCGATAGGACTCGTGTCCTTGTAAGAAGAAGAGATTAGGACACAGACAGACACGGAGGGAAAACCCCGTGAGATATACAGGGAGAAGGTGGTCCTCTGCAAAAGCCAGGGGGAGAGAGAGGCCTTGGAAGGCACCAAACCTGCCAACAACCTTGGTCTCCAACTTCCAGCCTCCAGAATTGTGAGAAAAATATATCTCTGTTGTTTGAATCTGCCAGCCTGGTACTTGGTTATGGCAGTACCTGAGCAATAGACGTCCATAGGGGTGTCCAGCACCCACAGGGTGATAGCTGAGCATGTTCAGCAGTGTGTGAAGGGGTCTGTCTGGATTTTGTTAACTGCACCTTATGGTTGGACGTTTAGACGGTTTCCCCCACTATTATAAATAACAGTGCAAAGAACATCTTTCTGCATGTTCACAGTTTTCATGCTTGTAGGGTACATTTCCAGAAGTGTCCCAGGGCCATGGCTGCTGCATATGGCTGTCCACCCACCCCTAGTGCCTTAGTCGGCAAGGCTGGTCCCTCCGTGTGAGGAAGACACCCCAGGCCGGGGGAGCCCAGAGCCCGGGCTCACACCCGGCAGGAGTGCCCTCCAGGGGACCACACGACCTTGAAGGTCATCTTCTGCGTTCTGACTCTGAGCTGAGGTTCTTGTAGGAGTGGGGAGCGTTGGAGGAGCCCCTCGGCCTGGGATGGGAAGACCGGCGTCCGCAGGCAGCTCAGGCTCACAGGCTCCGGGGGCGGAGGTCAGCTGGCTGTTGGCAGCTGCGCCGAGCCAGTCGTGTGGGAACGGAGGCCTTGGTCGTCCCCACAGAGATTTTCTGTGGCTTTTTCTGGGAGAGAGAGAGAGGGAGAGAAAGAGAGAGCTGTGAAGCGAGGTGGAGGCCATCCCCAGGCGCCTCTTGCCAGGCTGGGAGCTGGCACCGGCGTCCTCCCTCCGGGTACATAATATCCCATAATAGGCTCTGGCTGTTAGGAGTCCAGAGACAGAAAAAAGATTGACATCATGCAAGTGTTGGGTTTGGTGAGTGGAGTGCCCGCTGGCCCCTTTGCCACGTTAGCGGCTTCTGTCCACCTGGAGAGGTCTGCTCGGGGGGTCAGCTCCTCGAGGGACAGTGCTGGGCCCCGGTGTACCCCCAGGTTCACGTCCACCCAAACCTGTGAACGTGCCCTTATTTGGAAATAAGGTCTTTGCAGATGTGATCAAGTTAGGATGAGGTCACTGGATGAGGGTGGCCCTGAATCCACTGCCTGGTGTCCTTATAAGATGAGCGGAATTTGGACCCTGGCAGAGAGGATGGTAGGCGGAGACAGACACGCACACAGAGGCCACGTGAAGACGGAGCAGAATGGGAAGGATGCAGCTACAAGCCAAGGGCCGGCAAGGATGGCTGGCAGCCACCAGAAGCTAGAAAAGGCCGGACGGATCCTCCCCTAGAGCCTTTGAAAAGAGTGCCGACACCTTGATTTCAAACTTCTCCAAACGGGGCAAACGAATTTCTGTTGCTTAAGCCACCTGGTTTGTCATAATTAGTTATGGCAGCCCTGGGATGCCAGTGCACTCGCCCGGTGGTCCTTCCCTTGTTTCTCCCTCCGTGGCCTGGCACGTCCCTCTTACAGACTGCGAGTCCCAAGAGATGAGAGCGGCTTTCACACGCCTTGTCTCCTGGGTGGGGCTGGCCGTGGGCCGGCACACAGTAGGTGCGCAGTAAAGGTTTGCTGAGTGGACGAGAGGGGCAGGGGCTGGGGCAGGAGGAGAAGGGAAGGGGTGACTCTCAGAGATGACCCTGTGGCCCGCAGGGCGGGGGGGGGGGGGCCCCTTCCTTCCCCTCCCCTTCCCATGCCTGCGCCGTCCTTCTTGTGCAGGCTGGGCTTCAGGGGAGGGAGGGGTACTGTGCCAGTCTCAGGCCCGGCCAGTGCCCACTGCTCCTGTCCCCTCTCCTGCCTCTTGCTGGCCGTCTGGCTTTGGGCCACTTAGCAGACCCCAGTTTCCCCCAGTGTAAAATGGATTTGCAGCACCCCTCCTTGGGGTCGTCTTGGGAACTAAGCCAGTTGGCCTGTGGAAGGCAGCGTGGTGGACGTTTGCGTGGATCTCGACAGAGGCTAGTTTGGATGGGGAGAGCCGGGCCAGCCGAGGGAGGAAGGAGGGCGCAGTGGTTGAGGGCGTGGTGTCGGAGGGCAGGTCCTCTGTGGGCCCTCGGCTGTACCGTTTCTGTCCTGGGGTAGCTGGCTCTCTGGCTCAGTTTCCCCATGTGGAAAATGGGGGCAGTGAAAGCACCAACCTCACAGGTGACTGGGTGTGAAGGGGCCAGGGAGCCTTGCACAGGCTCTCCAAGCCTGCACCTCACGTGACGAGGGGAGAGGGTGGGAGAGGGTGCCTGATGCGGACGGCACGTTCCGTACCTGTGGAATCAGCTTGTCTTCGTTTCTGGCCTGCGTTCGGGGCTGAGGAGGAAAGTGCCGGCCGGGCAAACCAGAGGAAGCTTCTCGGTACAAGAGCCTTTGCATCTGAAGGTTGGTCGTCCCTTGAAAGAGCCATGCAGAATGTCACAGGGTGGGAGCCTGAAGGTCCCTGAGCCATCCAGGCCTCCCCTCTGTGCTTTTGAGTAGGGGGACCCAGGCTCAGAGGGAACGTGATGTGTGGGAGAGGTGACGCTGGTGCAGACCCGCGCCCTGCCCCTGGCCTGCCCTGGGTTGTGTGCTGAGGAGTTTGAGTGAAACTGGGGTCGCCCCTGCACCCTTGCATCTCCCTGCTGGAACCCGGCACACGCATCGGGAAACGTCTGGCAGGGGTCAGAGGGCGGTCTGCACCGTGGAAGCGAGGCATCCTGCTGGGCATGGAGGACTCCCCCCACCCCGCGCCTCTCTGGGGGCCGGGGCCTGTCTTATCACTGAGTATCCCTCGGGTTGGGAATGGGCAGCTCTCCAGGAAGGCATCTTTTCCTGTTGTCACTTCTTTCCTCCCTGCGTTTTCCAAGATGGCCTAGAGAGCCCCCGTGTGCCGGCTGCAGCCGCAAGATGCTAGGACCCCATCCTTGTTCCCCCGAGACCACCCGCAGGGCCGTGTTATGCCCATTGCACAGATGGGCTTACTGAACCCTGCCAGGCTGGTGTTTCCCTTTCTCTGTCTCTCGCCTGGGTCAGGGAAGGCAGGCTACCCTGGTCGCCTGGCCCTGCAGGGGACAGGTGGGCGGCACCTCCCAGGGTGGCCCCAGCCTGAGGGAGGGGGATTCCTGCTGCTATTTTCAGC
>NW_006796283.1:498644-506673 GCF_000442215.2 Lipotes vexillifer
GGATTCCGGCTGCTATTTTCAGCCACTCCAGGGAGACCCTGGGCTGCTGCCACCCTACGCGGTCCACGGCTGTCGGGACTGGCCTGTGGGTCTCACGTGATGTCGGAGTATCCTCCTGGCCCGGGAGGGGCCGGCACCCCTGCGCTCAGCCCCTCGCCCCTTTCCTGGAGGCAGAGGGGGGCATCCCATGGCGCGGCCCCCACCCCTCTGGGCTGGAGGCAACACAGCATTAACCCCGTGCCTGGGTTTCCCGAGCCCTGTTGGGGCCCCCCGCTCCAGTGGGTGGCTGTAAAAATAGCACTTGCTTTCAGTTAGGAGCTGGGGGCGGCGGGGGCCCAGTTTCCCTGCTCCTGGAGGAATTACCAGCCCACATGTTGCCAGGAGCCTTGGCTGGGAGAGGCAAGCGCGGCTCCAAGCCGGCGAGCGGGCGGCGGCACAGATGGAAACTCGATCCCGGCTCAGCAGACTGTTTGATTTATTTTAAAATCAAGCAGATGGCTGCTGCAGGGGTTTGTTTAAGTTCAGCTCCGAGCCGGGCCCGTGGCCAGGAGCCTCGGGGCAGCTGCGCCAGAAATTTTTCAATGACTTTGGTCGTCAAACCACCTCTTCCCTCCCTTTTGAACTTGAGCCTCGCCACACACACACGTCGGCGGCCGCGCGCGCCTTCTGCGCGCGGCCCGGCTGCTCCCGGCGCTCCGGTCCTCCCTTTGTCTCGCTGCCGCCACCTCTCTCTTTGTCCTCCTGTCTCGCTCCGGCGGCTCTGGCCCTGTGTGTCTGGCGCTTTCTGCGTCTCTCTGGGTGTCCTCACCGTTCCCTTTCGCGGGGAACCTTCCCACATCTCCCGCCCGGCTCCCTGGCTTCCTCCGGCGGCTCCCCCCCCACCCCCACCCCCGGCTCCAGGCACATGGGAGAACAGCCAACCTTTGTGGCCACTCAGCGTCCTCTGGGCTGCCCCCTGTGCGAGACACTGTGGCTGGGAACACCAGGCCCCGCCCGGGGCACGGAGGCCGGGCGGCCCGCAGCTGTCCCCGCTGGGCGGCGGGTGGCCTGGGCGCCTCTGAGGAGCCCGCTGTGTGGCTGGGGAGGCCAGCTGGGGGCCGCCAGCGGAGTTCACGCTCCCCCCACCATGTGCCCCCCCACCACCACCAAACGGCTGGCGAACAGGCCAAGTTACATCCCCCCCTCCCCCAAAGGGACTAATTGGTCCCCTGTTCACATGGCCAGCAGGCTCTCCAGCCCCAGACCCCCCAGCCAGGGCTGCCCGGCCTCATCCCCTAAGGGGCCCAGCGCCCACTGCCCTGCTTCCCAAACAAATCAAGGCTTTAAATAGCGGCCAGCTCTGTAAATAACCCCAGGTCCCCGAGGAGCGCTCTCTGGGCGGGTGGAGCGCGGACATGGCCAGAGGCTCTCCAGCCCCAGACCCCCCAGCCAGGGCTGCCCGGCCTCATCCCCTAAGGGGCCCAGCGCCCACTGCCCTGCTTCCCAAACAAATCAAGGCTTTAAATAGCGGCCAGCTCTGTAAATAACCCCAGGTCCCCGAGGAGCGCTCTCTGGGCGGGTGGAGCGCGGCCCCCAGTCACCCCGGCACCGCGGCGGGGGTGGGGAGCGCCGATGGCACGCGGCCCCTGGCCTGGGCCGGGGGCCAGGCCTCATGGCAGGCCCTGGGCGGGGCTGGGATGTTTTTCTGCCTCTGGTGGCTGCAGTTGATCTGGTGGGTGCTGACTCAGCTGCCTTTCCCGGTCCCTGTCCCCCAGGGTCACCCCTGACTCGCTGGCCCGCCTCAGGGAGGACAGGAGGGGCCTACGCCAAGCTGGCCACGTTGCAGCCGAGGGTCCGCGGGGGGGACCTGGGGGAGAGGCCAGGATGCTGGTTCCACATCTCCACTCCTCTCGGCCATGTCCGTGCTGCCAGGGGACCTGGCCGGGCCCCCAGTGCCCCTCCGCCTCCTCTGGGGTCCTCAGTGGAACGACCTCACGTGCTCTAGGGTGGAGGCCCCAGCCTCGTCCTCCCTCAGCCTCTGCCCCGAACCGGGTGCAGGGAGACCTTGGGGACGGACTTGTCGAGAACTGGCAGCGCGTGGAGCCCAGCCCCGACTCGGGGCTGGAGCGTGACTCCTGCATCCGTCGCCCGCCAGCGAGTCGGTGAAGTGGCCGCAGGTCCGTGGCCTCCACAGGGGCTATTTTCACATCCCAGCGCAAGTGCCTTAGTTCCCTGGGGCATCGTGGACGGCGGACATGAGCCCACCAGCAGCTTTGAGTCTTGAAAAAACTCTCCCAAGAGGTTTACGTCTATTTTCCAAACAGCCGATTCCCACTGCCCCCCTTAGCCGTGCACCAGCATCTCTGTCAGATCAGTTTGAAAATTGTAATGATTTTAGCTCCTCCTAGAGCAGCCTGGGGAGCTGAAAACGTGGCCCAATTAAAAAATGCATCCCGGCTTGCTGCATGGACTGGGCGCGTGGAGGTGGTTCCCGTCGAAAATGCTCCCTGGGAGATGGGGAAGCTTTCGTTTATTTATTTTCTGTCTCATCGGTCCCCCTCCTGCGCTGGCCCTCCCCACGCAGAGGTCTGGATCCACCACAGGGCTTCATTCATACCGTGATTTTTCTTCTCTTTCTAGTCTAATTTTTGTGTAAGAAAGAGGAAAACAAAAGTTTAACAGTTATATACTGTATAGCCCCAAAGCATGTTTGTGAAATGTCTCAGAATTTCATTTTCCAGGTGGTTTTACCAGATTGATGTTTTTGTTCGTTTTCTGATGAGTTGTACGAAGGAGAAGTTGGTTTACTGGGCAGGCAGGCATCAAAGCGATCACACCCATGTGTCTATCTCAGGAAAACACAGAAAAATGCCTTTAGACCTACCAGTGTTATAGATGATAAAATCTTCAAACTGCTAAACTTGATGACGGCCAAATGGGGCCGGCACCATTTTTTTCTTTTGTTTTTTACACTTCTTTATTGTGTAAAATATAAACCCCATGTAAAATTTACCATTGTAACCATTTTAAAGGGTCCAGTCTAGTGGCGTTACACTGTTGTGTAACCATCACCACCGTCTAGTTCCAGAACTTTCTCATCGCCCAGAGCAGAAACTCCATACCCATTTCCAGTACCATTTTCAAGACGTTCTGAGGCAGAGACACTGCCCAGGCCCCACGGGGCACATTCAGAGGGTTCCTGTGTAGGGACGCAGTAGAGAGAACAAAGGAGCAGAAAGCCGTGGCAGAAAATTGTGCGCTGGTCTGGTCCAGGTCCAGTTTAGCTTAGTTCATTTCTCTTCCGACACTCTGGTTTCCTATGGATGCCCAGCCCTTGGTGGGATCCAGAAGCTCCATCATTCATTCCGTGAATGTCTGCTGAGTACCCACTATGTGTGGGGCACTGTTCTGAGTAAGGAAGACAGCTCTGAACAAGACAGACCTGCCTCTGCTGCCCCATCCCTCCCCCATCCAGTGTACCTTCTGCTGCGGGAGCCTGACTGAGAAGAGGAAAGGGAACAAATACGCACCCAGCTAGCTATCCTCATGGAGATGGTGAGGGCTGGAGGGAGTCGGGGAGCAGGGGCTGTGTGGGGATTGACTAACGGATGCTGTGGTTGGGAGGTACAGGGGGCAGACCAGGTGAGGAGTGGTGCTGGCAGAGGGAACAGAAAAGCAGTCCGTGCAGAGGCCCTGATGGGAAATGAGCTTGAGGTTTTGTAGGTAAAGCAGGAGGCTGGCATGGCTGGAGTGGATGAATAGGGAGGAAGGAGAGCCCAGGGGGAGGTCTGAGAGGCCAGTGGTGCTGGAGGACATGTAGCCTTGGGAGTTTCAAGTGGGAAGGGGATCCACTGGGGCAGTTCCCCAGGGAAATGTGACCTGAGTCACGTAACGCCCCTCCCTCTGGCTGCTGAGTGGGGAGCAGGCTGCGGTGGGCAGGCATGGACGTGGCATCAGAGATACACTGAGTCCCGTCAAGGTCCACTTCCCCTTTCAGCTGCCCTTTGATCATTCTGACTGCTTCATGGAGAGTCTCAGCCTGTCTTTAATGCCTCCCGAACACTCGCTGTATAAGTTATCTACTGCTGTGTAACAGAATACACCAAAACGTTGCAGCTTGGGACGACAGTTGTTTGTTTTCTCACCGTTTCTGTGGGGAGTGGCTCAGGCGGGTGTTTCTGGCTCCAGGTCTCTGATGAGGCTGTAATCAGGATGCTGCCGGGGCGGCGGTCTTTCCTGAAGGTTTGACTGACGTCTCACTTGGCTGTTGGCTGGAGGCCTCAGTTCCTTACCATGTGGGTCTCTCCCTAGAGCAGCTGGCTTCACCCAGAGCCAGTGACCCTCGAGAGAATCAGGAAGGAACTTCTGTGCCTCAAATGACCTGGTCTCAGAAGCCACACGCTGTCACTTCTGCCACGTTCTGTTCATTGGAAGTGAATCACTAAGTCTGGCCCAAACTCAAGGGCTCTACCCTCTTCAAGGGACGCATGTCAAAGCATCTGTGGACATATTTTTAAACCACTACACTTGCTGATCTCCATTTTTAATAGGGAGAGAATAGGCCTTGGGTCCCGATCCTTCACTGGGAGTAGTATTTGGCTAAAACTGAATAGCATTGCTTCGTTTTCACAGTATGTATTTTTAGGGTTACTTTCTATTTATGTTGTTTAATACTGATTTTCCTTTTAGGGTACTCATGTACATTTTAAACTTATTTAAGCTGAAACAGTGAGTTGACTTCAGGAAGATTATGAAGTTAGAAAAACTAAGTAGAATTAAGAGGGGGAGGTGGAACATGACGGCCACGGGTGGGGCCTGCGGGCAGCAGAGTGGCTGAGAGTGCGGGCTCTGGGTTCGAATCCTGCCTCAGCTGCCTACAGCTGTGTGACCGTGGGTAAGAATCTAACCTCTTTGGGCCTCAGTTTCCCCTTTGATGAAGTGAGGGAGCAGCCTGCCGCCAGCCCAGGTAGAGTCTCCACAGAAGGGCTTGGCGTGGGGCCGGGTAGGGAGTAAGGGCCCAATGAGTGTCCCCTGCTAGGAGATGACACATGCTTTCAGCCTCACCACACGGTCTGAGGGGCTCTCGTGACGCCCCCGCTCTGTGTGTGTGTGTAGCTGGGGGACCAAGGAGATACCACCCCTCCCCTCTGCTCACTCAGAGCAGTGGTAGCACTTGTTGGTGAGGGTGGGGAAAACTGGGGGGTGGGGGGGGTTCTTCATCTGGTCAGAAAACTGAGGTTACCCATGAAGTAACCTAATAAGTAACCTAAGCAGTGGTATCCTCCCCATCCAGTTGCCTGCCCGCCCTTCCACCCATCCATCCATGCATCCATCCATCCTTCCTTCCTTCCATCCATCCATCCATCCAGCCAACCATTCACCCACCCATCCATCCATTTTTCTTTCCACATGCATCCGTCAACCACCCTTCCATCCGCCCATCTGCCTTTCCTTGCTTCTTCTGTCCATTCGTATCTGTTTTACTTGATTCCGTCATTCTCTTCGTCCATCTATCCATTCATCTTTTTTTCCCTCTGGGCATCCATCCATCCATCTGTCCGTCCATCTGCCCAGTTCATCTGTCCATCGGTCTGTCCATCCATCCAACAGGCACTGGATTTTTTTTTTTCAAATAAACTTACTTATTTATTTTTGGCTGCGTTGGGTCTTCGTCGCTGCGCGCGCGGGCTTTCTCTAGTTGCGGCGAGCGGGGGCTGCTGTTCGTTGTGGTGCACGGGCTTCTCATTGCGGTGGCTTCTCTTGTTGGGGAGCACGGGCTCTAGGCGTGCGGGCTTCAGTAGTTGTGGCACGTGGGCTCAGTCATTGTGGTGCGCAGGCTCAGTAGTTGTGGCGCACGGGCTTAGTTGCTCCGCGGCATGTGGGATCTTCCCCGACCAGGGATTGAACCCGCGTCCCCTGCATTGGCAGGCGGACTCTTAACCACTGTGCCACCGGGGAAGTCCAGGTACTGGATTTTGCACTGAGGATGTAGCAATGAACAAAACAGCCCCTGCCATCAGAGAGTTCCTGTCCAGTCAGGAGGCCTGTACGTTGTGAAGGACCTGAGAGGAGATAGTGGGTTGTCCTGTAACGGTGTACCGAGCACCTGCTGTATGCAGCACTGTGATCAGTGAGGGCAAAGACTTGAGGACCTCACAGTGGGTGTGTCTGTTGGACAGAGGGTGTCAGAAGGAGGCGTGATCAGTTCTGCCTTGCAAGGGAGGGAATACCTGAAGGGCTCTTGAGGGCTGTGCAGGAGTTGGCCGGGTAGGGGAGGGAGAGAGGGTGATTCAGGTGGCGGGAGCTGCACAGGCAAGTGTGGGGATATCTACACCGTTGAGGAGCGCCTTGGGGAGTCATGGAAAAGGACTTGGAGGTTGGGGCCAGAGTGAGGGGTGGTTGGGCCCTTTGAGGGAAACCTTGGGAGTTGGGGAGGATAAGCATGGGCAGAGAACATGGGAGGGGGGTCATTTCAGGGCAGCTGGGACTCCAGGTGTATGCTAGCTCTGCGGTGGGCCCCAGGAGAAGGGGACTCACTCACTCACTTCTTCACCCAGCCTGGCACAGGGGATATCCAGCAGGAAACAAGACAGGCAAGGTCCTGCCCTCCCAGGCTCACAGTCTAATCGGAGGCCTCAGACACTAAACCTAAATCAGTGCCACGAGAATTCCCTGCTGAGTAGTGAGAAGTGCATAGTGGAGAAAATACTGCAGGAGAGGGGGGTGGGGGGGATGGCCTCTCCCAGGAGAGGGCACTTAAGCAGAGGGGCAGTGGGGAGAGAGTAGCTTCCAGGCAGAGTGAACAGCACGCACGAAGGCCCTGTGGTGGGTGCGAGCCTGGCCTGCTGGAGGAGGTGGTGCCTAGTCCAGGCTCTCAAGCACCCCTGTCACTTGGCTTGTGGGGAAGAATGAACAGATTACAGGGGTGATGTCAAGAAGTCAGAGATGGAGAGGGCTTTACCAGGATTTGGGTTTTTTTCCTGTGGGTGCTGGGGAGCCGCTGAAGGTTGTTGAGCGGGGGAGGCTTGTAAGCATTGTTCTTGGGCAGCAACGTGCAGGATGGCCGGGGGAGGCCAAAGCTCTGGGGCCGGAAGCTTCTGGGAATGCTGAGTCAGTGCAGTTAATGCCCAGGCTTTAAGGTCAGCCAAGCCTGGGGCTGAATCCCTGCCCTGCCGTGAACTAGCGGTGTGACCCAGGCAAGGTACTCAGGCTGTCTGACAGCCTCGGGTCCTCACCTACAGAATATGCTTGAAGATTGTGCCTGTCTCTGGGGTCGTCATGGAGATGCCAGGAGGCGTTGTGTGTAAGCAGCCTAGTCCCTGCATGTGTAGGAGCCTCGCATCGATCCTGGCAGCTCCCCAGGCCCCGTGAGAGCTGTATATGAGTCGTGGGTAGACACAGAAGGCAGGAGGGCAGCTCCGCTGTGTCCGGCGAGGAGGTGTGCAGAGACATGTCTCAGTTTACCCCGTTGCAAAGGGGCCTGGGGTCTCCCGCCCTCCCCAGAGAGAGAACACGCCCGAAGGAGTTACACGGCCCCCAGCCCGGCAGCCTGTGTCGAGCTGTGCAGGGCCTGGGCATCCGACAAGCCAAACAACTGTTTTCGACTCCCTGCAGCGTGGCTGCCGAGTGGAATCGCTTCCACGGTCGGCTCCGGCGGGAGGGGCGGAGGGGTTACCACCTTCTCCACGAAGGGAGGTCACACGGCTGGGAGTTAGAGTGGGGGTGGGGGGGCATCTCGGGGCCCGGGCTGAGGTCCCCCCAGGCCGGCAGGGCGCCCCCCTCGCGGGGCTGCCAGGCTGGCTCCGGGCCGGCAGGAGTGGAGGGAGGCGGGCGGCTGCGTCGCGGGGCATCTCTTCCTGCAGGCATCGGCAGGCTGGAGCCCGCTGCTCTGGCCTTGGCAGGGTGAACACAGAGCGAATCAGAGCGGCCTCCGCGGTGCCAAGGCTGGGAGCAGGCTCGTGGCTCCTGTTCAGCTCCTGCGGGCCTGGGCCGCTGTGCCCGCCTGGCTTCCCCTACTGGCCCGGCCCCCCCCCCCCCCCCCCCCCCCCCC
>NW_006796283.1:506710-512117 GCF_000442215.2 Lipotes vexillifer
CCCCCCCCCGCCCCGCCCCGCCCCGCATCCCCACATTCTCTTGACAGCGATGGCTAATTAGAGCTAATGTTTATCGGGGGCACTTTCTACATGTCAAGCGCTGTGCAAAATGTTTCCATGTATCCTAAGTCACTTAACACTCACAGATATCATTCATGTTTTATGGAGAAGGAGACGGAGGCACAGAGAGGTTCAGTAACTTGCCGAAGGTCACGCAGCCAGCAGGTAGTGGATGGAGCTGTGGCTCCAGAATCCATGCTTTTAACTTCTTCACGGGACCACCTCCTGTAGCCAGTAGTGAGAGTGCAGACCTCAGCCCACGGCCCCAGGTGTACAAGAGATGACCTTTTCCTTAAATCAAAGTAAGTCTGAGTATAATTCTTTTGGCCCTTGCCTTGTGGTTACATGCTGGCTGCCACAGCTCCAAGCACTACGTTCCCCCAGGATAGCATCCAAAAGCAGGATGGGAAAGGGTAGGGGGCTCCCTTGCCCTTTTCTCTTTGGGGCACGGGTGTTTCCCGGAAGATTTTAGCAAACTTAGATCCTCTTTTCCAGGCTTGGCCACATGCCCGTCTGTAATTGCAGGGGTACTGGGAACATGAGTGTCTGACCTTCTCAGACTTCATGTGGAGCAGGCTGTGCCATCAACAAAAGAAGGGGGAGGGGCTTCCCTGGTGGCGCAGCGGTTGAGAGTCCGCCTGCCGATGCAGGGGACGCGGGTTCGTGCCCCGGTCCGGGAGGATCCCAAGTGCTGCGGAGCGGCTGGGCCCGTGGGCCGTGGCCGCTGGGCCTGCGCGTCCAGGGCCTGTGCTCCGCAGCGGGAGAGGCCACGACAGTGAGAGGCCCGTGTACCGCAAAAAAAAAAACGTACCGAAAAAAAAAAAAAAAAAAAAAAAAAAAAAAATGGGAGTAGGATTGGCTGGTGGGGGAGCAGCCCAGTCAGCCTGATCTTCAAGCAGCCCTGCACCGTAGGGGATGCTGTCTCCCATTTTACAGATAAGGAAACTGAGGCTTAGTGATAGGGGCCTTGTCTGGCCTTTGACCCCATGCTGGCCTTGAGCAGCTGGGCTGGGTGGCTTCCCTCCTTGTTCGTGTTTTAGAGCTGCAACTCCAACTGGGGGTCAGCCTCTGGCAGGCCGGAACAGGGCTTATTTGTCTTGTGGGCATCCTCGTCTGACTCAGGAATGAGCATCTAGAAGGTTCTAAATCACCTTGTACTGTACTGCAAGGGCTTGTGTTACCCACGCCCCTTTGTTTGCAAACGCCACAAACCCAATTCCAAAAGGGCGTTTGTTGCCCCACGTAAGTGGTGAGAGTGAAGCTGGCCCCAGGCACTCCTGGACCCAGGCTCATCCACCTGTCTCCATCCTCAGCTCCGCCTTCTCCTGTGTGGAATTCACTCTTGGGCAGCTTCTCCTCACATGTCAGAGACAGCTAAGAACAGTTCTAGGCTGGTATCTAGTGACTCCAAAGAGGGGTGGGGAGAGCAGTTCCTAGCAAGTGTCCCAGGGAAGATTCTGATTGGCTCGCCCCTCTAAAGGGAAAAGGAGTGTGTTGGTGGACAGGCCCACCAGGCTGGGGGGGGACGGATGCTGGTTAGATAAAATGAAAAAAGTCGCTTACTCCAGACGAGTGAGTGGAAGGACAGAATGATGGAAAGATGAAGGATGGATGGATGATGGATGGATGGATAGATAGATGGACAGATGAATGAGTGGATCGATGGAGGGATGGAAGCATGGGATGATGGGGATAGATGGACGGATGGATGTTTGGGTGGATGGTTAGATGGATGGAAAGATGGACAGATGAATGGATGCATGGTTGAGTGTGCTGATGGTTAGACAGATGGGTGCTTAGATGGATGGATAGATGGACCAATAGCTGGATGCATGGTTGGAATGGGGGGTGGCTGGCTGGCTGTAGCCCCTCCTCCTCCCGTCCCTAGGGGCTCCCGTCCCTGGGCAGAGCTGCCCGTGTGAGCGGTATGATGGCTACACTGGGTCTTCCTCTCAGGCAGCTAAGTGCTTAGGCCCCAAAGCCCATTGAAACCTTCAGAGTTTCACTTCTGTATCAAGGTCATTTCTGCTCCTTCCTCCGGTGAGTGTCTTTAATAACACTTACTCTTTCCTCAGCACAAAACGATGCCTGGTCATCTTAGAAAACTTGGAAGATTTAGAAAAACGTGCAGAGGCAAATGGAGAGTCATCGTGGTACTGGCCTCTGGGACCCCCGGTGCTGCCAGCTGGTGGGTGTCACTCTGTGGCTCTTCTCTGAAAGCTGCCAGTGCCAGTGCCCGGCCACCCCTGTGCCCTTGGTTTAGGGAGTGCCAGGCTGCTGGGGCCTGGGCCCAGCCAGACTTGCTTCCACCCAGTTGGGGAGATGCTGGCTTCCTCCCACTGGGGAGATGAACAGTGGTGACCCTTTTGGCAGGCAGATGAGAACCAAGTTATTGGCTTTTGGTACATCTCTTCAGAGGTACGTTTGTTGCCACAAGGCCACATGAAGCCAAGCATTTTTATGACTTCTTTCTTGGGAGCTGCCTTCTAAACCCAAAAGAACACGTGAATCCCAAAGAAGCCACGAGGTGCTTCCCGGGGGGCACACTCTGAATGGGAATGTTCTGCCCATTTTAGCACCAGTCTGCTCCCGCCGGGCGGGAGCTCAGACTACCCTGTCAGATACCCTCAGAGGGGCGGGCGGATGGGGGCTCAGGGTGTTGATGGGCTCTCGGTGTCTGGAGCAAAGAGGGACAGGACTGCTCCCCGGTGCCTTGTCCTGCTTAGAGGATTTGGGCTTGGGAGCAGGACAGACAGACCCTCAGGCCGGCTCTGCTGCCACGCGGGCCCTAACGGGGTCCGGCTGAGTTTCTGTGTGAGGTGTCAGGCAGAGAGAAGGCAGCCCCCTCCCCGCACCCTAACTTTGTGCTCCTTCTTAGGCTCTAAGAGTGGTGGTGGTGGGGGGGTCCTGTCGAAACAGCAGCCCCCTGCCCTCAGATACAGCATGGTACCTGCCCTTCTGCCCAGAGTACCAGCTTCTTTTCATTGAATGCTCAAGTGTCACCTCCTCCAGGAGGCCTCCCTGACGACTCCAGCTGAAGAAAGCTTCTCTCCACCCGGGTTGCATCTTCAGGATCTCAACCCTGTGTTTGTGTCCTTTCTGATCGGAATGAATGAATGGCACCAGGTTCCAGCGTGTGACGCACACGAGCAGGACACCCGTGGCTGGGCTTCTGGGTGTGCGGCCATGGGTCACAGGGGGCGGTGGGCAGGGCACCTGCACTCAGGGGCCTCTTGGGGGCTGCTGTCTGTGGCCGGGCACCCCACCCCCGCCCCTGGCCTGTGCTCATCAGTGAAATGCATGGGGAAGTTGGGTACCAGCCTTCTCGCTCCAAGAACCCGGGTAGTTACCTCCCTCTCTGCTTGCAAAGACGAGGCGTCTGCCAAACCACATTTATCAACCAATCATTAATTCATTCCCTCATTTTTTATTAATCACTCTGCCGACCAGCCAGAGCTTCGGATGGGGATGAAAAGGGCCGGGGAGGTACCGGGTTGACAGAATTGCCACCCCAAGCAAAGGAATGGGGAGCCGGAACCCGGCTGGGGCCCTCCAGCGGGGGGCTGCAGGGGTCTGCTCCTCCTTTTGGGGTGTTTAGAACAGCTCCAGGGGCCGCGTTTGTCTCCTTTCATCGGGTGGGAATTGCTCTGTCAGACTCGTGAGCGTACATGTCTCTGTGTGTGTGCACGTTTGTGTTCCCATGTGCGTGCATGTGGCATGAGTGTGCAGTGTGTTGCGTGGGTGTGTGGTGTGTGCCCATGCAGAGCCTGTGTGCCTAGTGTGTGTTCTTACATGAGTGGCTTGTGCACATGGGGGGGGGGTCCTGCATGCGTGGTACGTGTGTTGGCACAAGTGGTGCATGTGTGCGTGCTGTGCATGGGTGGAGGCATTGGGAACAGACAGACTGACAGGGAGTTTCTCCGGATGATTAATGGCCTTTGGAAGGAGGCGCCGTGTCCATCACACGCTCCTGGCCCGTTCTGTGCTTGGCAGCCCGCCTGCCTCCGGGCTGAACCAGCCCAGGTGAGGCTGTATTCCCAGCCCGGTGGCCCAGGGCCGGCAGGCCGGTCCCAGAGGGGCAGAGAGCCCCCTTCAGAGCTGCTTTCGGCTTGGCCTGCCCCAGGCCCTTTCTGCCTTGCCCCTCATACATGGCATGGACCACCTGGGCGGCAGCACGGACTGCAGCGCCTCAAATCCCCCACCACACCTGTAATAAATGCAGAGTCCAGGGCGGCCCCCACCGGTAGGACCAGACCAAGGCCAGAATCTGCATTTTTAAAAAGTACTGCAGGGGTGTGATTCCGGAGGGCTTTCAGACTACGCTTTGAAGAACCCACCTAGTGCTACAAGAGAAGCAAAGGCTGGGAAGGTGCCCTCCCCTGCCCCATCCTATATTTGCCCCTAGGGCAGCCATTCTCTCTGCCTCTCACTTGCTATGTGACCCTAGGCAAGTCACTTTACCTCTCTGGGACATTTTCTCATTTTTAATAATCTGTCTCTTAGTAGCTTTGGGAGCTTTCTGGGCCTCAGCTTCTTTGTCTGTGCAGTGGGGTTAATACTAGCACCAGCTTCCTCGGGTTCTCAGGTCCTTGGGAGGAGGGAATGAGTCAGGCCTGAGGAGTCCCATGGGCACCTAAATGACTGTCACTGCTGTTCCATGCCCTGGACATGGGATGTGGGGTTAGATGGGGCCATGTGGTGCACAGTGGGTGGTCAGGGAGGTGAATATCACTCTAGATCCTAATAATAGCATCTGAGCTTACCAAGCCTCCTACAACCTGTGACCTCATCATTCCCAGTTTACAGACAAGAAAACCAAGGCTCAGAGAAGTTACATGACTCACCTAAGGTGGCTGGGCCCAGGAGGGCTTGATCCCAAAGCCCGTGATCTTACTCTGTCTGCCCTTGGCCTTCGGGTGGGACATAGGTGAGGTTGAGGCTGCCAGGCCCCTGCTCCCCTCCGCCCCCTCCCCCAACCCCTAGCAACCCTGGGAACGCCAGGCAGCGGACACAGCGGGGACGGGAGGGGCCGGAGGGGTTGGGAGGCACTGGAGCCACAGCCGCCAGCAGATCCAGCCCAGCTGGGGGATTAGACCGCATCTGGCTCGGTTTACACCAGAGAAACAAAGGCGGCTGCCGGCGCCTTTATCTGGTGGGAGGGTTGGGACGGGGCAGGAGGGGGGCTGCCCTCAGCCCTGTGGGGGACCTGGGGGGAAGGGAGGAGCGGAATCTGGGCCCCGATCCCGAAACTGGCTCCCCTACCCGCCCCTCGACCCGCAGGGAGGTGACCTCACTTCTCTGGATGGAGGACAGGGTGTTTCTGGGGTGGGGCGAGGTGGAGGGGGTA
>NW_006796283.1:512252-523075 GCF_000442215.2 Lipotes vexillifer
TGGCTACTTCAAATGGCTGTTGACTCAGTGGCCATCATGGTCCTTGATCACAACTGACCCTGGACTGTGTGGGGGGGGGGGGGGGAAGGCTGGGGGAGGGGGCAGGGAATCCTAGGAACCCCAGGGTCCCCACAGCTGCCCTTCCCAGGCAACCTGCCCAGCCCGCGGTGGGGATCCCCAACCTGGGGGCACGTGGAATGCGAGTACTTTCCCCCTCAAGCCACGGCCCCAGGCTCAGCACCAGGTCTCCCCTTTCGGTCACAGAAGGGAAACAGCCCGTAAAATAGAAAATCAGAGCCCGCCCGAACCCCCCAGCCCTCCTTCAGCAGCAGGGAAGTGTTGGCTTTGGTGGGAGGGGGGGCTGGGAGTTTCTGCCCCACTCCACCCCCCCTGCCCCCCAAGGGAGTTCTGCCTCCCAGAGGAGCGGCTTCTTACCTCTCCCCGCACCCGACCGCTAGCGGGTGGGGAGGTGTTCTGGCCCCTCCCCATCAACGGGGGGCGGGGCCCGGGGGGTGGGCTCGCCCCCCACCCCGCCCGGTCCACCGCAGCAGGGCTGGGGTTGGCTCTGGCCCCTCCACGGGGAGGTGGCGCACCTCCCGCCCCGGGGAGCGCGGCGGCGCGGGTGCCAGGCTGGCGGAGGCGGCGGGTGAGTGCGCGGCTCGCCGGAGCCAGGAGCTGACCTTATTAGCCGGGGGCAGCTGTTCGCGATGCACATCTGGCAGCGGGCTGGGGCTGTACCCCCGCCCCCCGCCTGGCCTGGCGTTACCTTCCAGGAATGCTGGCAGTGCCTCGCGCATCTGCAGCGTGTTTCTGGGGGCAGCCGGCGTCCCCTCCGGCGCCTGGCCCGGGGCTGGGGGTGGGCGCCGCCCTGCCCGGATTTCCTGGCTCCTCCCTCCTCCGGCTGCCGGTGTGGCTCCCGGGCAGGCCCCCCGTTGGGCCGCGGGACGGAAAGGGTAGTGGGATGTGGCTTTCTCCCCTGGGGCGGGAGACCTAGGGACCAGCTGCTTGGCCCCCATTGCAGAGAGGGGGGAGACTGAGGCCAGGGCCACACGCCTCCCCTGTGGTGCCGCGGTTGTTCGGCAGATGGTGATCTCGGCGTCAACCTCCCATCCTACAGGTCTGAGTCTGATAGAGCCCACGGCGGTTCATTATCACACCCCCTGTGGCATCGTCCTGGCTGTGTCTTCACCTCTGGCTGGCTCCCAGCCCAGCCTCATCACTTCTGAGCTGTGTGACCTGGGCATGTGGCTTAACTTCTCTGTGCCTCACTCTTGGCTGTGAAATGGGCTGCTCGGCGTTCCTAGTTCAAGGAGTGTGGCGCAGTGGGTAACACAAATAGCTCAGGGCCTGAGAACAGGGAGGGACGGGATGGAACCGAGGGCTTCCCTGAGAGGAGCAGGGGGCTGTGGAAACACAGTCAGATGTAGAAAAGAGAGAAGGGTGTGTTTTGGAGAGGGAACGGCAGGTGTGAGCGCCTGAGTCTGGAGTAGAGGTGGCTGGGTACCTCGGGGCCAGTGTGAAGGCTAGGAACGCCTGCTCTTGGGTGCCAACACCCAGCATCTCTTGGACTTTGTGGCCAGGCCGTGGGGAGCCCCTGAAGGTTCCTGAGCAGGAGAGTGGCCTGGATCCCTGGCCAGCAGTTCCTTCTCCACTTTGGGTGGAGCGCCCCAGGAACTCTGAGGGGACATGCCTGCTCCACACTGACCTTCCGGCTCCCACCAGGGCCCCCCGGGACCTCTGCCCAGCTGCCCCTTCCCCAGGCCCCGCCCCCTTCTCCTCCTGCAAGGCCTCCTGTGAATCACGTACACCCTGAGCGCGTTTGTCACCACCCCCTCACCCCACGGGTCTTCAGTTTAAAGCCAGTCTCTTGTGGAGGGGGTGAGGGAGACTTCCCGAAAGGCTAGTGGGCAGGGGCTTGGAGGAGGGGGGTGAGCTCCAGCAGGTACCCAGTCAGGGCAGGGCCGGCGTCCCAAGAGGGGAGTTCAGACTCGCAGTTGACAGCTTCGCTTCAGATGCACGCTTGGGGGTTTGCCTTATCCTGAAGGTACTGGGGACCTTTGAAGGTGGGCGAGTGAAGCTCCTTGGGGCAGGATGGGTCTGTTTGCTGCTCCAACCCCAGTGCCTTGAGTGGACCCGGGACATCCTAGGAGCCCCCTAATTACTGCTTGAGGGAATGAAGAAAGGGTGGAGGGGCGGAGCAAAGCCAAGGGCTTGGCTGCAGACGGGGCAGTGGGGAAGAGGGGACAGTAGCGCCCGGGGTCCTGGCTTGGGCCACCCAGCCAATGGTGCCGTCAGACCCGAGGCGGGGGAGCATTGGCCATGGGCACAGGAGGACCCCCAGGTGGTGGCATTCTGCCAGGGACACTTTCTCCGCCTAAGTTCCCTGCCAGGCCCACCCAGTAGAGCCTGAGGGCCCGACCCTGGCCTGGCGCCATAGGGCACCCGGGGGGCCGCCCTCCAGCCCAGCCACCCCGCCAGCCTGCCCTGACCTCCCCCAGACACCGCGTCTCTCCCACCAGCATCTGCTGCCTGCTTCCTCCCTCCCCCAGCGCCTGATTGTTTTTCTTCCAGAACCATTGCCTCCCACGACGGCAGTCTTCCAAGGGGGGTGGTGTTCTGGAGACATCCCTCTGCCCTCGAAGCCCATCAGGCCTCACAGCCGTGGAGGGCATGGTGTGGGAGGCTTGGGCCCCGGGCGGCAGGCGGCATCCTCGGGCGCCGGGGTTTCATCAGTCTTGGATCCTGGATCTGCTGGTGGAATCCTGGCCGTGGGTGAGAGGCGCCCTCACCTCCGTGTGTCCTGGAAAGGGGCTCTGGATGGCCCTCTGCTTGTCTTGGCCCCTCTCCGTGCTCCCCCTTGCCCCCCCCTCTCCCCGCCCAGGCAGGATTTGGTCAGAGCCCCCGCAGGGGTGGGCTCCAGGCTGGGCTGCCGGGCTCTCCCTGGTGGCCCAGGACCCTGGGCCTGTTCAGAGCAGAGGCACGTGCAACATGCGCCCTTTCCTCTCGCCAGACCCTGGCCGCACCCCTTCTTTTCATTTCCTACTTTCATTTAGTCGGTTCATCCAGCTGACAGCTAATGAAGATCTACTACGTGCTGGCTGGCAAGACCCGCCCAGCAGGGCCGTAGAAGGGCAGCAAGGAAGGTGTCCGGACCAGAGTGGGCTCGTAACAGACCGCCGTGACTCACACTGGGAAAGGGGGCCAGGTGGCTCAGGTGCCCACACAGGGACAGAACTGTGTTGAGTGAGGTACAGGGAGTGAGCAAAGCAGTCAGAGATGCCCCCCCGCCACTCCCCTGGGCAGTTTGCACAGGGGGGTCGGCAGGCGTGGGGAGAAGGGGGTTCTGGAAGAACCATAAGAAGGGATGTGGACGCACCCCTAGCTGGCCCTCCCCCTCCTTTGAGCCTCTCCCTGGAGCTGGGGCTCAGGCTCCTTCGGGGCCAGGCACCTTGCCCTTGAGCCCCAGCTGCAGCTCTGCAGGGAGGCCATGGCCACCGTGCAGGAGGGGAGCTGGGGCCGGGAGGCGGGGAGGGGCACAGCCAGGGGGTGGGGGGCTTCTTCTGGGTAACTCCATTCCCCTGTGGACACAGTTGGGGCATCACCCACGGTCTGTGATTTTTCTTTTAAGTTGTTTGAGTGCCTTAAAATTTTTTTTATTGAAGTGTAGTTGATTTACAGTGTTTTATTAATTTCTGCTGTGCAGCAAAGTGGCTCAGTTATACATGTGCGTGTATATATATAAATTCCTTTTAATATTTTTTTCCATTATGGTTTATCACAGGATATTGAATATAGTTCTCTGTGCTATACAGGAGGACCTTGTTGTTCATCTATTCTGCATATAATAGTTTGCATCTGCTAACACCAAACTCGCAATCCTTCCTCCCCCTCCCCCTCCCCTCCCCTCCCCCTCCATTCTGTATATAATAGTTTGCATCTGCTAATCCCAAACTCCCAAAACATCCCTCCCCCAACCCCCCTCCCCCTTGGCAACCACAAGTCTGTTCTCACTGTCTGTGAGTCTGTTTCTGTTTCTGTTTCGTGGATAAGTTCATTTGTGTTTTTTTTTGTTTTTTTGTTTTTTTGCGATACGCGGGCCTCTCACTGTTGTGGCCTCTCCCGTTGCAGAGCACAGGCTCCGGACACGCAGGCTCAGTGACCATGGCTCACGGGCCCAGCCGCTCCGTGGCATGTGGGACCTTCCCGGACTGGGGCACGAACCCGCGTCCCCTGCATTGGCAGGTGGACTCTCAACCACTGCGCCACCAGGGAAGCCCCATTTGTGTCATATTTTAGATTCCACATGTAACCGATATCATACAGTATTTGTCTTTTTCTGACTGACTTCACTTACTATGATAACGTCTGGTTCCGTCCGTGTTGCCGCAAATGGCATTATTTCATTCTTTTTTATGGCTGAGTCGTATTCCATTGCGTATATATGTACCACATTTTCTTTATCCATTCCTCTGTTGATGGACATTTAGGTTGTTTCCATGTCTTGGCTATTGTAAATAGTGCTGCTTTGAACATAGGGGTGCATGTATCTTTTTGAATTACAGTTTTGTCTGGATATATGCCCAGGAGTGGGATTGCCGGATCATATGGCAACTGTATGTTTAGTTTTTTGAGGAACCTCCGTATTGTTCTGCATAGTGGCTGCACCAATTTGCATTCCCCCCAGCTGTGTAGGAGGGTCCCCTTTTCTCCACGCACAGTCTGTGATTTTGCCACTTGCCGTGGTTCAGCCTAAATCTGTCCTCCACTCTGGGCCCCGTGGTACCGGATCATAAAACCCCATCCTGGAATCCTGAAGATCCCAGATCCCAGAATGAGGGGCCTTTAGGCTGGTGGTGGGGGGGAGTCAAGAATCTGTTCCATTGGATGCCAGGACAGACAAGCAGCCTATCAGGACAGCGGTGAGACCTGTCAGTCTGGAGAGAACACAGAGCCCTCAGGGCTGGAAATGTTCTGTCTCGATCTGCTGGGTACAGGGTATGTCCCTCTGTACCTAAGCACCGGGCAGGATGTTGAACTGTGTGCACTTAACTATTTATACAAGTCTGTAGCCTGCTGGGAAGACACAGGCTCGAGAGCCTGGAAAAACCAGTGCTGTGGGCCTGTGGCACCATCGGTGAGCTGGGTGACTTTGTGTGTCATTGAGCCTCAGCTTCACTGTCTGGAAGGTGGGGACATAGGTGCTGCCTTCCTAGGGCTCTTGGGAAGATGAAGTAAGTGAACACAAGTGCAGTGCTCAGCGGCTGTCGCGGTTCTGATTAAACGTGTAGCTTTCCGAATACCCCACAGTAATTGGCCACACTCTCCCTGTGGGTGCCAGGCTGGGTACTTCTCCACCGCACAGATGGCAGATGAGATGCTCTGACCCTGCTTTTGACTGTCCAGGCTCACTTTTGAAAAATGCCTTATTAATGACATCTGAGGTCCTGAGACCCTGGAGCGTTGGTCCAGCCCAGGGTGCATGAGGAAGCAGGTTCCCGTCTTCCTGGGTGGGGTGAGGGGGCTGTCATAAGCCCTTCTTCCCACTTTGGGGGCAGACAGACCCAGGTATGAACCTTCTAGCTGTGTGCCACGGGCTCGCTGCTTTCCCTCTCTGAGACTCAGTCTTTGCATCAGTAAAATGGGGCTGGTGATTCCCACTCTGAAGGGCTGTGGTGCGGACTCACCGCAGGAGCCCCAGCCGGGCACCTGGCACTTTTAGATGCTCATTGCAGTTGTGTTTCCTCATGCCGCCTCCCGTCCCTGCACACCTCTCTCCAAGTCAGCTGTGGTGGGGCTATTTACACCACGGAAATCGGCAGATGCTATGAATCAGAGTTGTTCTTTTTCTGTTTTTGTCTTTTCAGAAAACTGGTTGTTAAACATTTACCCCACACCACTGGGAAGGGAGTGTCAGTGAGCCTCAGAAAGAACTGTGTCTTTTACCTGGTGTGTTCCCACTAGTGCCTTGACTTGTGAATGTGTCACACAGTTAGTGACAGAACAAGGATTCAAGCTGAGGTCTGCAGGAATCCTGAACTCTTTGCTTTAAGTCCTCAGTCCTGCAGAGATGGTCAGGGAGGGCTTCTTGGAGGTGGCCGGCTCCCAGCCAGGATTTGAATGGTTCTCTCGCACAGCTGTATCCCCCACTCTGGCTTTAGGACTAAGGATGGGCCAGCCACTGTTTATGGCATCCTCCTCAAGTGCCCTCTGGCCCGGAAATGGGCAGCCTGCCCATCGTTTCTGGTGGCTGCAGGAGGGCGCCAGCCCCTGGAAGGCCACTGATCCCTCCCAGTTGCTGCCTGCGCCCCCAAATCCAGCCAGGTCCCTGTCTGTTCCCCATCACCCCAGCACAGCCCCCACCCCGGCCTGCCTGGTGTGCCACCGTTGGGAAGGAGACGTGTGCCCGTGGCCCGTGCTGGGGCTCCAGGAGCAGGAGGTCCGGGCAGTGTCCCTTAGAAAAATCCAGTTGCCAGCGCTACCAGGGGATTCCGATATGACTGGTCTAGGGTGAGGCCTGGGTGTGTTTGTAAAGTTCCCCACGGGGATGTAATGGGTAGCCAGCGAGGGAACACACAAGGGTACCAGTTTCCTGTGGCTGCTATGACAAATGAACACAAACATAGTGGTTTAGAACAGCACTCATTTATAATGTTAATTGTGTTGGACAATATCTGAATAGTGATGTCCAGAGGGCAGCAGTCCAAAATCAGTCTCGGTGGAAACTCACATCAAGGTGTCAGCAGAGGGCTGGTTCCTTCCAGAAGCTTCAGGGGAGAGTCTGTTCATTCTCTTTTCCACCTTCTAGAGGCCACCCCAAGGGGCAGAGACACCAGAAGGCAGCAGGTGTTATGGGACGCACATCCCTCTGGCCTAACAGTTCTGCTGCCAGGACCGCGTCCCCTGCTGTTACCTTCACCCAGAGGGGCCCTCGGGGGGCGGACGTCATGTCCCAGAGCAGCCTGACACATTCAGACAAGGTGGGGTACACAGGTGCCCGCTGCGGCACTGTGCGCCCAGGCCACCGGGTGCCCCTGCTAGGGTGCAGGACCGTGAAATCAACCCAGGCCCCTGTGCAGCAGGCGGGGCTGAGTGGAAAGCTCCCAGAGGTATTTCGGTGGGAAAGCCAGGAGCAGATCCGCTCACAGACGCACATGTGTGTGTATGGTGGATTTTGGAAAGGCGCAGAAAAGTGTGGACAGTGGTCGCCCCTGAAGTCTGAGGGACCCTCACGTAATGGTACAGAGTGCTACGCTGTTTGGCTTTTTTAAAAGTCATGTGTCTTGCTATTTAACATTTTTAAAAGGCTTTGGTGTAAAATGAAATGTTACCAGGCGCCAGGGGACTGGCTCAAAGGCCAGTAACGTGGAGGTGGCTTTCTCTGCTTAGATGTTCCCTTAGGGCGGTGATGGAGGTGGAGGGAAGGCCCCGGAGATCTCGGGTGGTGGGTGCCAGCAGGATACTGTGCCCTCGAGATGCTCGGAGCTGGCGGGGCTGCCCCCTCTGCTCTGTCCTGTTGCTGCAGGGTCACCACTCGGCCAGGCGTCTGCTGGAGGGAGCTTGTGAGGGGGTCCTGCGAGGTGTCTGGACAGAGGAAAGCTCAAGGGTCAGGTGTGTGAAAGGCTGCAGGGTGGACGAAGCGGTAAACTGAGTCACAGACTGACTGACTTGAGAGGAACACCGCGGGCCGGTGGCTCTGAGAGGTGCACCTGAGGACAGTCAACCTGGTGTGTGCACCTCCCAGAACCCCATGGTGCTGCCTGGAAGCAGGAGGGGGCGAGATGAGGGCCAGGGGACCATTTTGTGTCCAAAACACCATCCTGGTTCAGGTGTCCGGCTGTGCCGCTGAGCTCAGTGACCTGGGCGGTCAGAGAACCTTCCTGGGTTGCTGCTTCTGGCCTGAAAGACGGACACCAGAGGCAGCGCCCCCCTCCCACCCCCGTGAGGACGTCTCCAGCACCACCTTTTGCTTTGGCACATTCACCCTCACACGACACTTAACACCACTGCTCGTTTCATAATTTTATCTAAAGAGGATCCTCCTTTCCCTAAAGAAAATTTATTTATTTACTTACTTAGGCCCCTCCACACGGCATGCGGGATCTCAGTTCCCCGACCAGGGATCGAACCCTCGCCCCCTGCATTGGAAACGCAGTATCTTAACCACGGGGCCTCCAGAGAAGTCCCAAGTAAATTTATTTTAAAAGAATCCTTTGCATCACAACTGTGGTCGGCAGCAGTGGCCCTGGCTGGCCCGTTATTATTATTGTTGTCTTTGGAGAAGGAGTCTCCTGACTGTCATAGAAACTCCTTTGGAGCCCCTTTTGGTTGGATTGTTGAGATAAAGTTACACGCGTTAGCCTTTTAGGCAGTTACCTTAAATTTTTTATATGTTTAGTTCTTAAAATAGTCTTTAACCCTCCCTCCCATTGCCAGTTAATTGAGTGTTTCCTGTAGGCATATATACCAGAATTGATACAGATTACCGGGCCTTTAATAGAAAGAAGTTTCCTCCTGGCTGGAAGGAGGAGGCAGGGCGGGGGCTCTGCCTTGGGGCGGGCCAGGTCTCAGGCTGGCAGTTCCAGTGACAGACCCTAGGCGGCGCCAAATCCCCAAACTGCAGTTTCCCGGTCCTCACTAGGGGGATCCTGTGTGCGTGCGTGTGCGTGTGCGTGTGTAGGATATGTCTGTATACGCGAACGTGTGTGTGTGAATGTGTGTGTGTGTGTGGGGGGGGAGTTTTGTCTCTGGGTGTGCTGTCAGTAGTGGGTGAGTGTGTAGGTGGGTGTGTGTGTCTGTGCGTGGGTGTGAGTTTCAGGGAACCTGGGACCACACCCTCTCCACCAGCACCCCGCACCCTCACTGGGGGAGCATGGCGGACGTGGGGTGTGGGGACCCCCCTGCAGGAGGCCCCCGCACCCCACCCCGCCTGCCCATCCTCAGGAGATGTGATTAGCAGATGTAGCGGGCCAGGCCGTGATTTATGTTCCCGGTCACCTAATTATTCCCAGCCCTGAAGGAGGAGAAATATAATGCTTTGCAGGGCTGGGAACCCGAAATCCCAGCGGGGGCTCCGGGGCACCAGGCCCTCCCCATCTGCACCCTCAAAGGCCCCAGACCTCCCGCAGCCTGGAGAGGGGACTGAAGGGGCAGCCAAGGGTTCTGCGCCTGGAAGTGATGCGAGGGGGGCTCTCTGGGGAGCGGAGCTGGGTGGGGGGCATCTGCCACCTCTTCTGAGTGATGGAGCGGGGGAGGCGCTCGGGGGCCCCACAGTGGTGTGTCTCCCACACTCAGCCCAGGCAGCTTTGTAGAGGGGCCCGGCTGGGTCCCCCTCTGCCTACGTCCCCGAGGCAGCATCCCGATGCTCTTAGGAGGAAAGTCCAGTCCTCGCCTTAGGGCTCAAGGGGTGTCTCCAGATACGAGCGCCCCCTTCCTGTCTGACCTCATCTTGTACCCCTCCCCACCCCACATCCCCCTGCACCACTGGCTTCTTTACCTCCCAGACGTGTGAGTTAGTTCCACCTCGACTTTCACGTCGTCTCGCGGGTGCTGCCCCTTCACGCCGTCACCGTGGCCTTCTTTGGCCACTGGGCCACTGTCCTTTGGCGCTCATCTCTGACCACGGGTGCCCTTGGCCCCACGCCAGCGGGGTCTGCGTCCCCCCGTTCGCGCCATCCCCAGTGCCCGGACTAGCGCCTGTGGGTAGGGAGTGCTCAGTAAATATTTGTGGTTTGGATGGACGGACAGACGGATGGTAAGCCCGCAGCAGTGCTGAGAGGCTGAGGCTCGGGGTGGACGGGACCTCAGCGCGCAGAAGCAGGGGGGGCCCCGTGGGTGGGGAGAAGTAAGGGGAGGTGGCCTTGGAGAGCATCAGGGTCTGCAGAGGCCTGTTCACCAGAGGAGTCCTGGTCTTGGCCGGCCACACGGGGATGCTCTGCCCCTCGTCCTCTGGGAACCTGGCTCAAGCCCTTGGCCCTGGGGGGCTGCGTTTTGTCCCTAAGCCTCCAGCAGAGGACTGGCTGCTCCCAGAGGCACTGTGCCAGGGTTCGGGAGCGTGGCCCTGACCTTGAGTCCCTGGCCTTGAACTCCAGCATGGGACTCCCCAGCTGGGTGGCTTTGGGCAGGCTGGTCACTCAGCCTCCGTGTGTCCTTTCTCCTTATCTCTGCATAGGTTGCCCCATGGGGCTGTCCCGGGGATTCGAAGAGGGGACGCACGGAGGGGCTGGGTGCCTGGCAGACGTGCCGGGGGGGCTGGTCTGTGATGGCCAATGGAGATGACTGATCCCCGGCTTTCTCTTCTAAGCAGTGCCGGGCACCCACGGTGTGGCATGCGGCCGGGCTGGACATGCACCCGTAGGCCTTTCCCTAGAAGGATCTGGGGTTCTGTGCCGCAGTGACTCTCATCTTTCGGCTGTAGGAATCCCTGGGGGGGTTAAATCAGCCAGTGGTGCTGGGTTAAGGCCTGCTGTGGGCAGCCCTGGCCTTAGAAGGGCTTTCTTGGGGCCTGCCTGGTGCCCTGCAGCCCCGCCCGCCTGCCTGTGGGACTGAGGGCAGCATGGGGTGAGCACAGCTGCAGGGGCGGCGGACGAGGACAGGCAGGGGACCCTGATGGGCAGGTGGGCCTGCTGCCCCAGGAGCCCCACACCCCCTTGGAGCGCTCACAGCTGCCTTCTCCCTGGCTCTCCCCCGAATGTCTGTGTCTGACTGTTCCATGTGCCTGTCTCTCCCTGCTCCTTGACTCTCTGTCACTGTCTGTCTCTCTCCCTCTGTGTCTCTGTCATCCTCTCTATCTATCTCTGCCTATTGCTCTCCTTTTGTCTCTTTCC
>NW_006796283.1:523163-524832 GCF_000442215.2 Lipotes vexillifer
CTTTCCCTTTTTCTATCTCCCTTCTCCCCTCTCTTCCGCCCGCCCCCTGCCCCGCACACTCTCCGAGCAGCTGTTACCTAATAGGCTGTTAATGATGATACAGTAAGTGGAAGGCAGAGTCCTGCGGGAGCCGCCATGATCTGTGTAATTGGTCTCACAGGAGACAGAAGTATGTAATATTTACACGCCAGCATTAGTCCTCTGGGAGCCTTATCTTGGCTGGAGCCGAACTGGGAGAGGCACTTCTGGCTGGTGCCATCTCCCCCATTGGCACCCGCTCAGAAGGTCTTTGGTCAGTGGGAACTGCTCCCTTTGGGTGGGGATGCCAGGCCCTGGGCTGGGGGTCCTGGGAGGTATGGGCTCAATGCTGGGGTTGGTCTGATTGGACCAGCCTGGGTGGGCACTGGGCACTCAGCATCCCCTCCAGTTACTGCTCCGGGGGCATCACGTGGCATGAGTTCCCCCAAGAGCAAGGCTAAGGTTGAAGAACTCAGGGCTGGTGTGGGTGGAGGAGAGAGACAGACAGACAGAAGGCAGCTCCCAGGTGATGTGTATGAGCCTCTGGATGCAGCCGTGCCTGAAGTCCTTCTGCCCCAGACTCTTCAGTTACCAAGTCGAGTCCGTCTTTTGCTCAACCAGCTTGAGGCACAACTGAGAACTCCTGCCTTACCCAGGCATGAAAGGTTTTTGAGCAACAGTGGTGTTTGTTCAGATTTCATTGTACCCAGTAGCCCAATGTACCCAGTCAGGAGGAACAGAGCTGCTACAGGGGGAGGATGCCAGGCCAGAGCCCACCCGCCGCCTGGCCCCTTCCCTAGGTCCCAGGGGGCAGTGGGGATCCCCGGCTGCAGACCCCTCCCCTGGCCTTCCAGAAGGAGGCGTGAGGCTCAGCGAGGGGCAGACCCGCGGAGGGCCACGCCCAGGCTGCATTCCAGGGTTTTATGGGCCTCGCGTAGCTAGCAGCCCTCGAGGAGGATGGCATTAGCCTGTTTCACAGACCGAGAAACTGAGCAGCACAGCTGGGATGCAAACCAGGACCCCCAGCTCCGGGGGCGGGGGAGCATCTCCCTCTGAGGTCACCGCCCGCCCCCCGGCGCAGGGACCTTGCACGTTGGAAGTCGCTCAGTGGACACGACAGCTCCTCAGAGCAGAGCTCCGGGCTCTCTGCCACCGCGTGGGACAGGCGGGCAGCCAGGCCGCCCTCAGGGCCAAGGTGTTACCGGGGCTCCCACTGCCCAGCTGTCCACCCAGCAGGATGCTCTGGGCCGTCCGTGGGGCGGTCCCTGAGCTGTATCCTCTGCGGTAAACCGGTTCTCGCGAGTCATGTTTCCCTGAGTTCTGTGAGCCATTCTAGCAAGTTATCAAACCCGAGGAAGGGGTCGTGGGAGCCCCCGATTGAGAGCCGGTCAGCTAGAAGCGGGGGAGCGCCGGCGATGGGCACGGAAGCGGGTGGGGGGGGGCCCCCTTGTGGGCCGTTGTCCACCCGTGGCGTCGTGCTAACCCTGGGTGTTAGTGTCAGAGCTGAGTTACATTGTGGGACGCCCAGTCCTGCGGGTAGAAATGGATGGTCATTGTAGGGAGGGGTGTTATTCTGGGAGCCTCAGGCCCTGGCTCTGAGTGGGGCTCAGGAAGCGAGTGCCAGGCTCGCTCTGCGATGGGGCGGGGGGGG
>NW_006796283.1:524927-546082 GCF_000442215.2 Lipotes vexillifer
GGGGGTCCCACAGCCCGGCACCCAGACACCCCCGGGAGGACAGCCAGTGTCACTGCTGCAGCAGCCGCGGATGCTCTGGGGCCGAGAGTGGTGTGACTGGGACCCCTTGGTGCCTCAGTTTCCTCGTCTGTACAGCAGGGGTGATACTGGTTCCTGTTCTCGGGCTGTTGTGGGTTCACTGGGCCAGTGGGAGGTTTGCAGAACAGCGCCCATGGGGCACATGCTACGCGCTCTGTGATGTTGTTATTATATTGGCCACGGCCTCAGGCAGCTTCTTACCAGTCCTCTCTAGTTTCGTCCACCATCCTGCGGCCAGCCCGAGCCCTTGGCTGACCCTGGAGGGACACCGCCCCCCCACTCCCTGCCCACTGCAAAGAGAGAAGACGGTGGCCTGTCTTTCAGAAGGGCCTCGGACCCCTTTCCACGCGTCCCCGTTCAGGGTGGCTGGTGGTCACCCATACTCCCCTTGATCCCTGGCAAAGCCCCTGCCAGCTCCAGACACGCACCCCCAAGGCTAGGCCCCCGAGGACCGCTGATAGTTTACAGACAGCAGCCTTGTGGCGCCTGTTCTCACTCCCCCCGTGCCAGCTGGCTGTGTTCAGGGCGAGCTGGGCTGGCGGGGGCTGGGTGGCCACCCCTCCCCTGCTGTAGGCCTGTGCTGCCTTCCCTGAGCCTGCACAGCCCTGCCCGCAAAACCCCCTTGTCACAGAAGCCTGGCAAGCACCTGTGTTACATCTCTGACCACAAAATAACATGTGCTCGTTCCTTTTAATCTCCGTAATTTCGAAAACACCCCACTGTATGAAAAATGGCATTTTGCAAGTGTTAAGTGCAGTTTTTTCAATAGGAATTTTATAACAGTTCACCCACTTAAAGTATAGAGTTCAATGGATTTTGGTCACAGACGTGTGCATCCATCACCACCATCGAATTCTTGGAGTATCTCATCACCCCAAAAAGAAATCCCTTACCCTTAGCAGTCACTCCCCGCTCTCCCCTCCCTCCAGCCCTTGGCAACCACGAATCTACTTTCAGTCTGTGGATTTGCCTATCGTGGACATTTCATATAAATGGAATCGTATAGTATGTGTCCTTTTGAGACTAACTTCTTTCGCTTGGAAGAATGTTTTCAAGGTGCATCCCCGTGGTAGCGTAGGTCGGTACATCACTCCTTTGTGTGGCTGAGTAATATGCCATGGGACGGACATGCCACATTTGGTCCATGTGTTCACCGTTGATGAGCATCTGGGTTGCTGTGATGGTGCTGCTGTGAACGCGCCTGGACAGGCCTTGTGTGGATGTGTGTTTGCGTTTCTCTTGGGTTCACACCCCCAGGACTGGAATTGCTGGGTGACTCCAGGCTCCGGCCCCCTTTCACAGTAGCACCTCTGCCAGCTCTTCTAGGCCCTGCCCCAGTGTTACCCTGTCTGGTCCCCTCATGGACACCCCAAGGGCAGTGTAGCCCATCCCTCCGGGGAAGGACTTGGGTCTTGTCTGCCGCTCTGTCCCAGTCCTGAGCACAGCAGTGTCACAAAGTAGGTGTTCGGTAAACACAGGGTGGATGAATGAGCCGTGAGACCTGGTGCTTCTGCTAGCCTGGTCACCTCTCTGCCCAGGGGGCCTTAACTTCCCTCCAGTGCCTCGCTCAGGACCTGGCGTTTGTCAGCGGCCAGTAGAGCAGACGCTGCCGGTGTCCCTGATTCACTGGAGCTCGGCAGAGGTGATGGGGCCCAAGGTCTTTGATCCCCGCTCAGGCTCACTCGGAAGCCAGACGTGGCCAGAGTGGAGGATCAGGGTGACCCTGGAGGCGGCCTGGAGCCTTGCCGGGCCATCTGAGTCTGCCTGCTGTGGGCGGGTCTCCAGCTTCCCAGGATGCAGATGAGGCTCTTTCTGAACGCAGAAGGCTTTTCTTCTTTCCTGGGTAATTCTACGTCCAGAGGCCTGAGTAATAGAGCAGCTGCCCAGCGGCCCGGCACCGGGCTCTCTCCTCAACCCCACCCCGTCCTCGTCTCCATCAGAGGCAGCTGCCTGTCTGCGTTAGGGACTTCCTCTCACACTGCCGGTCTTCTGGGTAACATGCTCAGACTCCGAGATGCTCTGGGCTCCTCTCCTGCATCTCCCTGGCAGGGCCGGCCTGGCTGGGGCATTGCCTGGTCTGTGATGTGGACACAGTGACCTGCCTGGCACAGATGGGGGGCTCCATGCTTGTTTGCTAGATGGGAACCTAGCAGTCAGGTTGAGCTTCATGTCCCTTCCTCCATCAGAGCCAACATTTATCTAGTGCTTGTTTTATACCGGGACGAGGCTGCTGTGTTCATCGCAATGAGCGAAAATAACAGCAGTGCTGGCCCCTGAGAACTGCATCCTCCCACGGGGCCACACCCTCCCACAGGCCATGCCCTCCTGTTCTCCTCTGAGGTTGGAGCCGTCTTCTCATTTACAGAGGGGAACCCAGAAGATCAGAGAGGCTGGTGTGGTGGCCAGATGGGCAGCAAGCCTCCGCGGATGGGCTGGCCTCCAGGGCAGTGTGTGATGCCTCTGTTGCCCAGACAGGTGGCCAGGGTGGGACATCAGGCCAGGAAATGCCCAGGCGGGGGATGTGCAAAACCAGCCGCATGTTGCAGGGCTGAGTCCTGGCAGACAGTTCACCGTTCTCAACCTTGGTGTCCTCATACTTAAAAGAGTGAGCCTCTTAACACCCTCTGGGTGTTTTGGTGCGGAGCAGAAAACCCACGTGTGTGCCAACCACTGTTCTTAACTGGTAGATGGATGTCATGGTTGGATAGTAGCCCCCCAAATACCTGTCCTCCCAGAACCTCAGAATGTGACCTTGTTAGGAAGGAGGGTCTTCGCAGATGTAGTTTGTTAAAATGACATCACCCTGGATGAGGGTGGCCCTGAATCCAATGACTAGTGTCCTTAGAAGAGGGGAATCTGGACACAAACAGTGGCACGTGGGGACAGAGACACATGGGGGCAGGCCGCGTAAAGACCGAGGCGGAGATGCAAATCGTGCTGCCACAAGCCAAGCCACCCCAGAAGCGGGAAGACGCAGGAAGGACCCTCCCCTAGAGCCTCTGTGGGGAGCATTGCCTTCCCGATACCTCGATTCCAGACTGCGGACCTCCAGAGCTGTGAGAGGATACATTTCTGTTTTAGTCAGTCCCTGAACTCATTTATTCCGTCATCCATAGGTAGGAACTGTTATTGGCTCCATTTCAGAGATGAGGGGACTGAGGTACAGAGATGGAGTCTCTTCACCTGAGCCACATAAGCTGACAAGTGGCAGCGGTAGGATTCAAGGCCTGGGATTCTGATTCCTGAGCCCCGCCCCCCCCCCAAAGTTAACCCCTGCATGTGGGCTTCAGTGACCCTGCCCGGTCCTCAGTAGATGCTCATAAGGGTCTGTGCTAATGAAAAGGTGCCGTGGAGCTGCCTTAGCCGGGCTCCTGCAGGGAATTTGGTGCACTAGGGCACTGGGCCTGTTATCATACACTCACTCTTAGCTCCCATGGTGTGCAAGGCTCCAGAATCTTCCTCCCCTCTCCCCACCACTTCAGACTGTGTGCCCATGTGCTTACTATGGAAATCATCTCTAGACACTTTGTGGTTTAAGGGGACCAGCCCCCAACCCCTCGATTTCGCCCCAGCTTCCCAGGCAGACCCCAAGCCCGTGTGCAGGACACCAGAGCTCCGGGAACCCAGTGTGAGAAGCATGAGTCACTTTCAGGCTTTTGGCCCAGAGTGCCCTGAAGACTCCACTTGTGGGGTGGTCCGAACAGGAGGAGACCGGCGAGGCCGAGGCCTCCAAGGGCGCCCTGACACTTCCAGGGGGAGGAGGACATGGGGCTGTTCTGGTGTGAGGACTCGAAAAGGCAAAGCTTTGAACAAACCGAGCCTTCCAGCAACCAGAGAATTCCGCAGGGCTTTGTCCCGCCCAGCCCCACTCAAGTTACCGATGCACAGCCGGAGGCTGTGGACCACAGGACCCCAAGCTGTGTGGCCTCTCTGAGCCTCAGTTTGGTGGTCTGTGAAATGGGATCACAGGCCAGCCTCCCTCACAGCCGGCTGGCCCTCCTCAGATCAGCTCCCCGTGCATCTTGCTCCGTGTTGCAGCTGGGGTGAGCTCCAGCTCAGAGGCACCCCACCCCCGCCAGCAGGCTGCTTGCAGGCCCACTGAGGATGCTGTGACAGCGAGAGCATATGGCGGGCATATGCCACGTGGGAACACGGCTGTCCACGGGACAAGGCATAGGAGTTCTGGAGGGACGGAGCAGAGCCCGCCGTTGGTGCCAGCGATGCGCGTCGCCTGCCCGCGCCCTGGTCCTCCCTGGAGAGTGAGCCTCCGCCCCTTGGGGACTTGGGGTGCGCTGGGGGGACCTCCTGGGGTGATGGGGCAGTGTGCCCTCGGCCCACTAGATGTCGCTGTCCCCTGCAAGATTCAGCAGACCCACAGCCTAACAGGCCCTGGAAATGGGGTGGGGTCTCTCCCACGGAGGGGCGGGGGGGAAGGCGCTGCCGGTGCAGCCTCCCCTTGGTACTCAGAGAGGCCAGGTACCTGGCCTGCTTTCCCACAGCCAGGAAGTGGCAGGGCCAGTATGGAGCCCTCCCACGGGGTAGTGTCAGAGGCGAGGGGAGCAGGGGGAGGTCCTGGGTGCCCACTGAGCCCTCCCCAGCCGTCAGGGCCCAGGTTTTCTGCCTGTGGACCCTCACCTGCCACCGTGTTCCTCCCTGTGTCCCCCTCGGCCCAGGTGCCCTGCAGGCCTTGTCATCGTGGCTGCCTGGACTGGGATGCACGTTGACCCTTCGAGGTTGTCCTTTGGCCTCTCCCTCAGTGCCCTGAACACGGCGGACGTCCAGTACATGCTCTCCTCTTGTTGGGTGGTCCCTCAGTGGGGCTGTACCGCGGGGAGGGGTCTGCTGAGCCCCCAGGAGGTCTGGCGAAGGGTGTCACGGTAGAGACGGGCGGCCCTGAGCTCTCAGCTTCCGCGGGCCTCTGCCCCCAGCGGGGGAGCCGCAGAGGTCCCCGCCCACACGTGCCCCTCGCCTTGCTGCTCTGAGTCAGGTCACACCCTGGGAAACAAGGATAACTGTGTTTCTGGGACAGCAGGAGACCTTTTCAGGGGGCGGGGCTCTGTGGTCAGAAAACCCCCAGAGGGAGGGCTGCAGGGTCCCGCTGACGGGTGGGAGCTGGCTGAGAGCTCACAGCCACGTGGATGGTGTGTGCTATGCCCATGACACGTGTGACGGCAGGGCTCAGGGAGGTGAGCGGGCATCCCAAGCACTGTGCCCCCCACAACCCCCCCGGGGATCCCCAGGCCCGGGAGCAGGGGAGGGTGGGGGACAGCCCCCCCCACTGCGACAGCAGCGGGCGGTCTAGGCGAGGACCTGACGCCCACCCCGATCCTGCGGGAGCAGATGGGAGGAGGCAGCAACAGTTGGTGCCGCCAGCTTCTGGCTCCCCCGCAGCGGCGGGTGTGAGAAGCAGGGACGGAAGCCAGTGGCAGAAGCCCGGCCTGCTGTTGCCACCTCCTCCTGCCCCCCGGCCTGCCTCCTTGGCCCTTCCACAGGCTTCTTCCCAAGACACCCTGCCTGGAGCCCGCCTGGGAGGCCTGAGAGCCCAGTGGTCAGAGCCCGGCCTGAAGAGGCCCAAGTCCCAGCTGCCAGCCCAGCTCAGCCTCTTCCTGGCTGTGTGACCCAGGGCCACTGAGGACGCCCCTCCCAGTCTCGGTTTCCCCATCTGTAAGATCGGGTCATGTTGGTGCCTACTTTTGAATCCTGGCTCTACCCCATGGAGCTGTGTGACCTTCGGTAGGTCCCCTGACCTCTCTGTGCCTTGGCTTCCCCATCTGTAAAACGGGGAGAGTTATACTACCTAACCTGCAGCGTTGCAGTGCTGAAAGGAGTTTTTTCTGGTAAAAGCATGTAGGAGGCAGGGGATGCCAGGAGCCATGGGTTGTGCCGTCGGCAGGGAGACTCATCAGATGGTCCTGTGGGGAGGCCTCAGGTAGGGAGGGTGATCACAGCCAAACATGTAAGGATGGCAGTCTCCGGCATTCATGGCGTGCTCCCACAGCCAGGCGTGTTCTGAGTGCCTCACACGCGGGGACTCATTTAACCTTACAGCGTCCTTGGGCTTGGTGCCATTATAGATGCAGTTTTCAGACGGGGAAACTGAGGCCCAGAGCAGTGGAGGCACTGGCTTAGGGTCACCTCCCCACATCCCTTCACCAAGCCCTCACCTCCTCCAGCCTGCCTCCATCACCTGGTCCGGCCTCCCCATATCTGCAGATACAGGGCTTCCGGTCGGGATCCTAGATCCCCTCCAGCACCTCATCCCCTGTCTGTCCCAGTCCCGGGGGCTGCTTAGGTCCTGCTGTGCTGCCAGCCTCGGGGTCTCGTCCCTCCCTGCCTACCCTCTGACCTCAGCCGCGCTAGCACTGAACAGAGAAGTTTACTCCAGAGAGGGGAGTGAACAGGGGGGTGGCCACCAGCCACATGTGGCCGCTTAATGAAAGACAGCTAAAATTCCGTTCCTTGGTCGGCACTGGCCACGTTCCAAGTGGTCAGTAACCACACATGGCTGGCTGGCAGCTACCGCATCGGGCAGCACTGATCTCGAACATTCCATCACCACAGAACGTTCTCTTGGGGTGTGCCGCGGATGCCTCCTGGGGGAGCTGGAGAGACGCAGGGCGGGCTGCTCTGGCTGTCCTACGCTAAGAGGCAGGCAGGAACACAGTGGCACCGCTCTCTGCATTTTATGGCATGTTTCCCCAGGAGCTCAGTCTGTTCTGTTTTACCAAGCCTTGAGCTGGAGCACACGGTCCGGGCAGGGAAACTTCTTATATATTTGTAAATTGATCTAAAGAAGTCTTAAAAGACATGAAAAATGAAGCCGTGTTTGGTTAAGCATTTTACAGATCGCGTTCATCGAGGAGAAGAAAGAAACTAAAATCGAGCGTCTCTCTGAACATCTGGGATGTTTATCATCCTTCCTCCAGGCCTCAGTTTACACATTTGCATGAGGGGCAATCTCCTGGGCCCCCAGCTGGGGGTGCCGGGAGGCCGGGCGGGGCAGTGGGGAGCACAGGCCGGGGACTCAGCCTCGCTTTGGCCAGCGAGCTTGGCTCGCTTGTGGGCCTCAGGGTTCTTCATCTCTATAATGGGCCTAAGAGCCCCGGCTGAGGTGAGGATCTCGGTGCGGGTGGGGTGCGTGTGTAGCACCTGGCGGAGGCCTGGTGGGAGCAGGGCCCTCTTCGCACACTGTGAAAAGTAGCAGAATGGACAGAGCTGGGCCACGAGGCCCCTCCGCCTCGCCCTGCACCACCGACGCCACCTGGGCCCGGGCCCAGTTGGGCCATTTTCCTGCAGGCCCGTCACACAGCCCAGAATAGCCCGGCTCCCCTGTCGTGGGATGGAGGGAGGGAAAGGGACCCGGATCTCCCTGGGAATGTGCATCATCCTGGCATCCTGTCCTCATAGCAGGTGTCTGAGTTCTTCCAAGGGTGCAAGTGAGAGCAAGAAAGATCCAGCAGGGGTGGGTGCTGCCATCTTCATCCGCAGGTTAGGGGAGGGCGGGGTCAGACAGACCGAGTTTGATCTCAGCGGGTCTTTTTTTTTTACTGTTGTGGCCTCTCCCGTTGCGGAGCACAGGCTCCGGACGCGCAGGCTCAGCGGCCACGGCTCACGGGCCCAGCCGCTCCGCGGCACGTGGGATCTTCCCGGACCGGGGCACGAACCCGCGTCCCCTGTAACTGCAGGCGGACTCTCAACCACTGCGCCACCAGGGAAGCCCCTCAGCGGGTCTTTTGTCCCGGCCCCGAACTCAGCAGCCTCTCCCCCCACCCCACCCCGGCCCCAGCCTCAGCCACAGGTGGCTGTGAACATGCCCGTTTGTTCATCCTTCCGTTCGGCCCATTTCACTGGGCCCCTACCAAATGCTGCAGAAACAGGGAGCACAGCCAGTGAAGCTGCTCCTCCTGGACGGCACAGCCGTGAAGCCCCTCCCAGCTGGGATGGAGGGGCGGGGTGCCCTTTGCCTCAGAAGGCATCAGAGAATTCCAGCAAGAGCTCTCACCCCCGGGGGTGAGCAGAAGGGAGGTGGGCTTCCCTAGATGTCCACTCCTGCCCCATGACCCCTGGGCAGGGTCCCCACGTTCTCCTCGGAGAGGACGCGGCCTTGTCATGTGGGCCCCCGCCCCGCCCCCCCTGGCCCCCGCGCCCCAGCCCGACTCGCCCTGGGGGGAGGCCAGGCCCGTTGCTCTGCCAGACTCCACTCCTGCCAGCTGGCCCGCCCTGCATGGTTGCCATGGCGATCCGTCAGCATGTCTGCGGGGCCTGCTGCTCCCCCTTCATCTCTCTCTGGGGCCAGAGCCACTTCGGGGAGGCCCCGGGGGCTGCCAGGCAGAGGGAAGTTCCCCCAGAGGCCCCTCGGGGTCCTGGGCCTAGGCCAGGCCTTGACCCCTGCCAACGGAGGATAGGGCCTCCAGGCAAAGAATGAGGGTGTCACTGGGTGGCCTGGGAGGTGGTGGGAAGCCGGGGGTGGGGCGAGGACAGAGAGAAAATAAAATAACCCCGTGGTGGGGACATGTGCCCTTGGGTCTCCAAGGGCCTGGTGGACGCCTCTCAGCCAGGCATCTGCACAGCACCCCTGCCCCTGGGAGGCCCGCCGCAGCCCCACTGACAGCCACCCCTACCGCGTGTCACCGCCACTGTGTGTTCCAGCCCGCTCCACTGGGTGCCAGGCTCTGGAAGACTCTTCTTTGGGTTAGGAGGCCGAGGGTCTAGAAACAGCCGGACAGGGATGTCTGCTGTGACTGGTGTCAGAGACTGCAGTCACCGCTCTCCGGGAAGGTTGGTGACCCACCCAGAGACACAGAGAGGGTGAGCGACCAGCGCCCAGCCACACAGGGCTGTGGCTGGACCGCCCTCGCAGGGCTGTTCTCTCTGTGGAAAAGCATCAGTGCAGGAGGTGGAGGACCCAGCGAGACGCATAGAGCTGGAGGGGAAGGGGGTCCTGTGCGGAGCCAGGAGGAGCGCTGGGGCAGCTCAGAGGCGGTGGCGACCCCGACCCGGCCTCCTGGAGCTGCACATCCCCCTAGAGGGTTAGACTGGCTGGAGCTGAAGGAATGGCGGGGCCGGGGTGGGGGGCCTGGTGGAAGTGGGGGGCGTCTAGTGAGGGATGGGACAGGGCCACGCGCCTCCCAGCACAAGCTCCTGAAAGGACCCTGGATGGTGGCCCCAGGCTGGAGTGGCCCATGGGAGGGGCCCCATGGCAGCCCATCTGCCCTTCCAACAGCATGGCGGGGCACGGAGAGGGGGGTGCTCCAGCCCCACCCCCTCCAGCAAGCCGTCCGAGGCCCCTAGCCCTGTGGTCCCCTCTGGTCTTAGGGGGTTACGCCATGGCTTTAATTTCAGTGACCTTGACGCTTGTCAGGTCAGATATTTCAACTCAGTGGACCTATCTAGCAGGAGCGGGTTTCCATGGCAACGGGGGCTGACCCACAGGAGCCTCCCCGCCCCCCTGAGCACTCCCCTGTCCAGGAAGCCTCTCTGCGCTCCTGCCTGCACACCCACTGTCTTAGCCCTTCCCCTGTGAGTTGTAACCGCTCTGGGCTCGCCCATCGCCCCCCAGACTGTGCTGCGTGAAGGCCAGGATTGTGTCTGGTGGGGCCCCGCCCCACCGCCTCCATGTCCTGTAACATGAGCACACAGGGCTGTTGTCCACCAGGACACAGGGAACCCATGTGTGGCCTCAGTCTCAGCATCAAGATGGGCTCATGTTTTTTTTTCCGTGTGGACGTCCGTTGACCCGCCCCGCCCCGCCCCGCCCAGCTGCAGAGCAAAGGGGGAGGGGTGTGTCTTGACATTTTGGCAGGAATTCAACCGAGATGCCCACTTTCACACAATCTGTGACCCAGTGGGAATCGTCCTTTCCCAGGAGCTCAGGCCACGTGGGAATTGGGTGTTCCAGTCAGCTTCCAGTCTTCACAGTCGTTCTCATCTCCCCTCCAACCCCGCAGGGCCACCCCCATGATCCAGGCGCTGTCCGTCTGCCCTGGCAAACCCCGTCTCTGCATGTGTTCCTACAGCCCGGGCACAGAGCGAATGCTTTCCTGCCGATGGCACCTCCTCTGCGACCCCATCACCAACCAACATTTATTGAGCGCTTGCTGTGTGCCAGGCACACATGGAGCCCTTTATGTGCATGATTTAATCCTTGTAACACACTACGAGGGCTCTTGGGGGATAGGTGTCCAGGTGCCACCACTCACTAGGTGTGTGACTTTGGGGAAATGAGTTTGCCTCCTGGTGCCTCAGTGTTCCCATCTGTATAATGGACTGTTGCCGGACCTCTGTGAGTGAATTCATGTGGAGTTTAGAACTGTGCCTGACTTCGGGTTAGGGCTCAGGGAGGGTCAGCAATTCGTGTGTGCCTCCCTGCCCTGCAGAGAAGGGGGACACAGAGAGGGTATGCACATCACCAAGGTGGCACAGCTGGTTCTGACCACCAGGTAGCATTTCCAGCAGGCTCCGTGGAGGATGCATGAGAGGGGAGAGCCAGCTCAGGGGAGGGGTCATTTGCTGAGCCCCGTCTGCTGGAGTCCTGGCTGCTGGTAGGAGAGGGCTTGGCATTTATTGGTCCCCCTTTTCCTGAGGCCACCCACCTTTGACAGTGTCTACGGGGCCCAGCAAATGACCTTGAACGGATAATCATCAGAACAGTAGCCATCTACTCGGGTGTGTTCTAGGCGCCCGTTCTTTGAGTTCTCCTGCGAGCTCTGAGGTCTGAGCTGTTGTCACCCCTATTCTAGAGAGCAGTCGAGGGTTTGAGGATTTCCATATCTCCGTGGGACTGGCACCAGCAGGGGCGTAGAAGCGCTTACGATGTCCCCCATAAATGTATTCATCTCCTAGCATCTCCCCTAAATCTTAAGATGTAGGGCTTCTGATCACCCCCACTCTACAGATGGGCAAACTGAGGCCTGCGAGCCACTTGCCCCAGGTCACACAGGTGGCAGGGGCAGAGCCCAGGCCCAGCCGACGCTCGGCACACCCGGCACAGGAAGTGTGCCCTTCAAGAGTAACTTCTTTCGGAAAACTGACGATGACACATTGTTTTTTTAATGGTTTTAATTTATCCCCCTTTCCTCGGAGAGTGTCAGAGGCAATCTGCTTTCCTCAGCCTCTGCGTGCCTCTCCGTCTCGTTAGTGCCTCAGCTTTGAACATATTTCCTTTTATCATGTGGTGACACGAGGTGGCAGAGGGCGATTCCGGGAGAGGCTGTCGGGGAGGGGCCCGAGCTAGAGTTTGCATCGCTCCTGACAGCTAATTAGCTGTGTGTCTTTGCACCGGGAGGCCTCTCATATGGCAGGCGCCATCATCACAGCCCTGAAGCTGCACGCCAAGGCTTCAGAGGAGACCCGCCATGGCCTCCCGCCTCCAGCCCGGGTTTGGAGGTGTCCAGGGTAGCGGTTTGCATTTTGGCGGTGCCCTTGGACTGCGGGCCCTCTGCGGCCTGCTTGTTGGCTGGGGTTAGGAGGGCAGGGCCAGAACGGCGGATTCCTGGGGACCGAATTTGCTAACAGTTGCAGGATTCTGGATTAGGACCCAGACCCGAGTGGGAGTCTGAGGCTCTGTTTGTCCTCAGGCAAGTCCGTTCCTCCCCGGGGGCTCAGTTTCCTTATCTGCAAATTGGGTGTAAAGGGATACTCATTCTGGCTCCCTCAAGCTTGCTGCAAGCATCCAGTAAAGGAATGTGTCACACAGTGAGCTGAAAGAACCACGAAGCGTCTAGGTTCTATGGAGCCAATTTGTATTGAGCAGCCTACTGAGTGCCAGACCCTGTTCTGGGCGCTGGGGGCAGAGCAGTGAACAGAAAAGCTGCTGACCTTCCAAAAAGGAAGGAGAAAATAACAAACTGAGAAATAGCGTATGTAATCCCTGCTGTTGTCAGGGAGGGGGCCGGGCTGGCTTGCATCCTCCTGACAGCTAATTAGAGGTGATTAGAGGCAGGGAGGAGCGGGAAGCCTGGGGTGGGTAGAGAGTGCGGGGGAGGGGAGAGGCGCGCAGTTTCAAACGTCGTGGTCAGGAAAGGCCTCACTGACATCGTCGATTGTTATTACTATCGTGTTTGTTTACGAGGATGAACGACAAAGGTCATTAACCACCACTCCCCATTTTGGCTTGTTAGAAAAACACAGTGTATTCCTTTATACTTTTTAGGGCAGGGGTCTCACACTTGAGCGGCATCAGGATCCCCTGGGGTGCCTGGTAAACACATCACCAGACCTTCCCCAGAGTTCCTCATCCAGAATCTGCATTTCTGACAAGCTGCCAGGTGATGTTGAGGCTGCTGGCTCAGGGACCCCTGGTCTGGGCCGGGAATCAACTTGTCTCATGCACAGAAGCTAGACTTTCTTCTACCTAGTGGATGTGGCTGAGAGCAACGGATTCCTGTGACACATACTTCCGAGGCACCGAGGATCAGATCAAACTGTATGAAACCGCCTCTTGTTCTATTGCATTTGGTTCAGTTTCACATATGCTAGGTCTAAACAGCTGTCCTGGCCTCATGGAGCTGCTGATTAGCAGGGAGGACAGACGTACGGACACTGTGTGCGGGCGTAGAGCTCAGTCCAGGGTGGGAGAGGTCAGCCTGGGTATCAGGGAAGGCTTCCAGGAGGAGGTGACACCTGAGTGGTATTTCCATAGACTCTCAGTGCCACCAGGTAGGGAAGGTGGGATGGGTGTTCCAGGTGGAGGGGACCTTTTGTCCACTGGTTAGGAGTGAGTGAGCTTGGGGCCCAACCTGCTGGGCGAGGGCTTGGGGGAGCTAGATGAGGGACTGGGACCCTTCTCCAAGGGCCTCAGGTATCCGGCCAGGGACATTTCATCCTGGAGTTTTATCCTGAGGGCAAGGGGGGCCCCTGATGGATGAGGTGTAACATCATTGTGTGGACACATGTCTTGGATACAGAATATGATTCTGCCTTCCCCTAGATCCTTTCCGGAGCACAGGGAAACCCTGGGGGGGAACCCCATCTCAGACTGGCCCAGTACAGCAGTGTGAACCAGCCCCCCACCCCACTTGCCTGGCACTGCTGGCCAGGGGCTGATCCAGGTGGAACGGGAGCCTTGGCTGCACCCCAAGCTGGCCCTTGATGGGGTGTCACAAACCTCCTCTCTCGGTTTCCGGGGCCATCTTTATTTTACAGTGGTCCCCCTGTCCCCACCATCTCCTTATTTTTTAATTCTGACCTAGTGGTGCTCAGAGCACCCTCCACTTTGCATCCTTGGCCCCAGGCCTGCTCAGAGACCTGAGAACCACCTTCAGGGCAGCCTGGGGCAGCAGGGTGGGGAAGGGGCTGGCCGGTGCAGCCTCCGGGGCTCCGTCACTCTGTGCAGTCCATCCGTGTGTGGTGGCCCCAGGGGCTCGAGCCCTCGCCCTCCCCGCCAGCTCCCCAGCAGCAGCTGTTCCGGGTGGGTAGTCCGGGAGAAGGAGGTGAAACTGGGCCCCCCCTCTCTTGAGAGTCCCCGGTGTCAGATGTGTCGGGAGCATGTAGGCCGCTGGGACCGGGAGGGCTGGAGCAGCGGGGTTAAGTCCTTGCATTTCAAGATCAGACGTCCTGGGTCCTGACTTGGGTTGCTGTGTGATGCCAGTCTGGTGACTTCGCCTCTCGCTGCCTCCACGTTCGCCTCTGAGAAATGGGGCAGTGACAGCAGGATGGCCGTGTGGGGGTGTGGTAGAGAATGAACAGGCAGGTGCCCCTGGTGTGCTCGGAGCGGTGGGTGGCGTGTTGTAAATGCACAGTAAACATTCGGGGTGGGGGGCTGCTTCCCTCTATCACCAAATTGGGAGTCATGGGAAGGGGGGGATAAACATCATTTTGTTACTCTTAAGAGCACACGAGCAGTGGAATTAAGAGGAGTAAGGAAGGGCCTGCGGGTAGATGCAGGGAGTGTAGACAAGGGGCTGAAACCAGCTTGTTTGTAGCAGGAAAAACTTGTCACCAATCTTGGCAGCCTGGCACGTCAGTTTCATCAACAAAACAGAAAGGAGCTTGCGGCCACCCTGCAGTGGGTGGAGGCAGTCATGACTGCTGCTAATAGGAGCTGGCTGCTCAGACATGCTGCCTTTCCTGCCGAGTCTGACCTCCTGGGACCCAGTCACTGGTCTCCAGAAGCCTCCCACACACTGCCTCCCAGCCCAGGCCCCCTTCTGGCCTCCCCCTGAGTATGTCCGGACTGTCTCTTGTAACTGGGATCGCCCCACCCCTCCTTTCTCTTCTGGGAAAACTCACCCGAGGTGTCACCTCCTCCAGGAAGTCTCCCACGATAGCCCCCTCCAAATCAGCTTTCTAGGAACTGGTTTCATATCTGTCTCCCCCATGAAACGTGAGTTCCTCAGGCCAAGGCCTGTGTCTCTGGTTTCTCCTGTGTGGTCAGCACCAGGAGGGCCAGGGGCCTTACATTTGATGAGTGAATGAATGAATGATGTTATTCTCTGCCCCAAGTTCTCTTGGGGCAACTGGATCCCAGCTGGGCATGGTTTCCTTGCACTCCTTACAATAGGTTGCTTTCTTCTGGGGCATAACCCCGACTAGCAGAGAACCCCAGGCCGGCCTGAGTGCTGGAAAACAGAGTCGTCACTCTACCCGGGAACTCCCTCCCAGCGTGGGGGGTCTGTGCAAAGACAGGGTGCGAAGCCTTCTGCAGATCCCTAGGGGGTATCACCACCAGCCCCTCTCCAACCCAGACCTGCCCCAATCCATTTCCATTTGCAGAGAGTTCCAGATCACAGGCGCTGTCACATCTTGGCTCCCCGCCCTGGGCCACCTCTCCTCGCTCCTTCCAAGGCCAGCCTCACTCCCCCTCCTCCAGGAAGGCCTCCCTGACCTTTCCTTTATTTGTCAGCCCTGTGCCTTCACCAGTGGCTGCCCCTAGCTCTTAGGATGTAGGTCTCCAAAGGCTCTGGGATTCACAATCCACCTAGGGCAGCAGACCCCCGTGCCTCCAGGGTGTGGGAAGCTGCCTTGTGATACTGACCAAGACCCTGCAGTGAGGGAGCCCAGGCAGCTTCTTGCCCTGGGCATGCAGCCTGGCTCCAGGCCTCCGAGTGCCACCCCTCCCCCCCCCGCCGCCACCCCTGCTGCTGGGGGAGGGCACTGAAAGCCCCACGTTCAGGGCAGGTGCTGATTTTCGTGAGGGAAGCATGTTCTGATCAGGCCGTGGGGGGCTTTCTGTTATGCGCGGTAAACCGGGGTGCCTGGGTCCCTACCTGCACCCCAGGTGTTCGGGGCTCATGAGACCTAGGTGAGTGCATTTTTCCAGAGAGCATCCCAGGATCAGGAGGTGAGGCCCCACGTCCACGGTCGTGGGGCAGGTGTGGGCCCAGGTGTCTGTGTGCAGCCTTGACGTTCTCTGGGCCCTATGCTGCCTGAGGACATTTGCCATGCTCCCCGTTAGAGTGGCCTGGCGGCCGGCAGAGCCCTAGACAGACGCCGCGGAGTGATGGATTCCAGGCCTTGGCTCTGGCTCCGGAGGGACGCAGGGAATCGCTCATGCTGTCATGGGAAGGCCATTCCAAGGAGTCCGCAGCTTCTCAGGGAGGCGGGGGGCGCCCTACCCCAGCCGGCCTCCTCCCCAGGCTGTGGGGCACCTTGAGGGCCATGGGGACCCCTGCCTGCCCCAGAGGGAGGCTGCCGGGAGGCGCATCTTCTCTCTCTGGGATGCCTTCTGCAGCCAGGAAGGGAAACCGAGGCCCAAGGAGCGAATTGGTGCTTGTCGGGGCCCACCGGGGAGGCCTTTACCCCTTCAGTCCTGCTTTTGTTCAGCCGAATTGGGGATCGCTGACAGCGAACACTGCTGAGATGCCCGGGGCCCGCCCGGAACTGGGCAGGGATGACAGCATCCCTCGAAAGGAACCCCGTGGTTGGAGCCGAGCTGGCCAGTGCTTCATCATGGCCCCTGCAGTGGCTTCCAGGAGCCAGGCAGCCTGTGCCCGGGGCCTCCACGTGTGGACCTCTTTCTTCCCAACCTCGAAGTGGCTTCTGTTGTGCCCACTTCACAGATGGCAAGACCCAGGCCAGCGGGTCTACGTTGCTGACTGTCACACAGCAGATGGGAGGTGGAGCTGGTGCCAGGCCTGGACCCGCCCTCCTAACTGGAAGAGGGTGGTTTGAGACCCGATAGAATGAGAGAAGCAGGAAAAAGGGGTGAATGTTTTCTGGGAGTGTGTTGGGGGCCGAGAGGGGTGGGGTAGAGACAAGGATCTAGTGGCCACTCTGAGTGAGTGCGTCCTGGGAAAGACCCTGTGTGACCCGCATCTTTCAGAGGCCTGATGTCTGACCCAAAGTCACACAGCCAGCAGGTTGGGGAGCAGAGATTCGAATCCCTGCCCGAGTCCCATCCCTTCCTACCTTGTCCCCCCACTGCCCGCTGTCCAGTGCCCGCCAGGCTGGCCCTGCCCTCAGCCACAAGCCTGCAGTCCTGGAGCAGCCGGCTCCGTCTTGCCTCAGAAAGGGGGGATGTGTCTCCCGCTCAGCTAATTATGTGGAAAATTGGAAGAAATTGCACGAGCCTCGGTGGGAAATGAGGTCAGGGCTGAAGGTTATCGGAGCAGCAGCGGTGGCCGCTCAGCCAGCCTCCCCTGAGACTCCCAGCCCTTGACGGAGGCAGAGTGCATCCGAGGCCCCCTCCACACCCAGTGCTAAGGCACCTGGGAAGTGGGGATGGCAGCGGGCAGCTAACCTCGCTTCCGTGCAGTGTAGTTCCCAGTCCTTAAACGTCCAAGGCTTGGTGGACCAGTTTCCCCATCCCCGCTGTATCCCTGTCCACTCCGTCCCCAAGGATGCTCGGCAAGGCGGAGCGAGGGATGGCACAGGGCAGCCCTGGGCAATGCACGGGCACCGCTGGGGATCGGCAGGAAGTGAGGGCAGTGAACGTGTGTGGAGGGGGAGGGGTGTGGAGGTACTCTGTGTGCACCCAGGTGTGTGTGTGGGATAAAGCTGACTGCCTCAGCCTACCCCTCCCAGCCTGCGTTTCATGCTCTCCCCACCTCCAGCACCTCGTTCCATGAATATTTCTTGAGCACCTACTGTGTGCCAGGCATATACCTGCCTTTCTCTCCACCTGTACTCACTTCTCTCCGTTCTCTTGAGCACATCCACACTTTCCCCAAGCCCTGAGTTGTTTCCTCTGCCACCCAACCACTGTTCACCCTTCAGAGCCCTCTGCAGGTGGCCCCTCCTCAGACAGCTGCACGCCGCATTGATACGCGCTGCTGTATAACAGGGGGCAGAGTGTGCTGGTTAAACACGGATGGTGGGCCAGATGCCCAGTCCAAAGCCTGCTCTACCGCGAACTAGCCGGCAACCTTGGCCAAGTTGCCTTTCTGAGCCTCAGTTTCTTCATCTGTGAAGTGGGGATGACAGAGGTGCCTGCATCAAGATGAAATGAGTCATATGTGTCGTGAGCTTGGGTCCATGCCTGCCATAGCCCAGGGGCTGTCATGTCAGGGTTTGTCACTGGTGGTGAGGAAGGGTGGTTTTCTCAGCTCCCTGCCCCCCCCCCCCCCGGGCCCGGCTCAGGCCTCCGTGCTGTCCTGGGACTCAGTCTCCAGGGCGGTCAAGGGGGCGTCAGATGCCACACCCCTCAAGCCATCATCCCAGGGGACACTGACATCCGTGGTCTCAGACCCCAGGAGGTTCCCTCTCTGAGGGCCACTCAGGGCCGGGAGGCTGCCCACAGAGGGCCCTGCCCCCCACCCGCCCGCCCCCCGCCCCCCCCCCCCCGGTGGCCTTGTCTCCTGCCTCTGTGTTCACACGGCGCTGTCCATCCTGTTACCCTGGTGGGTTGTCCGTGCCTGAGCTCCGGGACCAGCTGTGTTCGCCGAGCTGGGGCGGCGGGGGGCAGCACAGGCCTGGGCAGTCGGGCGCCCCGGAGAACGTAGGTGCAGAGCGGTCCTTTAACACAGAGCATCTGCCTGTTCTGACGCTCCGGGTGCTACTCCCCCAGCGTCCTCTTCCTAATAAGCAATGATGTGATGGTGATGATAAAAGTGACAGCAGTGACCACCATATAGGGTCTGCACGACGAGCACCCCTTCCTCACTCTGCATTTCGCACACGACCCCTCACCTCCCTTCTCCACCGGCCCCCTCCCTCTGCATGGGTCCTCCGTGGGGAGCAGTGTGGGCAGTGGGTGTCACCATTCTGGGGGCGGGGGCGTCTCTCCACACTCAGAGCTGCCCAGACACAGGGTTTAAAGCAGGAGCCCTGGGCTTCCCTGGTGGCGCAGTGGTTGAGAGTCCGCCTGCCGATGCGGGGGACACGGGTTCGCGCCCCGGTCCGGGAGGATCCCACATGCCGCGGAGCGGCTGGGCCCGTGAGCCGTGGCCGCTGAGCCTGCGTGTCCGGAGCCTGTGCTCCGCAACGGGAGAGGCCACAGCAGTGAGAGGCCCGCATACCGCAAAATAAATAAATAAATAAATAAATAAATAAATAAGCAGGAGCCCCACGTCTACCCCAGGTGGCTGGGCCCGCTTTCTTCCTGTTGCCAGCAGGCTCTGATTTTAACTGCAGAAAACTCAAGGGCAGGGAGAGACTGACCCTCTGAGCCAAGGGCTTCCGTCCCATAGGGCGATCCTGCGGTGGACTTCGGCTCCATGGTACATATGGGGAAACTGAGGGCAGGGATGCTTGGAAGCTTGACCGAGGCTACCCTGGAGCTACCCTGTTTTTTTCTTTTTTTCTTGCCGTGCTGTTTAACATGGAGGTTGAGGGATGAGAATAAATGAGCCGCCCCACCTCCAGTTTCCTCCTGATTGACGGGTGGCGGCCTCCTGAGGGCTGCTGGGCCCCCCCGGGGGAGCATCCCACGTCCTTCCTCTGTGTCCCGATACGGTGTGATGGTTGCCCGTGGCGGCATCAGAGGCTGGCAGGGAGGTGGGCGTAATTGACTTGTAACATTCAGACCGTGACAGGCTGTCATCTGTGTCAGGCTCGGGGTGGGAGAGCACCTGTCAGTGTGTGTGTGCGCGTGTGCGTGCGTTCATGCTGTGCGTCCTGTGTGTGCTGCGTGTTCCCTCTTCATGTTTTATGGAGATAACAAACCGTCTCTCCTGATTAGGGAGATCCTTACAAGCACCGTGCAGGTGGCATACAGGGCTGGGGACCCAGGACTCCTGACCCGACCTTCCTCCCAGCTCTGCTTGCCCAGCCCCTCTCTTGGCCGCTGAGAAGCCCCTCCCTCCAGCCTTCCCTGCCCCCTTCAAACCCAAGTCATGGGGAAGGGCTCCCAGTGCCCCTGGAAAGTAGCCAAAGTGCCCTTGTACCCTGGCCCTCGGCCGCAGGTCTGCCCGGGGTCTCCAGGTGAGAGATGGCCCTATAGGTGGGGCACTTGTGGTCCACGCACATGCTGTGCCACTGACCCACCAGTGGGCGCTGTTGAGCACTTTGGAGTTCGCTTAGCCAGCCCATTTTGCAGGCGTGAAAACTGAGGCCCAGAGAAAGCAGGTGACTTTCCTGAGGCTGCACAGCGGAACTCAAGTCCACTGGACTCCACTCCCGCATTCTTGCTGTGCTGCTGCAGCATTGCCTTCTGCCCAGAGCCCGGTGTGGCTTTGTTCCTAGAGAGTCACTCTGGCCAGAAGGGACCAGATAGGTGCTCCGTAGAGATCTCCCTGGGCCACCAGCTCCCTGTGCAGACTCCTGGGGCTTGGCCCTTCGTGCTGCCTACCACGGCACAGCCGCCTGGTCTCTGGGGGGTGATGCAACACCGCCCGGGCCCTGTCCCTCCAGGGCTCACTGGCAGGATAGTGACCGTGCTGACTGGCCGCTCTCACTCCCACGTCCTTCGGTAGCCTGGCCTGATGGATAAAGAGATCCTCCCCTCCCTGTGGCTTTCTCCTCCTGGGCCATTTGTCTCAGTGACATCAGGGTCTCACTCCCTCTGCCCAGGTGACTCTCCGAGCACACAGCCCACGTGGACCTTCAGCACAGTGAGCACCGGACGCTGCGGTAGCCAGAGGTGGATTTTTCCATTTGCGTCCTCTTTTCAAATGTTTTCAGAATCTGGAAACAATTAAAGTGGCCCAGTGGGGGCCGATTTTATTAAATCAAAGCTCGCAGGCTGTTGTACTTGTTGCATTGTTGCTGCCCTGGGCTGGCTGCTTTGTTAATGCTCCGTCCTGCGTGCGGCCTTGAAGGAAACACACACCAGAGGGAGGAAAAATCCATTTAATAATCCTCGGAAGCCCGGCTCCCGCGAGCTGCAGAGAATGTCGCCCTGGGTGTTTCCGGGGTGGGAGCGGTTCTGTGTGAGGTCTTGCCATCCCCTCCGAAAAGAGCAGTCTCTAAATGTGCCTGGTGTCTGCAGCCTCCGACAGCCCAGCCCTCCCAGGCTAGACCCGGGCAGGGGGACTTGGGAAGCAGACAGCCTTGGGGGCAGATGCGCCTGGCTTCAGAGATCTGTCCCCTCTTGGAGTGCCTTTGGTTTCTCTGTTTCCTAACTGGAGCCGGTGCCCCCATCTCGTGGCTTGTTTGGAGGCACATCAGAATCCGTCAGGCCCGCCCGTACCCCGCCCCCCTTCATCCTGCAGGCCCACCTTCCAGCTACCTACCCTTGAATGGCTTTCTTTTCCAGGTGCTTCTGGGGCCCCAGGTGCATACCTGGCCTGGGTTGGTGTATAGATACCCCAGCTCCCTCCTGTCCTGGGGGACCACTGAGCTCCCGGCGGGGTGAGCAGGATTGAAGGCCGGGTGACCTGGCCAGCGTGGCTCTCTTCCCTTCCCTTCTCCCTCACCTCCTGCCTGTGCTCTGACATCTCTGCTTGGACCTTTGTCTGCTCCTGGGGCTGGGCGGGGTGCAGAGTGTCTCGGGGACACAAGGTCTGGAAGTGGTGGCAGAGTGTCATGGTGGTTATTGACATCAGCAGCCTTTGGGGGGTGAGTGGAGAGGCGCCCCAAAGCCTGAAAACCCCTCCAGGCCAGGGAGGGCAGCCATGACGAGCCTTTAAGGTTTACAGACCGCTTGCCTGTCACTTGCAGCATCAGAATGTTGCCCCATCCAGAGAAGCCTTCGTGTCCTCTAGAACCAGCCCCGTCCTACAGCTGGAAACAGGCCCAGAGGGGCCAAGGGTCGGCGGGTG
>NW_006796283.1:546201-557297 GCF_000442215.2 Lipotes vexillifer
CGGGGGGTGGGGGGGGGGGCGGTCACAGGCCAGCAGGGGTCTTCTGACCCATGCCCCCCTTTTCCACCGTCTTGGGTCCTGGGACAGAGTTCCAGTGGGGAGGACAGCATCACCTGCAGGGGAGGGGATGAGGGAACAGGGGGAGGGGGGCGGTGGCAGCTTCTGGGTCACATTGTGGTTGAGACGTGCCTCGTTCTGGGGTAGCAGGCAGAGGCCCCAGGGCTGGGGTGGGGAACCTGGGGGCACCTGCAGGGACCTCGGGGCCAGGCCGGCGTCTCCAGGGTGCCTTCTCATAAGGACTCTTTTTCTAGACACCGTCCCGCCTCACCCCTTCCCTCTATGGAGGTCACCGCAGGTGGATGACCCCTCCCAGAGTGGGCGGCCACCAGCCTGGGCCCAGGGGTGCCCTGGTGTCCCCAGGCCCGCATCCAGCGTGCTCATCATCGTCGCCCTTCGTCTGCCGGGAGCTGAGGGACAGGCAAGCCCCAGTCCTCCTCTCCTACACGGGTGTCAGTTCTGGGTTTGTGGCGCTCAGCCCCCCTCCTCGCCCTTGGCTTCTCCTCTGGAGCGCTCCGTCGCTGCCTGCACGTTGGAACAGCTTCCAGTACGAGAACGATCCGTTCCTCCAACTTCGAAGGAAACACGTCTGGCCTTCACCATCCTTGCAGTTAATCCTTTGACAACTTTTGCTGTTTCTTCCCCGGTCTGAGGTCTGTTCTTGTTTCTACTGCTTTTTGGATGCATTTTGGCAGTTTTTACTTTCCTGGAAAACTGTCCCGTTTGGGTGAGATCTTCCCACGCGTGCTGTTCAGCTGCACACGGTGTTCCGTCAACCCTCTGAGTGGCTGCCCGGTTGATCGGCACCTTCTGCCCTGATCCCCTGGCCCCAGGTGCCTGGCGCCTTTCTGGAGAGGCCCGCCAGGTGGCCCCAGGCTGCAGCTGGTGAGCCGGAGCTCAGCTGGCCCTCCTGGCTGTGCTCTGGGGCCTGGTTTAGGGGACAGGAGGAGGGACAGAGGAGAACCCCACGGTGCCCCATCTGTGCCAAGCGCCCCTGTATCTTCTCAGGCAGCAACGGAAGCCAGGGCTGGCTGGGAGGTGACATGATGACGGCCTGGAGGGGGTTGGCGCCAGCTTCGGAGCCACACAGGCCTGCTCCCCAGAGCTGGGGGACCCCAGGCAACTACTCACCCTCTCCAGGTTCCAGTGTCCTCATCTCCAACGTGGGGTGAGCATCACCCACTGCCCGTGGGGTGTGAGGGTTGGAAGGGGAGACATGGGACCGTCATAGCTCAGCCAAGTGTCTGCTTGAGAAGGATGGACTTTACGGCATGTAATTACATCTCAGTGGACTTGACCTTTAAACATTTTAAAGGAACTTATACATGAATATTCCCTGCAGTGTGATTCACTATAGCCAAAAGGTAGAAACGGTCCAAATGTCCATCAGCAGATGACAAGCAAAACGGGGTCTATCCGCACAATGGAATATTACTCAGCCATAAACTTAGCCATGAAACACTGACATAGGCTGCAACGTGGGTGGACCTTGACGCCAGCCTACAGAGTGATGGAGGCCAGTCGCAAAAGGCCACATGTGGTTGATTCCGTGTATATGAAAAGTCCAGAGTAAGCTAGTCCGTGGAGAGAGTGAGAAAGCAGATTAGTAGTTGCTGGGGGCTGGGGGAGGAGGGTGGGGAGGACAGTGAACGGCCACAGGGTTTCTGTTTGGGGTGATGAGAATGTGTTCTGGAACTAGAGAGAGGTCACGGCTGCACAAAACTGAGAATGTACTAAATGCCATTGAATTGTTTGCTTTTAAAGTGGTTGAAACGTTCAGGTGTATCTTGTGCGTGTTTTACCACCACGACAGAGGTAAGGGAGGGAGGTGAGGTGTCTGGGTGTTTTTGATGACACCCATCAGTGATGGCCGGCAAGGCCCTCCTGAGGCCTGGCTTGGGACCCGGGGTCCCAGCGGCCGTGCACCCTGCTGCCTGGGGGATTCGGAATTTCATCAGGCTTGCCCGCCCTCTGCGAGCAGGGCTGATGGACAGCTTAGTCTTTGCAGTGCTGATGGGGCTCAGGTGCCCTTTCCCTTCTCTCCAGCGGGAGGGATAGAACCCAGAGCCCTGGTCTGGGCTGGTCCGATCCTTGGCACCTGCGCCCTGGAACAGGTCACCTGCCACCTCCTTGGTGCAAAAAGCCAAGCCCTGGACCCTGTAGGCTCCCGGGGGGTGGCTGGCCCTGCTCCTTCTGCAGTTCATGGGGAAGACAAGGCATGTTCTGCCATTTCACCATCAGCAGACTTGAGGATCAACGTATCCCTAATTATAGCTCGTTGGCAGCCCGGGTCCAGCGCTGGGAGCTTGTCAGGACTGAGAAGCCGCACAGGATTCTGCTGGGGCCGCCCGCAGAGCATGGCATAGAGTGTTCAGCCGGCCACAGGTGCAGGGGGGTGCCCGTGTTGCCCTCCTGACCCCCCATGGGCAGAGGAAGATGCCAGAGCCCCAGGAACTGGGAGGAGAATGGTCAGTTCCTGCCAGGACAGCCAGCCAGGGCTCCAGCCCCTCAGTGCCAGACCTGAAAGCCGTGTAGAAGGCAGGGGGGCGCAGAGGAAGCCCAGGCCCAGGGCCCTGGGAGGGCAGAGGCCCGGGGGTGGGAGAGCACGGCCTGGGGAAGGGCTCGGGCCCTCACGCCAGCAGGAGCATCTTGAGGGCAGGGCCTGGCTCACACACAGGAAGTGCCTTGGCCTGCATCTCAGCCGCCTCACCAGGCTCATTGTAAATACCCAGTGAATTTGAACCACGCCAGCAAAAGGAGAGGAGCCGGCACCCAGCATTCCACCCCCAGGTCCGTGGGCGTCGAGGCCGAATCCCAGGGGTCTGTCTTGGAGTGGGGAACCAGTCAGGACGCCACCCAGGGGCCCAGCGTGGTTACATTATGGTCATGACCCCACCCAGCCGGGATCCAGGTGCGAGCCCAGCAGAGAGGTGCACCAGGGTGCTGAGCCCCACGCTCCCAGCAGATGGCGCCCTTGGCCTGGGAAGGGAAGAGGCAGATGGCTGAGCTGCGGGCCTGCACGCTGCCCTCTGACCTGGTTTATTTCTGCACACGTGGGTACCAGGCCTCACACAGGCCCACTCTCAGCGCTAGCAGGGCGGTGGGCAAAACCAGAGGGGATGCTCCTAGGCTCTGGGCCTCAGAGTCCCCATCCCAACAATGGGTGCATTTCCTGCCTCTGAGGGTGGGGAGCCCATAGATAATTTAGCCATGTGCTAGCATGACAGCCAGAGCCACAGAGGAGGTGGTCCCAACTCTTAGGCTGCATTGACGGGGTTCACGTCCCCGCTTTGCAGAGGAGGAAACTGGGGCCCAGAGAGGTTGCGTTACTTTCCCAAGGTCACACAGCTGGGAGGACTAGACCAGGCCAGTTGTGTCCACCTTGCAGGGCAGCTGGAAGACCCTTCTGGTGGCTGCGAAGACCCTTCTGCTTTAGCTGAGTGCTTGCTGTGTGCACTGTTGGAGGACTTTACACAAATCTCCGAACTTAATCCAGAGGAGGAAACTGAGGCAGCAGGGCCTCAGGAAGGTGGCCTAGGAGCCACAGAGCTGCTCTGGGGTGGGCCGGGAAGTCTGGTTCAGAGCTAGGCTGGGTCAGAGTCATCTATTCACCCACAGTTTTCTGAGCACCTACTGTGTGCCAGCAACCCTCCCCCCCTGCATGCCCCTGCAGCCTGCTGGGGAAGAAAACCGTGAATAAAATCAGCTGACAGTCATTGAACAGTTACCGCTGCAACAGGGCCAAGGAGGAGGCTGCCCAGTTCTTCAGGGCAGCGTTAAGGCTGTTTGATCCAGAAAGGGTGGTGGGGTCAGGGTCAGGGAGGCCTCTGGAGCGTGACGACCAGGAGTGACCAGAGGCAGCTGGCCGGACAGAGGCCGCAGAGGTGGCATGGGGAGCGGCCTTTCTGCAGGCGTGGTCCAGGGCAGGGGGCGTGAAGGTGAGCAGCCGCGTGGGAGTCACCCAGAAGCCTCAGAAACGCGCTCTTGGGTCCGCCCTAGGCCCACCCGCGGCCCAGATGTGCCGCCAGCCACCCGGGCTCTGGTGGGTCCAGGGCAGGGCCTGAGACCCTGCATTCCTAACAACTCCCAGTGATACCCGTGATGCTGGTCTAGGCCTCGCTTTGAGGCGCCACCTGGAGGAGCCCCTGGGGTGCAGCTGGGTAGCTGTCAGGGGACGGGGCAGGTAGGGGCCTGGTCACCTGGACCTCCCCCAAGGAGTATTTCCTCTCTTTTTTATGTCTGTCTCCAGCAGCTCAGGCCTAAAGTTTCTTTCCCGCCCCTGACTGTGGGCTGTGTCGGGGCCGGCTCATGTCCTCCAAGCTGTGTGCGCCTGGGGGAGACCTCAAGTGACCCCAGGATGTCCGGCTGCAGGGCCTTTGACTGGGGCGGCCTGTGGTTTCCTCTGAGCCTCCACCTCGGGGCTCCTTCCTGCCTGGGGGACATGGGGTCCTGGTGCCATCTCTGTATGCAGGGGGGACATGGGTAGTAAAACAGCCCTCGGGGACTTTCCTGGCCCCACTCATGGGAAGCACAGTGCTGGCCACTCTTTTGCTCTAATTATATGGTCCCGTTTGAACCTTACAGCTGCCCCATAAGCAAAGTCATCATTAGGACCCATTTTACAGATGACGAAACTGAGGAGACAGGTGCTCGGTTCTCTGGGCCAAAGTACAGGATTTGTTTCCAAGTGGGCAAGGGGCTCCCCTGGATTCACCCTTCCTAAGTGGGGGGACCCTTCACTGACCCAGGCGCTGCAGGTCTCGGCCTGAGACCCTGCCCTGGCTGTGGAGCCATGGATCAGAGATGGCAGGAGCAACAGTGAGTGGTCCTTGTCTGCTGCTTGAGGAAGGGGCTTGGCGCCCGTTACCAAATGGCACTTTTTCTGTTTCTATTTGCTTGTTTCTCATCAGCTTTTTTGAGAAAGGTGACATTGCACCTAATAATGCAGATTTAAAAAAAAAAAAAAAAAAAAAAATCCCTTGATCCCGGACTGACTTGTGCCTCCCCTGTGAGCATGAATTCCTGAGGGTTTTTTGGTTTTGTTTTTTTACCTCAGATGTTTGGGGGGTATGTGTTTACCCCCAATTTTTTTGTTGTCTGTCCTTGTTTTGTTTTAACATCTTTATTGGAGTATAATTGCTTTACAATAGTCTGTTAGTTTCTGCTGTATAACAAAGTGAATCAGCTGTATGTATACAGATATCCCCCTATCTCCTCCCTCTTACCCCCAATTTTTTTTTTTAATTAATTAATTTTATTTATTTTTGGCTGCGTTGGGTCTTCGTTGCTGCGCGTGGGCCTTCTCCAGTTGTGGCGAGCTGGGGCTTCTCATTGCGGTGGCTTCTCCTGTTGCGGAGCACGGGCTCTAGGCGCACGGGCTTCAGTAGTTGCGGCATGCAGGCTTCAGTAGTTGCGGCATGCGGGCTCACTGTTTGTGGCTCACGGGCTCCAGAGCGTAGGCTCAGCAGTTGTGGTGCACAGGCCCAGTTGCTCCGCGGCATGTGGGATCCTCCCGGACCAGGGATCGAACCCATGTCCCCTGCACCGGCAGGCGGACTCTCAACCACTGCGCCACCAGGGAACCCCACCCCCAATTTTTCAAAATGCAAATGATGCGATGTTATGTGACGTGGAAGAGAGGCTTTCGGGGCCTGGTTTGTTCCTCCAGCTCAGGTGTGGAGCGTCGGGGCTGATGCGGGGAGGGAGGGAGCTCCAGGTCTAAGTCCGTGGGGTGGGGACCTGTGTTTTCTTGTTCCCAGGCATGCAGCTCCTCTGCGAAGCCTGCCACGGATCCCACCGACGGTAGCTCCAGCGCTTGGCGCCGCAGCGTGCTCACCTGTAACGGGGCTCGCGCCCTCCCTGCCCGCATCTTGGAGTTGATGGGTAGCGGTTGAGCCCCGGTATCTGAATGCCTGTGAATCCCCCAGGAGCTGGGCCAGGGGTGCAGGTGACTCTTTTCTGAACTCCAGCTCCTCTTGTGTTCAGTCAAGTCCCTGAGACACTGACCCTCCCCTGCCCAAGTTAGGATCTGAATTGTGAGCGAAGCCCGTCTCTTGGAAAGAACGCCATCTCAGAGCAAACAGCCGGCTTTAATCTGGTGCATCGCTAGCCGGGGAGACGGTCGTTCACTGAGTCAGAGTGTGTGACTCCAGGAATTCCCAGTGGGCTGACTTAATTCTTTGCACCCACAGAGTTGAGGGGGGAAATTGAGCCCTGCCCGGGGCCCCAGAAAGCGTCCCCTTTCACCCACAGCTGCTGAAGTCGGCACTTTCGTTGGCAATTTTCCCAGAACTAGAAGGTCTGCAGCTCTCATTCCAAAGCCCATGTCATTTAGGAGGAGCGGAGCTGGCCCTTGGGGACCCAGCTTCCCTGCAGGTGGAGCCTGAGGTGTTTGGGGGGAGCTCGGAGCCAAGGGCGTGGGGGGTGCGGGGAGCGTGCACCCAGCTCCTGCTTCTGTCTGCTCAGTGACCTTGACAGAGTCCCTCACGGGTCCAGGATGAGGCTTCTTTGTCCAAGATACCTCCCAGCGCTGCAGTCTCTGATTTCTCCCATGGGGCTCATCTCCTGGCAGAAGTCGCTGGGGTCCACAATCTCTTTTATTGGGGGACTCCCCCCACCAACATCGTTCCTGCAAACTTTATCATTAGTTTCCAAAATGTGTCCCTTGCTTCCTTGTGCTTGCATAAACGCCTTTTCTTTCTCAAAGCCCTCTGAGGACATTGTCTTATGTTGCCACATCTGGTTTCTTAGAAAAACAAGACAGAGACAAGCAGAGGGCCCGGTTACAAAGAGGGGGTCCCATGGGCTGAGCTGGTGCGGCCGAGGTTAGCACCCTAGGGTGGAAGCCTCTCCCGGTTCTGAGGGTGCCTGCCCAGCCCACCCTGGCTGAGTGTGTTCCTGCGGCTGGCCCAGGTGAGAACTCACCTGAGAAGGGCCAAACCAGCTGGAAGAGCTGGGCCAGGTGCCCTTGCTCTGCTCGTGTCTCTGGTCGCTGCGGGGAAGTATGGGAAGAATGGTGCTCCCTGCTCTGAAGTTCCTTAAGGAAAGATCTCAAAAGTTGAAGGAGCAGACGGCTTCTCTTTCTACCCAAGCACCCCTGAGCGTTAGAGCTGCAAGGGATCTTACAGGGCGCCAGTGCTGGGCCTTGAGGGGGGGATATCCGGGGCCTGGCGACTTAATCCGAGGTCACAGATTCTCGTCAGCAGGCAAGTGATGGCTTCTTTCTGGAACAGCACTTGGGGGTGATGTTCACATCCCCGCCCCCCCTCCAGCCGGCCGCCACGGAGCGGCTCAAAGCATTCCCAGCCACGAGTTAATTAACCCTCCCAGCACCTCTCCAAAGGAGATAATTATTACTCATATCCCTTCCGTAGGTGGTTAAACCGAGGCCCACAGGGGTTGAGCAAGTGTGTTAAATGCCCCATAGAGAAGTTACTCTGCATCAGCGCTTAATCTAACTTGCCTCTTAATTAGTCGGGGCTATTAGTTTCCAGTACTTTCAAAGACTCCAGTTTTGTGGTTTTCTTTAAAAAAAAAAAAAAAAAAAAAGCCATACGCGATGCTCCAGAAAAAGAAAACCCCAAAAGAACATAAATTTCAAGCTCTGTCCAGCCTGGTCTCTGTGGGCAGAACTGAGGGGAATGGACATGGTGGCGGGGAGTGAGGGGGTCAGTTACATCCCAGAGGCTCTGCTTCTTAGGTGATTCAGCCCACTTCCCAGGTGATGGGTGATGTCTTTACGGGATAGGAAGCGGGGAGGGGCAAGAGATTAGAGTACCTTCTAAGCGTCATTGCTGCTCTCCTACTTTCAGAAGATCTAGAAGCAACGCTGGAGAGATTCACGTTTCTGAGCGGGTGTATGATTCCCATCGCATGTAGGAATATTTCGCCAGAAATCCCGGGGTCCCTGGGTTCAGCCACTTCCTCAGAGCCTCAGGGCTTACATTTGCCCCCTCTGGGGTCTTGGGCAGCATGGGCGGTGCTGGGGGCGACCTCAGGGGCCACCCTCTGGTCACCATGCTTTTTCACTATTAGTTTACATCGACCTGCCAGTGACCTGCCTCCTGCTGGGGTTGACTCATTTTAAAGCTTTCCTCCCTCCAGGCTTGTGAAAGTTGCTTTTATCAAAAAGGCCTGCTCCAGAGTTCAGGGGGCTCAGGGGGTTTACAGAACCAGGTCAGGGCTGCAATCCCAGATTGCCAAGTAGCAGAGTCAGAGAGGTCCAGAGAAGCGTGCAGGTAGCCCATCGTTTTCATGCCAAGGACGCCGATCCCCCAGAGGAATGGGGTTTGCAACAACACGCGTTGCTGGAGCCGGGGGCACCCCAAAGGCTCTTGTGTTTCCTAGGAGAATTTTATCGTGAATGTGACTTCCTTCTTTCTGTCCATAATTTTATACATTTTCTACACCAAGGTTTAAGTCCAGATTCACCTTTATTGCCTACTACAAGGTTTTGTTTCCTGATTAATTGTTCACTTCAGTGCTGTATTACTAATTACTGATACTGCAAAACCAATCCCCCCCAAACGTAGTGACCTAAAACCACAGTGAGCATTGACTGTCTCTCCCGGTTTCTCTGGATTGGAACTTCAGGAGCGGCTCGACCGGGTATGGCTCTGTAGCTCAGGGTTTCTCGAGACGTCGGCGGGGGCTGGATTCAGCTGCAGGCTGGCTCCGGGTGGGAGAATTTGCTTCCAAGGTGGGCCCTCGGATAGTGGGGGAGCTGGGTCCTGTCTCCGTGGGGCGTCTCTCCACAGGGCTGCTTGAGTGACCTCACAACATGGCGGCTGGATTCCCCACGAGAGCCGGGTGGAAGGGGTTAAAAAAAAAACCTCTGATGTCCTCGCCTCAGGAGTCATAAACTGTCCCTTCCACCATATTTCGCTGGCCACACAGGTCCCTGCCTTTTCACCAGCCTCCAACTCACCCCTCCTTGCTCTGTCCTAACCAAGTGCTGAATTGGCAGAAGCTGGAAATACCCTGCGGGGGTGGAGTTGGCACTGTGGACGCTGGAGTTGAGTGGGTGCCAGCCCCGTGTGCCCCTAGCTGCTTAGCTCCACCTGGCTTCCAGCTGGGGCTGCAGCCGAGGGGGAGCCCTACACAGTCTTCTTCTGGAGCACGGGGGCCTCATGAGACCCACTGCCCTCACGCATGCTCTGACTTGGGCAGAGCGGGCGGCCAGGGCCCCAGAGGGACCTGGATCTTCACCCGCTGCGGCCAGAGAGTGGGGCTGGGCCGGTGCTAAATCCTCAGATGCCCTCCCCCGGGGGTGAGCAGGAGTTGCAGGAGGGCAGGCTTCCGCTGCACTGTGCAGCCTCGTCAGGCCCGTGGACCCGGGCAAGGGCACTAAGCTGAGAATGAAAAGAACCTTTGCAGCTGTTTGTGCAGCCAGGCCTGTTCTCCGTGCTTCCTAAGCGTGGTAGCTCGTATAACCCTCAGACAAGCCCTGGGGAGTGCAGACTGCTATTACCCCATGTTAGAGATACCTGAGGCCCAGAGAAGTTAAGTCCCTTGCTGAGGGCCGCACAGCTAGGAAAGGGCGGAGCTGGGATTTGAACCCAAGCAGTCTGGCTCCACAGTTCTGATCTACTCTGCGTGTGTATCCCTCCTGCCCAGGGTGTCCCTGGGCCCATCTTTGCCCCTCCGAGCCTCGGTTTCCTCGCGTGAGTGACGGGGAGTGGGGAGTGGGGGGCGGGACGGCACAGGCTCTGTGCCTCCTCCCACGGTTCCGTGCGTGCCCGCGGCTGGGGCTCTCCTGCGTGGACAGCGGCCTGCCAGTCCCCCGAAGCACGTGGTTCTGCTTTCAAGATGCCCCCGGGCCCAGGAGAAGGCCTCGCGGGTCAGGAGGCCGAGAGAATTGAGAGTCTGCCCGACGGGTTGTGCTTTAGCTGTCACTGCAGGACGACTCTTGGCGTGTAATCACAGCGTGTAGCTCAGGGACAAAGGACATGACAGCAGAGGATGAACAGACAGAGAGAAGGCGGGAGAGGGCAGAGCCGGTGGCGGCCGGGCCCGGGGGCCTCCGCTTACATCTCCTCTCAGAGCACTCGGGGAGGTGGCCGGGGAGACCTGCCCCGGTGCCCTTCCCTCTGCTCCTGCCCCAGACACCTGACCTCCGAGAGGTGCAGCCTCCCCGGCCCCCAGGACTCTGTTACTACAGCACACAGCCCTGGGTTTTTCATGTCCGCCAATTAAGGGATCTGCCGGGTTGACGCTTCTCAGGAACTCGGTGCAGACCTTGTGTTTGAGCCAGTGAGGGGGTGGTGAGAGCCACTAACTGGATGTTAAACGCCCGCTGCTGGGGAGTCGTGGTCCGTGGCCTGTTGGGATCATTCAGGCCGGAGGGATCGTTGGGAAAATGGTGGCGCAGGACTAATAAAGGGAAGGCTTGCCAATGCCTGGCAAGGGCTGGCACGCGCGGCCACCGTGCAAAAAGAGGCTGCCCGCTCGGCGGCTGTGTGCGGACTTTCACTGGCCAGCAGCAGACAGGCACTGGGAAGACTTCAGCTCAGACGTATCTGGGCTCCTTTTTGTATCAGATGTACAGCAACAGACCAGAATTTGAATCAGAAAATTAGCGAATGATGGAAATAGCGCAACGCCGTTTGCAGACAGCACAGTCGTCATTGTTTCGGGCAGGAATCATCAATGGTTACGGAAATCAGCGGGCAGAAGGATGATGAAAGTGAGATGTACGCGTTGTCTCAAAGCATCTTTCCTCGAGATCTTTCTTGATCGTGAAGGGGAGAGTGGTCACTTTAAACCCACGCCAAGTGATCCGTGGTACCATCGTGAGGGTGGGACAGAAGACATCGGGTGACTCCAGATATCAGACATTAAGAAGGATGCAGCGTCACTTCTGGGGTGTTCCTGCCGAAAATGACCTGTTTGGTAAACGAATGAGAGTGGGTGCTTCCTGACCCAGCTGCCTCTGCACAGGGAGGGGGCTTGGACCAGCCCTTCGATGCTCAGCGTGGTCTGTGCTCCAGCAGCAGCCCCCTCCCCGGAGCACGCAAGGAATGCAGCATCTTAAGCCCCCC
>NW_006796283.1:557341-579478 GCF_000442215.2 Lipotes vexillifer
AGCACCCCCCCCCCCACAGGTGCTCCACAAGCACAGTGAAGGCTGCAAACACCTCCCTCAAGAATTTGAAAGCACCTTTCAGCTCCCAGAGGGTGTGGTTTCGATCCAGTCAGTTTCAGCATCCCTGGGGAAACCAGAACTTCGCGGCAGGACCCTGGCGGACGCATGGGAGCAAATGGGGACACGGAGGCCGGTTATCAGGGAGACTGGCTGTGCCTCCCTGGACTGTTGCTGCAGAAAAGGTGATGTCCTGACACATCGTCACAGAACGGCTCCTGCTCTCTCCCGTAGCCCCCTCGTCCCGAGCTGCTGAACTGACAGCCCGGGGCCCACGTGGGTGTCTCACTCACGCAGGAGGAGGGCAGCAGACCCTGCCATGGAAAACACACAGGGCCAGAGGGCCCGTCTCCCCCAGCTCGTTAGTGGGAGCACAGTGGCCGCTTGATGTTTTCCGAGGAAGGGTTCAGGCGGCTCGGCCCACGTGCTGGCATCAGCGCCCGGTATCTTTGCCAAGTGACTCACTCGAAACGGGAACATTTATTTGAGGGAATGTGTGACAACACAGCTCTGGAAAATCAAACGGGGATGTCTGTATCCGCGTGCCTGGCCGGTGTCCCCTCAAATCACACCTGGCCAAATGGGGGGCTTGGCGTGCCAGGGTGGCCGTTCACAAGGTGGGCTTCCAGATGCTACTCCTCTCACCGGGAGACGTCCATCCTGACAATAGATCACTGTCGAGCGCCTGGCCCGGAAGGCTGGTTCCTGTTATAATAAATTAAGAGCAGGCACGTCTGAGCTATAATCATCGCCACGAGGAGTTCTCGGCTTGCCAAAAATTATTTGGCGCCGCGGCGGACACATCTGTGAGTCCAAAGCCCAACAGCTTCAGATCGGATTGGGGGGGGGTTTTGTGGAAAGATGAAAGGTTGGGGGGCTATTGGAACATCTGTTCTGCTATCGCTTGGGAAGTTTCAAGTCAGGCGAGTTTGTATTATCAGCCAGAGTGGGGTGTTTTATTCCCTGCGTAGGGAGTTCAAAAAAGAAAGAAAGAAAGAAAAAAAAGTGAAAACACGTGAGTATTTTCCTCATTCCGTGGCGTGGGGCTCGGGGTTCTCCTGGGGTCTGGGGCCCTGCAGGAAACAGCTGCAGCGGTTCTGCCCGTGAATCCGCCTGCCAATGCAGGGGACACAGATTTGAGCCCGGGTCCGGGAAGATCCCACGTGCCGCTGAGCAACTAGGCCCGTACGCCACAACTACTGAGCCTGCGCCCGAGAGCCTGCGATCCAGAACTACTGAGCCCGCGTGCCACAACTACTGAGCCCGCATGCCACAACTACTGAAGCCCGTGCGCCTAGAACCCGTACTCCTCAACAAGAGAAGCCACCGCAATGAGAAGCCTGCGCACCACAACGAAGAGTAGCCCCCGCTCGCCACAGCTAGAGAAAGCCCGCGCGCAGCAACGAAGACCCAGTGCAGCCAAAAATAAATAAATTTAATAAGTTTATAATTAAAAGAAAAAAAAAAGACGGGCTGTTGAAAAATGTGCATCGACCCTGGGAAGGACCAAGGGCTGGGGGGTCACCTACCTGCCGCGGGGGACGGCCGTTGCCTCGGCTGCACACACAGCTCTGGGCACCGCCTCTGTCCCCTCCCCCGCCAGCGTCTCAGGGGATGGGGACAGCAAATGACTGTTCTGCGGTGTCACTGAGAACTCTGGCTCGTGCGAGGGACCAGCTGGAGGCAGGCGCTGGGGTCTGTTCGAGACAGATGGCTCTGTCAGATTTGGTTCCCGGAAATTGTGCAAGACACGCTACACTTGGCGGGCCTGCAGAGACCTGGGCTCCAGGGTGGCCTCGCGGCCGACTCGGTGCAACCCAAAGCAAACGCTACCTGCCCGCCCCCTCTGGCACCCACGCCAGAGTTTTATAGGAGGACCTGTTGGAGCACCAGGAAGCCGACCAACCACTCATGACCTCACAGTGACCCCTGAGCCCTTCCTGATCTGCCCGTACCCCTACCTCTGGCCTGCTGTCTCCTCCTTACTCTGTTCTAACCCAGCTCCTTTTCTTGCTGTTCCTCATATATGCCGGCCATGTCGCTGCCCCAGGGCCTTTGCATGTGCTGTTCCCTCTGCCTGGAATACTGTTCCTCCTGATAGCTGCATGGCTCGCTCCCTCACTTCCTTCCGGGGCTTCCTTAATTGCTGCCTTCCCCCAGCCATCCTATCTAAAATTCCAGCCCCCAGCTCAACAACACCTCTCCCACCTCCTGAGCTTTATTTTCCTTCTCCACGTGTGTCCCTAACACACTGTTTTACTTGTTTGGTACCTATCTCCCCCAGTCCCTCCGAAACCTGACTAAGCTCCGTTGTCCGCAGAGATGGCCCGATTTGCTCATGGCTGTGTGCACGGTGCTGAGGTCACACAGTAGGTACTTAATAAATATTCGTGGAAGGAAGAAATGAAGATCAGTGAGAAAGAAGCGCTACTGACCTTTTCCTCGCTGCTTTTTGACCTTTAAAAAATAACACAAGAGGCACTGACTCTGAATTCACTGGAGAATGTCAGAGCGGGGGGGGGGTGTGTGTGTGTGTGGATGGTGCAGGGAGGGAACCTCACAGACAACAAAGCCAAGTGGGCAGGTGGGCAGAGACCCTGAGTGAGGAAGTGAGCTGCTTGAGGCCACGCCCAGCACCCGTGCACCCACCTCTCCCACTTGCAGTCTCGGCCTCCTGGTGAGGACATGGCAGCCTGGGAATCTGTAACACGTCAAGCACTGGCTGGAGACCCGACAAGGTTGCAGGAGGTTCTGATCCTACGGTGCTCCGTGTCTGGGGGGAGACATCGCTGCCACTTAGAGCAGCGGAAGTCGGGATTCAGTCTGCGCCTTAGAGGAGGGACCAAAGGCGGCATGGATTCAGGCTGGCTTCCGAGGAGGCAGCATTTGTGCTTGGGTCAGTGGGATCTGGGGTGGGAGGTATTTCGGCCCCGACAGAGTTGGAAGCAGGGAGGCCAGGCTGTGGGCATCCACACAAGGTACCCACGCTGGGGAGTGGGGTGTGGCAGCTGAATTCCCCTCTGCCGGCAGAGCCCTGAGCCCCACCTGGCCTGCATCGGCCTGAGAAATGGGTGCCTGAGAGTTGACTTGGGATGCTTCGAGGAGAGGTAGCTGGTGAGAGAGCCGTGGGGTCCGGCCCTTGTGAGCCCGAGCCACCCTTCCTACTTTGTGCCCCTCGGGATTCACCTGTGCCTCAGTTACCTGTGTCCAGCTCAGCTCCCCTCACCTCTGAGCGTGTCCCCTTCGTAGTTCATGCTTCACAGAGCCAAGCTTTTCAAAGGGGACTGTGCGCGAACCCCTCAGCCCTCGTGGAAGTGCAGGTCTGGGGTGAGGCCTGAGACTCTGCATTCCTAACCTCCCAGGGAAGGCCAGTGTGCTGGGCCACGGACCATAGTTTGAGAACCACCGAGCTGGACCGTATACACGCCTGCTGCCCATAGGAATCGCCTCCAAAATACTGACACCCGGGCCCTGCGTTCAGGGATGTTGGGGTTCATTGTGCCCATCACCGGCTTTTAACTGGTGCGGGCACTGGAGCTTTGTAAACCCACTTGGTAAATGTTGGGCAGGTGAAATTGCAGTGGGACGGTTGCAGAGAGGGAAGTTAGGTGAGCAACCAGGGTGGTGGAGACAGGAAGGTGTGGAGTTGGTGGCAGGGAGCCCACAGCTTGTGGAGGACATGGTGAGGCCCTGGGGAGATGGGTGTGTGAAAGCGGCGTGAAAAGAGTAAAGATCTTTAAAAATTAATTATGGCTGTTAGTTCCATTACAGGTAATATTCTAAAATCCTGTTTTAACCCCCATTTTCATCCCAGCGTGGTGTTTAGCACACGTGTTTGTTTGTTGGGGCCTGGGAGCAAGCAGCATGTGACTGATTTGACTTAGGTGATCTGACTCCAGAGTACGGATGAAGGAAGAGGCCGCATCCCACTGCAGGAGTTCCCGGTCCCGGCAAGGGGCACACCCGGGACAGTGGGGGCAGCGCTTCTGTGCGCGCAGTGAAGGTGCTGCTGAGAACCGTCAACCCAGATGGGCTTCCCGGAGGAGGTGGTATTTCACAGGAGCCCTGAGAAGCCTCTGTCTGACGGACAAGGACGGGGCTCCCCAGGCAGGAAGAAAGAAAAGCCAGCGTGTGACTTTGCGGAGACAGAGTGAATTATTCAGTCACATGGCGCTTACGCCACAAACACCCCCAGGTTGGACCCAAGCTCGGTGACCTGCCAGCACTCACAGGCCTCCTGTCCTTCCATGGTCACGTCGGGAAGCTTGGCACTTCCTCAGAACCCATTAGGCTCTCATCTGTGGGGAGGTGGGGACTGATTTCTGGAAACAGCCAGTGGTGGTTGCCCGTGAGCCTGGAATAAGTGAGGTTTTGTGGGTGCCACGTGGAGCAGGACTGAGAGGCAAGTGTCATGTAATGAGGCTCCTTCTCTGATATGACCCCCAACCCAGCTCCCAAGGCAGCCCCAAGGAGGAAATGCACAAAGGGTTTGGATGAGGCCCAGAGAGGGCAAACTCTGAGAACTGCACAGGGTGATTTGAAGAGGACGGAGCCTGCGCTCTGCAGAGCTTCCTGAGCCTTCCTGACCCTGTCTCCTAAGAAGGGCTTTCTTATCCCTGTTTGCTTGATGAGGACCGAGGCCCAGAGAGGTTGCGAACTTGCCCGAGGTCACACAGCCAAGAGGCGTTGGACTCAAGTCCACGTGCAGCGCAGTAGCCAGAGGTCCCCATAGGGTGCTAGAGAGAGCAGCTCCTGCTGCTTTGTTCCTCTGGGATATGAAAGCTTCCACCGTCTCTCAAGCTCTCGAGTTAGGCCTCTCCTGACACTGGCAACGGGCGGGGGTGGGGTGGGGGGGCGGGATTCAGAAGTTTGGCACCTGTGATTTATTACTGTTGTTGGCTCGCATTTTCTGAGCAATGGTCCAGGGTCAGGTAGCACTGTTCTTAATCCTTTACAAGGATTGTCTCATCTTATTCTTCACCCCATCCTTGGAGGTTAGAGACCATTACCATTACTGTCCCCAGGATACAGAAGGGGTGGTTGAGGCCCAGAGAGGGCAGGTAACTTGCCCAAGGTCACACAGCTAGGAAATGATAAAACCAGGATTCATACCAGGGCAGCCCGACTCCCGGGGCACATCTAACCACCAGGGCTAAAAACACCCCACAGGGCCTCCCAGCACCTCCTGCTGCTTCCGGAACAGTGCCAGGCGGGGAGGGCAGGCTTCCCGCTGTCAGGCCCACAAGGCCTTGCTTAAAGCTTCTTTGGAGTCTGTTCCTGGCCTCTCTGAAGCCCCCATGCAAAACAAAGCCAGCAGTGTGGGGAGGGGCCCTGGGAGGGAGCCCGGGCCCACACCGCTCGGCCCCGCTGCCCAGCTGGTGCAGCTGGCCCTGCAGGATGAGCTGTGACAGCTGCCGAGGGATTTGCATGGGGAAGGGCTGGAGAGGGTTAGGTGCACTGAGCACGTCCCCCGGGCTTCCATCCATCAGACACCCCCCTCCTACACCCACACGTGCATGGAGCTCAGAGCGGCTCATTCCTGTTTCCCAAAGGGGCACTTGGCAGGTGGGGCCTTGAGCTGGTCCCCCATTCATTTCCGTTCCAAGTCCTCACGTGCAGATAACAACTCTGCCTCTGAACTTTCAAAACCGAAGCCAGCCTGGGCTCCGGGCTCCTATCAGGCCAGCCACAGCCCTCCACGACCTTTCACTGGGGGAGGGGGGCGCAGGCAGGAGGTGAGAGGGAGCTGCGGGCTGAAACTCGGGAGTCAGGAAGCCAAGGAGACGCAGTGCAGGGGTGGCAACAGTTCACTGGGCAGGGAGGCGTAAGTGGCCGCCTTTCCTGGCCTGCCCTCCCTCCACGCCGGTCCAGGGGCTGGCGCACAGCAATCATGGGGCCCCTGGGTGTTTAGCTAGAACCAGCATCACCTGGTGCCCTTGCCAGGCTGGTCTGGTGGCTGCATGCTGCACCTGCACCCAGCAGATGGGGATCAGGCCACGGTGTCACTGGGGCAAGGTTTAGCTGTTCCGCGCCTTGGTTTCCTCATCTGTAAAATGGGAGGGTTGTGTGGTACTTAGGAAGGCGCTGAGCACTTGCCTGATGTTAGCAAAATGCCACCGTGATGCTGATGCTAAGGTGGTGGGCGGTTACAAAGGGCTGAATTAGGTGGTAGAACCTTTGTGCTGGGCAGAGGCCAGCTGGCATCCGTCTGCAAGGGCTTCCTGGAGGCTCTGGTGATGTTCAGGCTGCAGGTCCAGGGACAGGGGACGTCGGCTTCTGGACTGATCGCAACCGAAAAAGCTGTGAGTGAGAAGGGAAACCGCTCAGCCTTGCAGGCTCAATCCACCCCCCGTCTGGGCCTGGACCACCCAGGCCAGAACCACACCTGTGTGGCTTCTGTGTTTCAGGGGCCAGAGAAAGGGGGTGTTTGGAGAGGGAGGGGAGAGGCGAGTCGAGACCCCGGGGGCCTGGACAGACAGGGGCTGATGGTGGGTGAGGATCCCTGGTCTCCCGGGAGAAGCCGAGGGTGATGGGGCTGAGGGCCTTGTTGGAAAGTAACCGTGGGCAGTGGGGAGCCCCTGAAGGTTGGGGGTGAGGGGCGTCTCCAAGCCAGGGCCAGCTCCGTCTCCCCTGGGGACAGGGGATGGGTCATCATCGAGAGCTGTCCAAGTCTTTGGACGGGGGGAGGGATGGCACTCCATCCTGGGGGGTGCGGAGGGAATGTGAACCCCCTGCTCACAGCCAAGACCCCTCTCCCGGAGGCTGAGGGCCCGCGGCCCCAGGCCGGGCCACCCCGACTCTCCCCCCGGCAGAGAGTTTTGCTGACTTGGCTGAGCGCCTAGGGCTCCCCCTTCTCCCCTTTGCTGGAGTCTTAGCTCTCTTGCGTGTGTCCTCTCAGATGGAGGTCGGGAGGAGGTGTTTGGGGACGGAGTCAGGAGCGGGATCTGGGGTGCAGAACCCGGGGAAACCGGAGCCCTCCGGATGAGGCCGGGTCTGGGTCCCGGCTGCCCGTGTGGGGAAGGAGGCATTCCTCTTCCTCCCAGAAGGGCTGCTTGCCTTTTCCTTGACGCAGAAGAGAAGTGGTTTGGATGCCAGTTACTGGACAACTAAGCCTTTTCCCTAGAGGGAGGGTCATCTTTGTGCCACACCTGAGGGCACCTGTCCTGCCCTTGGGCCCATTAGCTGGCCCAGCTCGTCCTGGCCAGCTGTCTCCTGTGCCCCCGAGGCTGTCCTCTGATCGCTCGACCTTGTCCACGTCACTCCCCTTGCCTGGCCACTCCACCGGGAACACGCTGGCCTTCAGGGATCCCCTGCCCCCAGGCTTCAGCAGCAATCACGTGCTGCTTTACGTGGTTAACTGAAACATAAGTGCGTCTCTTTCCCAGGCCTAGATGCTAGGCCTCTAGAGATCAAGGAACATGCCTTAAACCCCTTGTCCTTCATGTGGCTTTCCATTCATTATTCCAGGGCTCCCGTGTGCAGTTTTGCAGGTTCCACACTGCACAAGGACATCAACTGAAATCCAGCCTACACACCACACACCGAGCCATGTGTCCTGGAGCAAAAGGGCACCTTTTTCTAACATAAACCTCTGATTTACCCCTTGCTCCTCTTTTTGTAATGATCTGTGATGTTAACCAACTCTGCGAAGAGCCTTTGCGGGGGTCGAGACAGACACAGAGGATAGAATGCGGCCACCCCCACACGCTGTCCTTCAGTTTCTGAGTTACTTTGTGTTTTGACCAGATGACTGGCAGGGACCACGTCCTGTACTTTTTTGTCCCTCCTGCAGCCACTGCCAGCTTGCACAGTCCCCCAGGAGTGGGCAACTCAGCAGTATCTGCTTAGCGCTCCAGGGCAGGGTAGCAGGGAGGCGTTTCTCCACCGTCAGAGCCAAGTTAGCAAACCCGGGGCAGGGCTGCTGGCCCCAAACAGGCACAAGAACAACAGCAGACCCTTACACGTCCCTGACTGTCCACACGGGGTCTGGGGCTCAGGTAAGAAACAGGGAGTCAGGGGACCCAGGGCAGCACAAGCCCTGCGCAGCGGCCGCTTTGCAGAAGAGCCTTTGTGCCTATCTGGCTCTTGCTGAATTTTTTTCCTTCCCGAGGCAATCAAGCGGCATTTTCTGGATTCTTCCCTTCCTTCCCTGCCCTGGGCGGGGTGGGGGAGGACACCACGGCTGCCCGTGCGCCCTGGCATCCTGGGGTGTTGAACGGAGGGCTGTCTGCCCCGGCAGGGTGGACGTGCCCGCAGGGCTCAGGGCCATGGTGTGGGCACAGTGTGTGGCCTCTGCCTGGCAGGCAGGCGAACCTCATCCCAGCCCCTCTTCCCCCCGCCAGCCCCAGCTGCTGACAGAGCCCCTGAGCCCCGGGAGACCCCCCCCCCCCCCCCGGCCCTCCCCGTCCCTGACTGTCCACACGGGGTCTGGGGCTCAGGTAAGAAACAGGGAGTCAGGGGACCCAGGGCAGCACAAGCCCTGCGCAGCGGCCGCTTTGCAGAAGAGCCTTTGTGCCTATCTGGCTCTTGCTGAATTTTTTTCCTTCCCGAGGCAATCAAGCGGCATTTTCTGGATTCTTCCCTTCCTTCCCTGCCCTGGGCGGGGTGGGGGAGGACACCACGGCTGCCCGTGCGCCCTGGCATCCTGGGGTGTTGAACGGAGGGCTGTCTGCCCCGGCAGGGTGGACGTGCCCGCAGGGCTCAGGGCCATGGTGTGGGCACAGTGTGTGGCCTCTGCCTGGCAGGCAGGCGAACCTCATCCCAGCCCCTCTTCCCCCCGCCAGCCCCAGCTGCTGACAGAGCCCCTGAGCCCCGGGAGACCCCCCCCCCACACGCTGCCGTCACCCTTCAGGAGGCTGGGGGCGCAGGTCCGGCCTGTCACAGCCGTCCAGGGGCGAGAAGCCACCTCCCAGGCCTGTCTGTGGGGTCATTAAACTCCTGGCCGGGCTCTGCCCTCTTCCCTTCGGAGCACAGAACGCTGCCCTTGTTCCCGTTACCACAAAGGGCCCTTATTCCTCTCCATCTTTTATTAGCGCTGGCTTCGGGTTGACTGGGTCAGGCTGTGGGGACCTCTACAGAAATAGAGCAGCCCTGCCCTTGACCCTCCGAGCCCAGTACGGAGGCAGAGGAGTAAACAGAGTAACCACCCTCAGCCTGGGAGGTGCCGGCATCCCACATCCATGGCTACTTGCTGTGCATCTTTGGAGTGAATTACTTAACCTCTCTGGGCCTTGACTTCTGTAAAAGGGGGCGAATAATAGATATTACTTCTCTTGTGAGGAATAATTATGTGTGTGTGTGCGTGCCAATTAAATTGTTTTATTTTATTTCTTTTGATCAGCTTTATTGAGATATAATTTATATACAGTAAAACCCGTGAGTTTTAAGTGCCTAATTCATGAGGCACTTAAATGAGTTTTGACAAACGTATACAGTCATGTAACCACCACCACATCATCGCGTAGACTGTCTCCATCACTCCAGAAAGTTCTGTGCGCCGCTTTGTCATCAATCCCCTCCCCCTCCCCTCCCCTTCCCTTGGCAGCCACAGACCTGTCAACTGTCATCAGCTGGGCCTTTTCTGTTCGCTGTTGGGCAGATAGCTCTGTTACAGACCTGCATTAGTGTCCTGGGGCTGGCGTAACAAATGCCCACGAACTTGGTGGCTTAAAGCAGCAGAGATGTATTCTCTCAAATCTCAGAGGCCAGAGATCTGAGGTCAGGGTGTCAGCAGGGCTGCTATTTTCTGGAAGCTCGGGGAAGTATCTGTTCGTACCCCTCTCCCACATGTGGTTGCCAGCCATCCTTGGCATCCTGGGTTTATAGATGCATCCCTTCTGTCTGTGCCTCCCTTGTCCCATGGTCTGTGTCTTCACATGGCCTTCTTGTAGGGACGCCGTCATTGGATTTAGGGCCCTCGCTAATCCAGTGTAACCTCGTCTTAATTAATTACATCTGCAAAGATCCTATTTCCAAGTAAGGTCACATTCTGAGCTTCCGGGTGGACGTGAATTTTAGGGGGACGCTAATATCCAACCGAGCGCAACACCTCTCTGCTTCAGTTTACCCATCTGTACAGTGGGGATGATGGCGGGAACGCCTCTTCCTGGGGCTGTTGATTAAATGAGATAACAGAGCACGGCCCAGCTCCCAGCATCAGCCAGTTCGGATGCCTGTTCCTGCTGGCATCGCTCCAGCAGTGGGGAGACGCCTCGGGCCCCCTCCACCCCAGAGCAGCCCTCTATCAGAGTTTGATCTTTCAGACTTTCAGGGCGTGTGGCTCTAACCAGAGACCACCTATGGCTTCGGTTGGCCTGCTTTTAAGCTCTGGGTAAATGGTTCCTGGGAGCACCTGCCCTTCAGAGCTTGCCTTTACGGTTGAGGTTCCCTGAGAGCGGAGAGTGACCCCCATCCTGCCCAGCCCAGCCCAGCAGTGAGCAAGTGAGTCCCTGTGTAGGCGGTGGGGGGAGGCTGTGGGCTGACCTGCTGGTTTTTAACACGGGGACAGCACCTACTCTGACCTAAGTCGTTCAGTTCTCCCAAGAGGTAGCCCTTCCCCATAGGTTCCATTGTCATTCCCATTGTACAGACAGGAGAACTAAGGCCCAGAGAGGTTAAGTAATTGGTTCATTGTCAAACGTCTGGCCAGTAGCACAGCCAGAATCTGAGCCCAGTGGGCTCTTCTCAGGGGGTTCGAGTCTGCGGTCTGCACCTGTTGGTCCCCTCGAGAGAGGACGGACGCCCTGCATGGCCTCTTTACCACCCTGCCCATCAACCCCTTCTCACTGCAGACGCCCTTCAGGGCCTAACAGAGACTCCGGTGCATGTGGGTTCACTGCCTGTGTTGACTGCAGCCTGGGTGTTATCTGGGGGCGGTGAGCAGTGAATTTCCTTTAGGACAGCTTCGGATTATCTGTAGGACGTGACAAACCACCCCAAACTTGGTGGTGTGAAATGGTGACTACCGTTTTCTCGTGAGCTCCCACAATCAGGGCCCCGACTGGGCTCAAGGTGGTTGATGCTGGGCTCAGGGGGTGTCCTGTGGGGGCCGGGCTGGGAAGATCTAAGCAGCAGGGGCGGAACAGCTGGGGCTCCCAGGTCTTCACCCTGTCCCTGCAGTTAAAAGGAGGCAAATTCCAGAGAGCAGGGGAAAAGGTAAGTCGAGGCCCCATTGGAAGTGTCCTGGTGGGTGGAGTTGATTCTGTGGACGGCAGGCAGCAGTGAAGGCTTTTGACAGGCAAGTGACACCGTGAGAATTCTTCCCGTAGACATTTGTCAGTTGCCTCCAGGATGGGGCCAGCGTGGGGCTGGCGTTTAACAGGCAGCCTCCACATCTGCTCTGCCGCTCCACCTGCAGACCTGCCGGCATGCAGAGGAGAGGCTGGGGAGGGGCAGAGTCTGGACCAGGATGGCCGATTCCAGGGCCGTGCGTTCCTTGGTCCCTGCCTGCGCCTTGGGAAGCCATCTGGGGAGAGAGGTCTCCTCAGGGCACCCCGCCTTGCGCTCAGCCGACCAGCAACTCTGTTCTATCTCAGCAGCTCAGGATGAGCCCCCAGCCTCGGCACTGGCTTTCTGTGGTTGCTTCACAAATTACCGTGAACTTGGTGGCTCAAATCACATTTATTCTCTTACAGTTCTGTAGGTCAGAAGTCTGACATTGGTCTCACGGGGCTGAAATCAAGGCATTGGCAGGGCTGGTTCCTTTCTGGAGGGGGAATCCGTTTCCGGGCCTTTTCCAGCTTCTGGAAGCGCCCACACTCCTTGGCTCGTGGCCCCTCCTCCATCTTCAAAGCTGGCAGCATTGCATCGCTCTGACCCTGCTTCCGTTGTCACATCTCCCACTCACCATGGCCGGGAAACCACCTGGATAATCCAGAATCATCTCCCATCTCAAGGCCCTTAACTTAATCGCACCTGCAGTGTCTCTTTAGCCATGTCAGGTCACGTACTTACAGATTCTGGGGATTAGGGTGGACTCATCTTTGGGGGCCATTGTTCTGCCTGCCACACCCTGGGTGACCAGTTGACCGGCAGGTGGAGGCCAACAGGGAGGGGCAGGAGAGATAGCAGAGCCCAGGGGCCCAGCCCTGGGCGAGCCCGTTTCCACTTCTCAAGGTCAGTCGGCCCAATGAGCATCTCTGTTTGCAGCCAGCCTGGGTGATGGGACCCCTCTGTGAATGAAGGACCCCAAAATTCCAGGAAGGTGCTTTGTTAGGGGGCTTCTTTCCAGGGTTGCCTTTGGGGTCTGGAACACCCTGTTTGACTGGTTGACGTCCTTGGTCCATGAGAGTGACCTCTGGGAGGGACATCTCTTTGTCTACCCTCACAAAAGAGACCTCATAATACTAATTGAACGGATCCAAGCCCGGTTAATATCATGGCTCGGGCATGGACACTCGGCTGCGGATGGCATAGAACTTGCAGGAGTGTCTCAGAGGGAGTCTTGGTATTCATGTGCATGGCGTTGGACAGTTTTCCCTCTTGGCCAGCAAAGCCAGTCCCTCCAACCACCTATGATTGTGGGCACCCCCTCATCTGTCTGTCTGTCTTCCTGGCATTCCGCAACCCTATTTCCCAGCCTGTCGTGGGGCATGGCCTTCTGGGCAGAACATTTGTTCAGTGAACGTGTATCATGGCTCCAATCAAAGCTCGTACAGTTACGCGTGCACCGTCTCATCTTCAGGGAGAAAATGCATTTGGGGTTGACCTGGCAAGCCTAGGAAACGTGCTGGCCCAATGGTATGTTGTTGACGGGCTCGGTCCTGAATGTCCCACTGAGTCTGGCACAGCAGAATTCCCGTGTCTATTTGGGAAGCGGCCAGTCTTCGGGACAGCAAGTTGGTGGATAGCAGCGCTAGGGGCAGGATCCAGGCTCCTGGATCCTGGGCAGTGTCCACGCCCATATCCACCTTGCCAGATAGGTGAGGCTGAGTGACTTGCCCAAGGTTGCAGGGAGCGTGTCCTCAAGAGGGCCTGCTTCTAGGCATGTTCTTAGCATTCAAGGGCAGCACTTTCCATCTGAGACCTCTGCACTACCCCTTCCTCCGCAGAAATTAAGATGGGTTTAACTGTAGACTTAACGGTTATATTTCGTTACTGTGTTAAAATAGATATAGTAGAAAATTTGCCATTTTAATCGTTAAGTGTACAATTAATTCAGTGGCGTTAAGTGCATTCACGGTGTCATACAACCATCACCACTACCTATTTCCAAAACTTTTCCATCTTTCCAAACAGAAACTCTATACCCCTTCAGTAATTAACTCCCCATACCCCTCTGGCCAGCCCCTGGTACCTTTAATCTATTTCCTGTCTGTGAATCAGCCTGTGCCAGATGTGACTCCTATAAAGGGAATCATAGAGTATTTGCCCGTCTCTGTGGCCAGACCTGTTTTACAGATTCATCCGGGGTGTGACTGTGTCAGTGCCTCATTCCTTGTTCACGGCTGAGTACCATTCCACGGTGTGGAGAGACCACATTTTGCTTATCCACTCATGTGTGATGGATGACACTTTTGGAACAGTCACTGTGTACCTGGCACCCACCTCAGCTCTCACAACAGCCCTGTGATTTAGAGCCCAGCCTCACCCCCGAACTGTGGCCAAGAAGACAGGGTTTCCAAAGGTGAGCAGCTCGGCCCCGGCCACGCTCCTAGCGTGCCCCTGAGCTGGGACACGCGCAGGGGGCTTGCACCCCACGCCCCGCACCTTGAGCCCTCCAGCTGGCCCTGCCTCCTGGCATTTGGGCCCTGCTGTGAGGCTAGAGGAGGAGACACGGGCAGAGCTGCCACGGGACAGCTGGTCCCATGAGCTGGCGCCGCAGGGCTTGCTCACCTCTCTGGCCCCCTTGGGAGTGGGATGGGAGCGCTTGGGGAGAGGGTCCAGCTGCCCTCCCCCCGGGGGCTCCCTTCCCCCTGCACCCTCCCACCGCTGAGAATTTCTTCACTTCCAGCTGCTGGCTCTCTGAAGTGGCACAAAACCTTCCCAACCCATAGTGCCTGGCTGGGACCCGCCCCCCTCACCCCGCCTTCCCCGTCACCTCACGTGGCGCCAGGCCCGCTGCAGGAATGTTTATGGTTAAACCTCCCAAGTCGAGACCGTGTTGATTTTATGAGCCGTGTGGGCCTAGCAGAGTGGTGCCCTCTGTGATCGTTTGCTGACAACCCAAGCCGTTGGCAGGAGCCGCCTTCGCTTGTGGCGGGGGGGGGGGCCTGGAATTCCTGGGGGCAGTTGGAGAGGCCCCCGGAATGGGGCAGTCCCTGGCAGACGGATTCTAGGGATAATGAATGGTTTCCAGAAAATGCAATCTCCTCTTAAAACTCTGTCCCTGAAAACACAGATTCTGTCTGTCCTCACCTCTACAAGCCGCCCATCAGCAGAGCCTGGTGGGGAAGCCATTAGGTGTGGCCCCAGCTGCCCTAAGTGGGGCAGAGCGGCCTGAGGCCCTGGCAGTGTTGGGGGGAGTCAGCCCATCTGCGTTCCCTGACCCAGGAAGACGGCTGCGCCACGCTGGTGGCTGAAAATCCTCAAGAAGCAGCAGAACTCCCCAGGCAGCAACCCTCCCAGACCTCCCCGCCCGGCTAAGCTGCCCAGCAGCCCCCTGAGCAGCTGTTCGCAGCTGCTCCAGATTTCCAAATCGTCCACCTGCAATTTCCCGTCTTCGAGTGTCACCTGGGGGAGGAGACAGCCCAGGAAGGGAGAGAGGAAATAAAAGGGAGAGAGAGGGAGCTCGAACGCACACTCTCATCTTCGTTTGGCGGCTCAGCTTTCAGGAGCCCCAATTAATCATTATTAACTTAATCCGGGATGACTGAGAGTCGTCCTGACAAGAGATCAGCCGCGATTTATCCCACCTGCTAAGAGACGACCTTATCAGAATTCAATGAATTCGTCATCGCATTAAGCAAGGACCCTAATGAATCTCCTGTCTGCTGAGTTTACTGACTGACCATCAGCCTCGAGCGACTCACCCCCACAGGGTGCTGCCTGCTGCCGTCAAGGCTTTTCACGGAGAGCGCCGGCGGGGGGCGGCTGGGCTCAGGCCTGCGAGCACCAAGTGAGAGGTCGTCATTCTCTGCTCTGACACCGGCAGTTCTCACATGCGTTGTGCATCAGAGCCGCCAGGGGTGCTGGTTGAAAATGTGGGTGACAGGGCCTCCCCCGAGCTTCTGATTCAGGAGGCAAGGGCTGGGGACCGGCACCTGCGTTTTAACAAGCACTCCTGGTAATTCTGATGCAGAAGAGCCAGACCTCTCTCCCTGAGAGCCCTGTGAGTTCCTCAAGGTAGGACTTGGCCTTAGACATTGTTGACGTTCGGTGTATTAGGCAAGGCGGGTGATGCCAGCTGCTGTAACAAAAAGCCCCCGGTCTTTAATGGTTAATGCAGTATCCCTGTCCAGTAGGGTGTTCAGTAGGCCTTCCAGGAGATGGTTCAGGGTTCCAGGCACTACCGTATCTTGGGACCTCAGATCCCCCACTGCTAGCCCAGCGGTAGCGAGGGGCGTGTCCAGAGCTGTGTGTCCGATTTGGTGAGCTTCGGCCAGTCTCTGCCTCACCCGAGGCCTAGCAGGATTTCAAGCACATGCCTGGCATTTAGGTGAGATGGCCGAGTGACTGGAGGCTTGCTGTGTAATGGTCACTCTGATTTAGCTCGTTTCTGGGGCTCCAGGACATGCCCTGGCCATGGTTAACACTAAGATCGGTGGCGTGCTTTGGGTTCCGGGCCCACGCTTCAGTGCTGAAGCACACCCAGATGTTCCCAGAGTAGAAGCCCATCCTGATGTCAGTGGTCACCTGTGGCCAGTGGATGGTGGCTGTTGTCGTCCCTACCTGTCATCCGATGCTGCTGCTCATCTCCTCCTGCAGGAGACCTCCCAGTCACCAGGGGGCGCTATAAACGCCCCCAGCCCCTGAACCAGACGCAGCACCGTGGCAACCCTAGTAGCTGGCACTTGTTAAGCACTTGCTGTGTGCCCAGGGTTCTTCCTGGACTCATTCATTTGACCCTCCCAACAAATCCTGCATGGCAGGGTCTACTCTTACTCCCATTTTACAGACAAAGAGACTGAGGCCCAGAGAGGCAAAGCGGCCTGCCCAAGGTCACACAGCTCACAAGATGCAGACCAGGTTACACATATGATGGCCAGGAGCAGGGCTGTGGAGCCAGGCTGCCCGGGTTCACAGCCAGCCCTACCTCTTGTGCTCTGGGAGACCTGGGAGAAGTGACTTTAGCCTGGCCCCGCCTCAGTTTCCCCATGAGTAAAACGAGGGTGAAAACAGGATGCCCCCCTTCAGATGGTGGTGAGGATGAAATGCGGGAATGTGTGTGAAGCGCCTGGCCGGGGTGAGTGTCCAGGGGGCAGAGCGCCTGGGCTGCCACAGCTCCTGCTTTCTCAGGCCCGAGGCCCCTGGAAGCTCTGAGCACAAGGGCTGTTCCCTATGCTTTTCCACGCACTCTTCAGGGCCAGCCAGGGCATCGTACCTGACTGACCACAGGAAGCGTCTGCTTCCTTGCTCCGGGCAAAGGCTGTGACCCAGTTGAGGAGAACAGGATCAGGCGTGGTCCTGGGCGGGGCAGGAGAAGATTCCAGAATTCAGGACAAAGGAAGATGGCAGAAAGTCTCTCCAGAGGCCTCAGGGGTGACTGTCCGAGCTTAGGGGACAGGGAGGCTGCTGTGTGTCCCTTCTGCACCAGACGCCCCAAAGCATGGACTTTCAGAGCACTGAGGGACCTCGGCGGCAGCCTTCCTGTTTCATGAGGGGGAAACTGAGTCCCAGGAGGAGGCAGGGACCAATCCCTATGCCGTTTTGTGTGGAGCTTAGAATAGCCCTGGGCTGATGTCTGGGCCCGTTGTCTTTCACCGCCAGGCCAGGAGAGGATGGGCACTCAGGTGGGTGGAGACCGCTCTTTGTGGAGGCCACCGGGCATCGCAGGTGAGGCTGTGTAGCTGCCAGGGGCAGCTCCTTCCATGCCAGGAGAAGCCCCAGGCTTGCGTCTCCAAAACAGAAAGAGAAAGAGGGCTTTCGGGATTGAACTCCCCACCGTGGGCAGCCACCAAGGTCGCGGTCCCTTTCCCCAGACCCCATCAGACCTGGTGTGAAAAACCGCCCGCGGGCCACTGGGCTATGACATTCCCGCCGAACATAAGCAACGCTAACAGGCTACAGACAGGACAGCAAGGGCACCCGTAACATCGCTGGGCACAGACAGCTGCTCTATGACCCCAAGGTGGCCGAACGCCCCCGCTTCCCCCCGCATCACGGCTGCTCCTCTTTTGCCAATGGCAACTCTAGCCACCTAGGAAAAAATTAAGATTCCCGCATCAGCAAGCATCCCCTGCTTTAGGACTGCACCCAGAACGGGACCCATTTCCTCTTATTTATTTGTTTGTGTGTTTGTTTATGGCTGAGCTGGGTCTTTGTTGCTGCGCGCGGGCTCTCTCTAGTTGCGACGAGCGGGGGCTCCTCTTCGTTGCGGTGCGCGGGCTTCTCACTGCGGTGGCTTCTCTTGTTGCGGAGCACGGGCTCTAGGCGCGCGGGCTTCAGTAGTTGTGGCTCACGGGCTCTAGAGCACAGGCTCAGTAGTTGTGGCGCATGGGCTTAGTTACTCCGCCGCATGTGGGATCTTCCTGGACCAGGGCTCGAACCCGTGTCCCCTGCATTGGCAGGCGGATTTTTAACCGCTGTGCCACCCGGGAAGCCCTAGGGACCCACTTTCTTAAAGCCTGAGTGAGTAGGGCCGAGCTGCACAGCCCAAGTCCTGTTAGAAACCTGCCCCTGTGCGCGGCCCAGCCCAGCCTGCCTTGTGGGATGCCCCGCTTTCCTCAGGGTGCACGCCCTTTGCTGCAGGTGCATCCTGATGGGGGGGATGGTGGGCCCTGCCCTGGCAAAGATGCTCCCTGGGGGTCCCGGGTTCTCCCCTCCCAGTGTGGGCTGAGGGGCAGTGGTCCTAGGCCCGGCTGCACCTTACAGCCACCCAGGGAGCTTTCAACAAAATGCTGATGCCCGGGCCCCGCCCAGCCCAGCCCAACTGAACCAGAATCTCTGACCGTGGGCCTCGGACATCCATATTTTGTAAAGTTCCCTGGTGGTGATTCTGTGCAGCCAGGGACAGGAGTTGCTGCTCTAGAAAAAGAGCAAGAACCATCCTCCGGTTGTTTACTGGCTGCCAGTGGCCCTCCAGCTCTGGCTGCGTTCCTGCCCAGCTTCGTTTCCTAATCCGCCCAGGGCGGGAGGGCAGGTGGCGACGCGCTGGAACACTGGCCCGGCCGAGCAGGTCTGAAGCGGGAGGCCGCCAGGATGGCAGCAGGGGAGGGGACTGGACGGCTTGGTGGCTGTGCTTACATACCGGACGCGTCGTGTCAAGAGCTGTTTGATTTATTCAGGATGGAGCTCCCTCAGAGTGGAGGTGGAGTTCCACAAGACTCTGACTCATTACGGGAAGGGACTTTCTGGCCATTTGAGCCGACCAGAGAGGGGGCTGCCTCTGGCCCTGGGCCTGGCCACACGGAGGCAGATTTGAGGGAGCTGTGGGGTTGACGGGGTGGCTTTTAAGCCGAATTTTCCAGAGAGGGGAGCGGCCCTGTAGAGAGACACTTCATCACGGGAGCGAGGGAGCCGCCACCACGAGGGCTCTGGTTCCCGGCGCCCCTTCCCGCTCTGCGCCCGGGCACAAGCTCTCCTTTGGGGGTCGGAGGCCCAGTGTCCAAACCCCAGCTCCCACCGTCCAGGGCTGCAGCCCTGAGCTCTGGGGTGTGGGCCCTGGCACCTGGCAGGTGAGGGCAGGTGAGGGGGGTCTGCAAGGCCCACCCAGCAGCAGGGTTTGGGCAGAGTTTGTGCTCAGGCCACACAGACAGGCTGCAGGAGACCCACTGCCCCCGGGGTGAGGGAGGCTCGGGCCTGGCTCCGCTGCTGGCATGTGGCTTCTAAGGGACTTCAGTGGTGGGCGGGGGCAGGTGGTGGGCGGCAGGTAAATCCCCCATCAGATCTGGCAGCTCCTTGCCCTTTTCTTGTTTCTTGTGTACACGGTCTCTGGTTTAGCCATCCGCCAGGTTCAGAGGGGGTCCACAGACTGCCCTCACCTCTCCCACCGGAGCGGCTGCGGTGGGGGGCGGGGGTCCCCCAAGGCCACTCTCAGGTTTGACCGTTTGCGTACAGACCTCAAAGCTGAGGGCTGCTCTGCTCGCCGTTGTGGCTCATGACAAGAGGATTCAGAGGAAAGTCACCCAAGAAAAGAGGCACCTGGGGCGGGTCCAGGAGGGGCCCAGACTTGCAGCCGCCCCTCGCAGCAGGTCAGGACAGCATTCACTCCCCATGGCAACAGTGGTGACACCCGCCTGGAATCTCACAACCAGGGCCGCTCCCCCGAGCCGCGGTGCCCAGAGTTTTTATTGGAGCTTGTCACAAAGACGAGACCAACTGGCCGACCTTTCGCCTCCAGCCCCTCCGGAGATGGTCAAGACCCCCATCGTAAGTCACATTCACACAGACTGTGCAGTGTGACCCAAGGCCCCGGGGACACAAAGACACCCGTATCCAGCAGGCCATCCCAGTGGCGTGGAGGTCACCTCCCAGGAGCCAGGGGTCAAGGCCAGACCGCTGTGGGCATGGCTCACTCTTCACTGCTCACCGTCACCTGGGAGTTTTAGGAATTTGGGGTCAGTTCTGTTGAAGTGGATGGCAGGCCCTTTGCGTCCTCTCTAAATTCAAAGGACACGTCTAAAGGAACCCTCAGCCCTGAAGGCCTCAGTGCATGTAGGTGATGTCTCTGTCGTGAGAGCCAGGGGGCGGGAAGGGTCGACTGTTCCCCACTCTCCCTGGACCCCGAGTCCAGCCTCCAGAACCTTTGGGGGCAGCCAGGGCCGAGGGCACGTTTTACTTCTTAGGATGTTAGACGGGGTGTCAAAACAATCTCTCGGTTTCCGAGGCCTGGAAAGCCCTCCTCGAATATCAGGACACATTTTAAGCCACAGAGTGTGATGCTGATGACAGAAAAGGACACAGGGACTTATTTTAAACTGCTTGAGAAAACAGACTCCCCAGGAGCTTTAAAAGCGACTGTCGAACATACCTGTTGCAACCGGTCCTTAATGGGAAACCTTTCTTATCTATTTAGTAAAACTGGCCCCCAGAAGATTCTCAAGGGGCAAGCTCAGCTCATATTGACGTGTGAAGAGTGAAATATCTGTGTTTTATTTATTTATTTTTAAAATAAATGTATTTATTTATTTATTTTTGGCTGCGCTGGGTCCTCGTTGCTGCGCGCGGGCTCTCTCTAGTTGCGGCGAGCGGGGGCTACTCTTCGTCGCGGTGCGCAGACTTCTCACTGCGGTGGCTTCTCTTGTTGCAGAGCACGGGCTCTAGGTGCGTGGGCTTCAGTAGTTGTGGCACGCGGACCCAGTAGTTGTGGCGTGCGGGCTCTAGAGCGCAGGCTCAGTAGTTGTGACGCACAGGCTTAGTTGCTCCGCGGCATGTGGGATCTTCCCGGACCAGGGCTGGAACCCGTGTCCCCTGCGTTGGCAGACGGATTCTTAACCACTGTGCCACTGGGGAAGTCCCTGAAATATATGTATTTTAAATGCTTTGCCTGTGGGAGGCTCTTGGTAAACAATTCTTGAATTCTGCAAGCTAGACAGTCTCTCTCCATTTAGTTTAAATCAGAGAGATTTTGACCAGAAGCTCTTTGGAGGGACCAGGGCAAGCTCAGCATTCTGATAAGATCATACTTTCTGCCACCATGACCCACAGGAGAAACTCCCCCCAGCTGGGGCCTGTGCTGCCTCGGATGGAGGGGTGGGCGTTTCTGCTGACCTGGGGCTTTGCAGGAGCCCAGAAGGGCACGTGGCAGTGCCGGAGGCCTGATTCAGTTTGGAGACAGGTCCCAAGCACAGCGGTGGTGGGGCTCCAGAGCTGGCCTGAGAATGAGGATTTGATTCTGCAAGCCTGGGGCGGCCTGGGAATCCGCATTTCTCACACGCCACAGGGAGTGCTGATGCTCTGGGTCTGGACCCACTGCCCAATAGAAGTAGAACGCCAGCCACGTGTGTAACGTTAAGTTGTCAAGTAGCCACATTTTAAAGTTAAAAAGGTGAGTTTAGTTGTGAGACTATATTTTACCTTACTTGTTATATCTGAAATAGCACCACTGTGGGATGTGACCAGCTGGGGCCGGCAGGAGGCAGTGGACCCTTCCGTGGTCCTCCCGGCGGGGAGCAGCGTCCGCAGCTGCTAAGGCTGCCCACCCCCTGCCCTCTTCTCTGCAGGCTCCATTTGGGGCTAATGATCCCTTTTCAGCTGCTGCTCTGCGAGCTGGCACTCAGGAGCGTGGCTCTGCTGCAAAGCTGGGCAGCAGGCTGAGCCCTGTTCGCCGGGCTGGCTGGTGGCCTGGGGCTGGGGCTCCGGGTGAGGGGTGCAAGCGGCGGAGAAGCTTCCATTGTGCCTGCAGCAGCTGATGTGCTTACAGCTGGCAAAGAGGCAGGCACCCCCCTCCTCCCCAACCCCGGCTCAGGAACAAACATCTCTTCTTACAAAAAAATAAAAAAGGAGAAGTGACAGGGGTCGTGGCTCTGCTTTCCACATGACCTGCTGGGGAACAGAGTGCGTCTTTGTTAATCCAGCCGTCTGTCAGTTGGCCTCTGCACGGAGGCATAAGCCACTTAGTGCCGCCTCACCCCTGACCCGCCATCGGGCGCTCAGCTGGGCTGGGCCGGGCCGGGCCGGGGGGCAGGGTGAGGGCGGTTGTTGGCCTTGGCCTGCGCCTCCTGCTGGCTCCCCCACCAGCTGCCGCCCACTGGCGGGGCAGCCCAGGCAGAGCTGTGCTGACGGTGCCGGGAGAGGGCCGGGGAGCAGCACCCTCATTTTGGTGCCCATCACTGCTGTGGGCCTCAGTTTCCTCAATCAGGGAAATGGGAATACTAGCCATGGCTGTCCCACTGGATGGCAGTGCTCAAGAAATAGCAGCTATTTTTATTAAACCATCATTTTTATTAATATTATCATCAACCCACCCTTGGTCTTCGTAATGACTGGGCTCAGCCTGCCTTCCCCTCTCTCCCCCCCCCCCCCTCCTCCCTCCCCGTCTCT
>NW_006796283.1:579628-599040 GCF_000442215.2 Lipotes vexillifer
CCCCTTCCTCCCTCCCCGTCTCTCTCCCCCCGCTTCTCTCTCGGACCCTCTCACCTGTACCCCTCCTTGCTGCTTTTCCCTCTGTCACCCTCCTCCCTGCGCCCAGGCACCTGGGTGTCATTTATCAGCCCCCCTGTCCAGTGTCGGGTGGGGACTGCCCAGGCCCGCCAGGGTGAGATGGGGCAGCTGGTGGAACAGGCCAGGCCGGGGAGGGGGCTTCCAGCCCCATCTGGAAAGGGCAGTGTGCCCAGTCAGGACACCCCGGGAGGGCACTCAGAGCCACCTCTGGCGTGTGCTCTTCACCAGGCCCACCCACGGCTGCCAAGCCCACGAGCTCTGCTAAGCCGTCCATCCCGGTCACTTGGCCAGGTGGGCTGTGACCCCCGCACTGGGAGCGCCCACCCCCAGTGTTCGCAGCCAAAGAAGGCCCTGAATCGGAACGTCTGCCCTGGTGGCTGCGGCCCTGCCCTGCTCCTGCCCCCACCCTGTATCCTTCAGGCCCCTGCCTCCCCCAGATACGTCATAGCCTCCCAGGCGGAGCAGTTGGAGGCTAAATATAGCCACGTCGGACTCCCCTCTGTGGTTGTCAGGAACGGTGGTGGGCTCTCCAGACGGATTAGCCGGTCCGCCCCCCAGGCAGTGGGTCTGACAGCCACAGAGGACAGCCGATGGGGGGGGAGGCATGGCCCGCTCCTTGGTACCCAATTCCAAGGCCCAACGGAGGCCTCGTTTCTTGGGCTCCCCACCACCAGCAGATGGGCTGATGCCTTAAAGCCCACCGATGCTGGCACAGAATGGGTGGGCCAAGGCGCAGAGCGGTGCCCCTCCCCAGGCACCAGGCCGTGGGCTCCCCTGCCAGGTCTGGTGGCTCCTGGCATCCCTTGGCTTGTGGCCGCACCCCTCCAGTCTTTGCCTGCGTTGTCATGAGGCCTCTCCTCTTCCTGTCTCTTAGAGGTTCGCTGCCATCGGATGCAGGGCCACCCTAATCCAGTCTGACCTCATCATAACTTGATTCCATCTGCAAAGACTGATTGCTAAATAAGGTCCCGTTCGTGGTTCCGGGAGGCACGCGTTGGGGGCGGCACTGTTAACCCCAGCACAGGCTAGAGCAGGATGGGAGGTCTCGTCCATCTAGACTGAAACTGGCCTCAGAGGAGGGGCCGCAGCCCCCTCCCCTCACTGACCAGGCCTGGCTGGGCTGCAGCATGTCCCAGGCTACAGGGTCACCAAGCAGCGGGTGAAGCAGGCACGGGGCCAACAGGGGCTGCCAGCCCCTGGGGACCTGGTGGGGACGAAGGGGCCGCTGCCCCCTGGAGCTCACAGGGGCCCCGAGGAGGCCTGATACCCAGGTCTGCGATCAGCCCCAGGACCCCGACCATGGGGTGGGAGTTGGGGGGAGAGCCCCTCCCACCGCCCCAGCAGGAGGGAAGCCGCGGGCCTCCCAGGTGCTTTCTCGGAGGGGAGGGGAGGCGCAGCAGCGCTCTTGTCCCGCAACGAGGTGGGCTCTGGGTTCCAGTCCCCGCTCTGCACCTTCCCCGCCGACCCCGTCTTCCCCGTCCAGGGAGCGGCCACGCCTGTAGCAGCCGCATGAGGGCCGCCTATGGGTGAGTTTATCGAGAATCGCCTGCAGAGGGGCGGCCGGAGAGCCCCCGCCCTCCCCATGCCCTGCTCGCCCTCGGCTGACACCCCCGTTCCCTGTGTCTCCCCTTCAAGGCCCCTGGGGCCCCTTGCTCGACCCTCGGCCTGTGGTTCCGTGTCTGGGGGACTCCCCCTGCCCGGAGACCACCCTGGTAGACGTCCCAGGACAGCCTGCCTGGTTGGGCCCGGGCCAGGCCATCTTGGCCTTCTCTCCCTCTCTGGTGGACAACGGGCCCTTTCATGTTTGCTCTGAGGAAGCCAAGCAGAATAATCCCACCCTTGCCCCCAGTTCTCCTTCCTGCACCCCCAGCATCCTGTCCTGTGCCATGAGAGGGTTTCCTGCCCTGTCGGTCACCCCAGGACAGCTGGAGGGGCCTCAGGCCGGGGGGAGTGAGGCCTCAGCCTAAAGTAGGACTCCAGGGCCAGCCCAGCAGGCACCGAGGGCTGCGGCCGGGCAGGCCCTAAGGCCTGGGGGTGGGACAGCTGTGGGGAAGGGGTACAGGGGCTGCTGAGCTGCTCTCCTGACTGAGACCTGCCACCTGCCACCCTGCAGCCGGGCTGTCTACCCGGGGCCTGCTGGAGCCCCACACCTGCTCACTTCGGGGGCTGGGAGGCTGGGGCACCTGAGTCATGAGCAGGTGCGGGAGTGATGTGATACTGCACTAGTCCCAGCCGAATGTGTGTGCGTGTGCGTGTGCGCGCGCGTGCACACACACACACAGCCTTGCTCCGAGAGGGGCCCCCCTTCTCCACCCCCTCCTCTCCAGCTGTGCCTCATGGAGCTGGGGAAGGAAGAGAAAAGAAAAGAAGGCATTTCACCAGCTGGGGCCACAGAATAGCCCAGAACCCGACGCTCACTGCCCCCAGCTCACCACAGTAGGGGGGTGTGAGTGCTGCCACCTCCCAGGCACCCTTTGGGACATTCTTGAGACCACTCGGGGGTTCATTTTTAAGCTTACAACTCAGTGGAGTGAGGCACACAGCATGCCGGGACCTGACCTGGCACCGGGCGAAGGACAGCTGGGGCCCAGATGGGCGGTGGCGGGCACCGTGGGGCCCAGTGAAGCTGTGGGCCTTGGTGGCGGCCAAGCTGGCCGGCCCCTGCACGTGTGAGTACACATTTGCACATGCACGCGCGTACACACACTCCCGTGCGCACACGCGCGCATACACGTGAGCACACAGGCTCCCTCGGTCCTCTCCCGCCTCTTCTCGTGGCCCCGCCAGCCTGGGTCGTCGCTCTTGACGAAGCCCACGGCATGGAGCTGTCTCTGCCCCGTCACTCGGTCCTCAGTTTTTTCCAGCTCGCGTTTTTTCTCCTGCTGCTTCTGGAGTCTTATCTCCCCAGACAAGATTCCCCGAGGGCAGGCAGCAGCGTGGTCTCTGTTCCTTGCGTATCTTCCAGGGCATCTGGTAGGAGAGACAGAGCAGCTGGGGGGCCCGTCCTTCCCAGCTAGGAGTTCCGGGGCCTTTGTATGTTGATCAGGATGCAAACTGGCACATTCCCTGCCTTTGCCGTTTGCTGACCTAGCAGAACATGCAGGACATTTGGATGGTTTGGAGGGACACTTGGTCACACCAGCTTCAAATCACGGCTGGCTCAGAAAATCTGCCACGTGTGTCCCGGGCCAAAGCAGAGGCCCAGCTAATATCTGAGCCCTGCCTGCTCTGGACAGAGGCGGCCGAGGTGCCCAGTGACCCTGTCTTTGGCAGCTTTGTCTGAGAACTTCCAGAGGCACCTCTGCGGAGTTAGCTTTTGACAACTGAGAAGGAGGCAGAGGGGCCGGTTGAGGGAGAGGGGACGGGAGGCTGGAGACCACACTTACCACTGCTTAGTGCTCAGGGTCACCCAGGCCAGGAGCGTGGTGGCGCCGGCAGCAGTCAGGGCCGGCTCTCTGGGCCTCTCGCGGCCTCATTTCAGCTGAGGCTCTTCCTGCGTGTATTTCGAGACCGGAGGATGTTTGCAAGCAGTCAGGCTTACTCGGAGAATGCAGCCCCCTCTGAGTGTGTCAGGGAGCAGCAGGAGGTCGGGGGGGGGGGTTGTCTCAGGTCAGCTGCCGTCTTCCTGGAGGAAACGTTCGTCTCCCTCATTCATTTGACAAATAGTCGTTGAAATAGATTGCTTGTTGGACGGAACTAAATGCCAAGGGTCCAAGGGTAACTGTGGCCAATGCCCCTGTCCTCCGGGAGCTGTGGTCCTGGCTCGGGTACTCCAGGCAACATGCAGAACAAGAGTGGAGTGCAGACCTAATAGCGATGGGGGCGCCAGGCGAGATCCAGGGCGCCCGGTTAAATTCGCATTTCCGTCAAGAAGGGATAAATTTTTGGTATAAGTATATCCCAAGTATTGCATGGGATATACTTATGCTAAGAAAGTATTTGTTGGACTTCCCTGGTGGTGCAGTGGTTAAGAATCCGCCTGCCAATGCAGGGGACACGGGTTCGAGTCCTGGTCTGGGAGGATCCCACATGCCGCGGAGCAACTGGGCCCGTGAGCCGCAACTACTGAGCCTGCGCATCTGGAGCCTGTGCTCTGCAACAAGAGAGGCCGCGATAGTGAGAGGCCCGCGCACCGCGATGAGGAGTGGCCCCCACTCGCCGCAACTAGAGAAAGCCCTCGCACAGAAACGAAGACCCAGCACGGCCAAAAATGAATAAATGAATAAATTAATTTAAAAAAAAGGGTGGGGAGTGAAACAGGTGAAACTAATTTTAATGTATTTTCTTTAACTCAGCATATCTGAAATGTTATCGTTTGAACATGTAATCAGTATATCGAATGATTAGTATGATTTTCTTTGTCTCGTAGCAAGTGTTCGGAACCCAGTGTGTGCGCTTCTCAGTCACACGGGGTGCATGTCAAGGGCTCCATAGCCACATGTGGTCTGTGGCCACTGTTTTGGACAAGCGTGTCTGGGACCCACATCTTCCGACGCCTGGTCCAGACACTTTCTCTCTCCTGGGGGGCAGGGGTGAGCACCCCGATAGTGCAACCTCCTGTTGACTGGGGTCTCATCCCGGACTCCGGAGGGAAAAGGATGTGCTCATGACCCAGCGGCCAGTAGGGGGAAGCGGTGGGTCAGTGCCCAGGGTCTCTGCACAGACCAGGCCGCCTGCAAGGACAGCAAGCAGACTGTCCTCAGCAGAGGGGCCACGGAAACAGCCTGTGATCTTGCAGGAGATGAGCCGGTCGGGAACCCCTGGTGGCGCCCCCCACCCCCGAACCCCCGTGGTGCTTTGCAGGTGTCATGGTCCGGCCTGACACCGTGGCTTGTTTCCCTGTGTGCCTCGGGAGTTGGGAGGTGGCATCCTCTTGGCAGGAGAACCTGTTCTCTCACCAGGGGTGTGCAGAGCTGAACCTGGGCAGGTGTGAACGCCCGTCTTGCTCAGGTCGCCCAAGCCAGCTTGGCTACGGCCCAGCGGCGGGGTGTGTGGGGAGGGCATCACAGAATCTAAGTATCGAATGAGCTGCCACTTGAGTCAGCGGTCATCAGGGCGGGAGCCCCAGAAGTGGCGCCCTGGTGCTCCTGTCGGGAGCGGCTTCCACAGGCGGGGGTGGTGCGCGTGCAGGCCCTGCGGGGTGCAGCGAGGTCCCCTGCCCACGGGAGCTTTCCATCTCCCACTGGGCTGAAGGCGTGGGCACTTATTCCCTACCCACGTGGAAAGGTCTCTCGCTCCATCTGCTGTGTGTTTATTTAACCTGGAGCATTTATTGAGCACCTACTGTGCGCTATGTGGGCCTTGTCTGACAGAGCACTTGTGAGGTCGGGGCAACACGTGGCGATCAGGTTCTCTGGCTCACAGCGCTGGGACCAGGGTCCCAGGAGAAGCCCCCAGCCAGCAGCCGACCCACACAGCACCCCAGTCACTGTGGTGTCACCTGATGGGCAGCAGTGCGCCCCACGCTGGCTCCTCCCTTCCCATCTCACCCCCACCTGTGCATCCGGCACCACCACCCCCACCCCGAATTAGCTATTCCCATGCCAATCCCTGCCTCAGAGTCTGCTTCTGGGGACCCCAAACTAAGACAAAAGGCCTGCCTTACCAGTTGCAAAGTATTCAAATATCAACCTGGGGCTGGGGGTCCTGCGCGGGGGAGACAGGGCCTGACCGAGGCCACAAAAGAACTGAGAAGGTTCTAGGGAATTCCCTGGTGGTCCAGTGGTTAGGACTCGGTGCTTTCACTGCCGGGGCCTGGGGTTCAATCCCTGGTTGGGGAACTAAGATCCCACAAGCCACGCAGTATGGCCAAAACACAAAAACAAAGCAAGCAAACAATGGGAGGGTTCTAGAAAGCTGGGAAAAGGAGGGGCTGGCTGCCAGGCAGGGAGAACAGTTCCGACAGAGGCCTGGCAGTGGCACAGGCAAGGTGTGCAGTGCGGCGGGGACCTGCGTCCACGCGGGCAGAATGCGATGGGACAGGGCAGCGCGCCAGGTCCCTTGGGAGAGCCAGTGCTTTGCAAGCTGGAAGACGGGGGCCCCCCTTTGTCAGGGGCGTCCTCTCTGGGGTTTGGCTGCCCTGGAAGACAAGGGCTCGAGCTACCCTGTGCCTCAGTTTTCCCATCTACAGAATGGGGGCAGTAGTCTCTAGTGGTGGGGCTGAGCATGTGGTGTGTGGAAGCGGGCAGGGCGGAGCGGGTGCGGGGCACGCACGGAGCCGCCCTTGTCGTCAGGGTCAGCCCTGGTGGTGGTGGTTGGCTGTGGGCGGGCTCTGGAACCAACCGCCAGGGAGGATGTGGCTTCTGGGGTTCTCCCTCCCCGCCCCCTCCAGAGCTGGTGCAGGAGACGCGGGGCAGGGGTGGGGGGATTCCCGGGACTGTCAGTTCTTGGGCCTCCTTAGCTGTCCACTCAAGCCATCGTGTTAAAGTGTCATTACGTGAACTTGGACCTGAGTGTTCTCACCTCTGAACGGCCCATCAGCTCATCAGCGTGGCTGATGAGCAGCTTGTAAGTCGGGCGGTGCTCCTAGGGGACAGCGCAGGCCAGGGGGCGCAGCGCTCAGATGGCATGCGGCCCCGTGTCTGGGCGCCAAGTCTCGGTTGGAAAGTCAGCGTAGCTCCAAAGGATGGAGCTTGGGTGACTCCTGACATGGGACCAGGGGGCTGGGCACACAGTAGGCACTCAAAACATCTCACTGCTCTCCTTTCCCCTTCTGCCCTGCCGTGGGGACGGGGGTGGGCTGGGGTCTCAGAGCCAATTAAGATACCAACTCCCCACTGCCAGGGGTTGGAAATTTGCGAAGGAAGCGCCAGAAAAGTGGGCGTGTGACCCAAGGCTTGCGGTCAGTGCTGGAGTGCTGGTGGGGCAGGACGGCAGAAGTCCTTCCGGAAGCTTCTAGATCGCGTGACATCATAGCAGGCTGCAGCGGGGCAGCTGTGCCAGCAACGGCGGGCAGCTCCTGGCCCTTGTCCTCCCGGAGTTATCCGGCCGGGGTGGGGTGGAGTGGGGTGGGGACCATGTGGGGCTGAGCTCACTAGGACGGGCTCCCAGTTGAGCTTTGTGGTGGCCGTGCAAGGGCTTGAGCAGCCATCGTCACGGCCATGTCACAGACGAAGCAGCAGAGGCTCTACCCAGAGCACAGAGTGCACAGGGGCCTCGAGTGCCAGACCCAGTGTTACGTCACTCTTTGGTACCCAGATGCTTCTGGTTGGCCTGGGGCCTTACCGTCTCCTCACCTTCCTGGAAGACCTTTTTGCAAACTGTACGCATTCAGTCAAATAACATCCAACTGAACGGAGGCTGCGTTTGTGGGAACACCCAGCACGGCGGCTGGCAGACACAAGGGCAGTGGGTGACCTTCCCTCCGTCCCTGTGTTCGTCACCTCGTCCTGGGGCTTACGGTTGGCAGAGCGTGTAGCTGACTCACTTCTCCTCTGGGGCTGTGTTCCCTTAAAAAAAAAAAAAAAAAAATTACAGGTTCCCAGATGCATAATGAAGGGTTCCAACTTTTCAGAGGGGAAACTCTGTCTGGGAAACTTTCACTAAGGCAACCAGGGAGAGCCAGGTGGGGCTTGGGAATCCATTTTGCTGCTGTTCCTGGGGCCAGGGGCCTCTGGAGGGGCCTGGGTGGAGAACCGGGCACTGGTCTCCCTTCCACAGAGGGAGCGAGCCCTTGAGGGCTTAGCAGATGTGTCACTTGAGGGCTCTCGGGTGACCACAGGCCACGAGTGGTTTTTCTTTTCCTTCCCCAGAATGCTGTGCCTGTTAGCTTCCTCTGAGGTTAGGAGCCCGGTATGGTGGGCAGTGTGATGCCACACGGCCCTTTAAAGTGCCAGGCAGTTCATGCCATGCCCACCCTCAGTGTCTGTGTTCACCCCCATCTCACCCCAAATAAAACCAAAGTCCTTCCCTGGATGTTTGGTGTCCTGGGGCTGCCGTCCCAAATGACCGCAGACTGGGGGTGTAAACAACAGAAATGCATCCTGTCCCAGTCAGGAGGCCGGGAGTCCTAAATCAAGGTGTGGGCGGGACCAGGCTCCCTCTGAAGGCTCCACGGGAGGTTCCCTCCTGCCTTTTCCAGCTCCTGGGGGCTCCAGGCGTCCTTGGCTTGTGGCCGCATCCCTCCAACCTCTGCCTCTGTCTGCACCTGGCTTTACCCCCTGTGTCAGTGTTCTCTTTTTATAAAAACACTTTTACTGGACTTCAGGCCCGCCCCAATCCAGTGTGACCTCATGTTAACTAATATACGTCAGCAAAGGCTCCATCTCCAGATAAGGTCACATCCTGAGGTTCCAGGGGGACACGAATTGGGGAAGATGCTACTCAACCCTGGACGCTTAACCAGCCAAGGAACGATCTGTCCCCTTAGCCAGCCGTCCTGCGTCCTTTCTTCCCACTCACCTTGGCTGCTTCGGCCACTCGGGCCTTCCTGCCTTTCCTCCAAAGCACCAGGGGTGCTTGTGCCTCAGGGCCTTTGCACCTGCTGGTCCTCCTGCCTGGAAGGCGCTCAGAGCTCCCTTCATCTCTTCCCTCGTGAGTCTCCTCACGTGGCCCCCCCAGAAGTAACCCCCTCCATCACTCTGCATCTTCCTTCTGTGCATCTAGTTTCCTTCATTCCACTCACCCGCTGCATATCACATGTTTGTTTTTGGTCTCGCCACCTCCGGGAGTCTGGAAGACTAGGGGCCTTGTCTGTCTTGTTCACAGCTGGGTCCCCAGCCCCTAAAATACTTTGTGACACACAGTAGGTGCTCAACTAATCTGTAGCCCAAGTGAGTGCTCGTGGAGCTCCGGTGTTCAGGCTTTAAGGATACCATGGTATCCTTAAAATAATGATTTATTCAGCCGTGGGGCTGCAGGGGCCACAGGACAGGGAAGAAAATGGGGGTGGGGGTGGGAGGGGGGGCGGGAAGCAAAGACGTCTGTGCCACTCCGCCCGCCCATGCCTGAGCTATTCTGCTTTCATCTAATTAATATTAATTAATTAATATTTATTTATCTGGCTGCACCGGTCTTAGTTGTGACATGAAGGATCTAGTTCCCTGACCAAGGATCGAACCCGGGTCCCCTGCATTGGGAGCGCAGAGTTTTAACCAGGGAAGTCCCTATTTTATCTGTTTCTTATGTGAAAGGGACGGGGGTAGAATCCTGCTGCCTGCAGCCGATCGAACCTCTTACCTAGACGAACAGAGCCCCTTTTCACAGATGAGGGCACGGCGGCTGCGGGAAGGGTCAGGCTCCTAAGCCAGTCAGGGTAGAGCCAGACCCGGATTCTGCTCTCTGACCCAGGGTGGTGTCCCCACTCCAGGCCTGACCACCGCTGCTCCCTCCCCGGGCAGCTTCAGGGGCCTAGTGCTCAGGGCTGGCACCGGGCTTTCGTGGGGAGGCACCCCAGGCCCTGCACCCAGCAATGTGCAGGCAGGAGGGCCGGGGCGTGTGGACCCTCCCAGGCTCCAGAGCACCGCGTCACCTTCCAAGTTCAACATCGCCGTCCTGTCACGTGGCACACGTTCCGGGAAACAGCGTGTCTTCTGCCATCCTTGGCGGCCAGTCCCGGTTGGTCTGATAGCGCCCAATGGGTCAGCGCCCTCGGGAGCGAGTTGGGGCAGCCCACCCAGGGCGGCGAGAACTCCCAGAGCCTTCTGGAAACATTGTAACCGGCCACACTGTTTGCATTTCCGAACCCTATTGCAAAGAAAAATAAATACATAAACCCAATCAAGGTGAATTTGCCGCATGCGATGACCAGGGACTGTTTATCCTGCCGCTGTGCCAGCCGCTAACGTCCGTGGGGTCTGCCGGTCTGGGCACCGAGCTCTGAGGGCAGCGCTCCGGCCTGGCCGGCAGGGCTGTTGTCTCCGGTTTACACATGAGGAAGCCGAGGCTCTGAGGGCCCTGGGTCCCGCGGGGACTGGGCCTGGGTCGGTCTGGGGCGAGGGTCACACTGTCCCTGCTCTGTGTCTCCAGCTCCAGAAATAGCCCGGGGCTCGTTGCCTCTGAGCATTTGTGACTCCCGGCAGGGACAGAATCTCAGACGGCCTGAACGCCAATCTCAGGAGAGCCTGGGCCTCGGAGGCCACAATCTCCAAACCAAACACGGGCTCACATGGGCCCCCAGGCGTTTCTGTGCCACCTCGGAGCGGGAGACATGGTCTCGGGGAACAGCGTTCGGTGCCGCAGGCTCAGCATTTTCTGGAACGTTCTGTGGGTGGGATTGGACCTCCCCCCACCCCCCCGCCCCGGCCGCCCGCTTCAGCTGCCCTTAGAAAGGGTGAAAAGTTAGAGGTCTGGGGGTGCTGGCCGACCAGAGTTGTGAGAGTGAGATTCCAAGGAGGCTGAGGTTGGGCCCATTCTGGCAGAAGGCAGAGAACTTTCCAGAAGCAGGGGATCTGGGAGGGAGGGTGACAGCTTGGAGACGGGCCAGTCCCTCGTGGAGAGGAGGGTGTGTGTGCACGAGACCTGTAACGGGGACCCCAGTCCACAGGCCTTTGCAGGTGGAACCTGCCAGAACGCCTGGAGGCACTGCCCTGTGGCTCCCTACCTCCCCGGATCCTCCCAGGCTGAGCGGAGGGCAGAGGCCTGGAGAGAGCCTTTGTCCGAGTACCGACCACATGTCCAGGACCAGCTCTGTGGCCACCTGTAGTCACCCAGCGTCCCGCATTGGGTTTAATGCTGTCACCGTCCTGACGTTCTTAATCACCGTTGAACAAGGACCCCCCCGACCGCCTCCATTTTCATCTTGTGCTGGGTCCCACAAATGATGTAGGCCATGTGTGTCTGTCACATGCTTGCCTCTTATTTGCCTTATGAGGTCACTTGACACAGAGAGGCTGGTCACTTGGCTTAGGGCCACACAGCTGCCATGTCCAGTAAAGCCTTGACCCCAAATGTCTCTTGAGTCTAGGAGAATTTTCTGTGAACTGTCCCTGTGTCCCCTGATCTCTTTTTGCATGAAAACTCAACCACAGTGAGACACCATTTCACGCCCCACTAGCATGGCTGGAATCAAAAAGACAGTAACAAGTGTCAGTGAGGATGTGGGGAAATCGGAACCCTCATTCATTGCTGGTGGGAATGTCAAATGGGTCAGCTGCTGTGGAACCAGCTTGGTGGTCCCTCAAACACTTAAACATTGAGTCACTGTACGAGACCCTGCAATCCCACTCCCAGGTAGATGCCCACACGAATTGAAAGCATACATCCACACAAAAATTTGTACACAGATGCACCAGTCACAATAAACAAAAAGTGGAAACAACCCAAATGTCCATCCACCGACGAGTGGATAAACAAAAATGTGGTCCATCCAGACAATGGAATATTATTTGGCTCGAAAAAGGAACAGAGTACTGATTCATGCTACACATGGATAATAAACCTTGGAAACTTGCAGCCAGACACAAAAGGCTGCATATTGTATGATTTCATTGATGTGAAATGTCCAGAAGAGAGACATCCGTAGCGACAGAAAGTAGACAAGTGTTTGCCTGGGAGCTGTGGCGGGTGATGAACGGGGAGGGGAAGATGACTCTTAAGGGGGACAAGGTTTTGTTTGGGGTGGTGGCAGCGTTCTGGGATTAGATAGTGGTAATGTGTGAATATCCTAACGACTAACTGGGTTGCACGCTTTTAAATGGTGCGTTGTATGATGTGTAAATTACGTCTCTGTCTTTCAAGAAGGTTTAGTGGCGAGAGCATGCTTTGCGCCTGGGCTGCACACTTTGTTTCTTTATATCCCAGACCACTTTGGCCTCTGAGGGCTTATTATTGTCTGTCTGAGTTATCACTCTATCTCGATCAAGATTTTCAGACAAAACCTGGGTCCTGTGATCTGATAAAGGATATTTTCAAGTTGATTTTAAAATAGTGTCACATGAAAAAATTTACAGGGGTAGAAAAGTAGCCTGACAGTTTGCACTTAACATCATTTCATTGGAAAGAACACATTTTTTCTGGAATCAGGGCCCTCTTGGCTTTTTCAGGACCATCACAGCCACTGGGAAGGGGCAGTAAAACCTAAAGGTTAAACGGGAGGACTCTGGAGCCACTGGCCCTGTTTGAATCCCAGCTTTACCACTTCCTGGCTGTGTGACCTCGGGAGAGTTCCTTGACCTCTCTGTGCTTCGATTGCCTCATCCATAGAATGATAATGAATGTTGTTAGGATGAAATGCGTGTAATCCTTAGAACAGTGCCTGGCACTTAGGAAGTCCTTACTGTCTGGATTTATCTCCTGTCTTAGAGCCGATCGTCAACAAGTGTTTGTGGGCACCGGCTTCACGCTAAATGCCGTGGGGTCCCAATCGGGAAGATTCAGCTCCTGCCCGGAGATATTTCTCCCAATACTCATCTATTGCTGTGTGACCAACTACCTCCAAACTCAGAGCAGAAAACAACCCAGCATTGCTTTTGCTCACAAATCTACAATTTGGGTGAAGCTTGGGGGGGATGACCCGTCTCTGCTCCCCGGGGCAGGAGCCTGGAGCTCGGTGGTGTTGGCTCCACTACGTTGCCTGGGCTGCGTCACAGCAGGATGGCTGCATCCCAACACCCAGTGTCCCCAGGGAGAGAGCCGGGCAGAAGTTGTACCACCCTCATGACGGGGCCTCCTAGGCATCCACTCCCATCATACTCCATCAGTGGAGGCTGTCCCGAAGCCCCTGCCCCCTCCAGATTCAAGGGAAAGGGACAAAACTGGAAAGTTCTGGAAGAGCCTGTGGGATGGAAATTATCACCGTAGCCGTTTTGAGAAAGAGAATCCATTCTTGCGACACGAAGGGTCAGGGCTGGATGGGTTCTGTACAGGTCACTCGCCCCACACCCAACTTCACAGATGGGAAAACTGAGGCCCTGAGAGCAAAGCGAAAGCTCAAGGTCACAGATTGTCCCCTTGCCCGGAATCAGGTTCTTTGGAAGGATGCCGTATCTCCTGCTCGACAGCAGAGTCCTGTAGAGCAGGAGCCGATTCATCTTTGTCTTTGTACCCCCTCTGCCCCCACAACGCGCAGCTCAGAGTCCCAGCCGCCTGAATTCCAGCTGACCCCCAGCCAGGTCCCTAAAGGCCCCTCAGACCTTCGGTGTCTCTCTTCCGTGTCGACCGCCTCCCCCCCGCCCCCCCGCCCCCGGTGCTGCATGCAGTAAGTGCTCAATCGATGCTCGACAGACCAATGCCAGGGGCCGTGGGGTCAGCAGGGCACGTGGGATGGCCGAGCCTGGCAGCCCCTCCTCTTCCAAACTGAGCCCTGACCACCGCACCGCATCCCCACCCCGCCCCGCCCGCCCAGGGGTAGAAGGGCCTGGAGGTGACGGCCTGGCTGGCCCCTACCCCACTGCTGAAGGGATCGGAGGCCTGGAGAGCGGGCTTCCTGAGCCCCTGCTGGAGGTGCCTCCGTGGCTTCGGGAAGAGCCGGCTGAGCCAGATAAAGGCCCAGCGGGGGCCCTTTCCCAACAAAGGAAGCCAGCGGAGACCTCTTCTCTCCCGCCTAAACACTCCAGATGCCTTTCAAGCTCCCCGGCAGGCAGACGAGGGAGGAGGTAATGACCGCACAAAATGGGGTGGGAGGCTCCCCTGCCTTCCGGCAGCCCGAGGCGGATCCATTGATTTTAAAAGAGATGAACAACGCCCCCCTCCATGTTCTAGAATATTGCCTCTCAGAGAATAGGCCCCTTTCTGGGCCCTGGAGGGCATGCACTGGGGAGGGAATTGGAGAGAGGTGATGGGCCTGGGCCCCTGCTCACCCCCCACTACCGCCATGCATGTCCCCCCAGCCAGGGGTCCTTGCGGGCTCTGCCTCTTCTGTGATTTATGAGGCTGCCACCCAGCCCACAGCTGGCTGTTCCTTCTGGGGGCCCCCCCAGGGCCTCCTGCAGCGGATGGGATGGATGTGGACAGAGGACACCGCTCCCATCCCTGCCCCCAGCCTCACAGTAGGAGACGCTAGGTCTGCGGGAGGCTGGCTGATGGCCTCCAGGGTTGGAAACTTCTAATGAGACAGGCGTTTGGCGATGGGCTAAAGGGGGGTCGTTGTAACCCCTGGTGGGGCCAGAGGCTCAGGCGACAACCGCTGTTTTAACATTTGAACTCTGTCCTCTGCCCCTCCTGTTCCCCACAGCTCCCTGGGTTCCGTGGAAAGAGCCACAGTCTGGGAATCAGGCCAACCCTAGTCCGAGTGAGTCCCATTACCACCCTTTAGCTGCCAGCAAAGGCTTCAGCTGCTCTGCACCTTGGTTTTCCCATCTGTAATGTGCGGGTTAACACCGCCTGCCTCCCAGGGCTGGTGAGTGAAATTAATCCAGGAGGTGCCTGCGCAGTGCCCAGGGCTCTGGGTGTACGGGTCTCGGCGCCCCCAGGGGCCTGGGATGACACAGGATGACAGTAGGGTTGGCATCAGGGTGTCAGCCGCTCAACAGGTAAAGCCTCAGGACAGGCTGGGCTCCTGGTCGGCGCTAAGGCAGGGCCCGACCCCCTATCCCCCGCCAGCTCAGGGACCCAGAGTGGCCTGTAGGACGCCGCCCGATCTGGGTACACGCCTGCCCCCAGGCCTCAGTCCCCCCGGGCTGCTGGGGCCACCTCCTGGCAGGGCTGAAGCTGCTCAGTAACGAGCCCATGGGACGCTGCGGGGCTCTGCGGGGCGCCTGGGAGAGGGCAGGACAGGGTTCGCCGGTGCCAAGCCTCCTTAAGCCTGCTGTTCAGATGGGGATTAAGTGGGAGCCAGCCCGCGATTCCTTGGGTTTGGTTATTAAAGGCTCCTTGCAAGGTAAACACCAGGCGCTTCCTTTCAAAGCCGTACCTGCTAATTAGAGGGCAAGGAACTCATTAAAACTGTAACTTGGGGCTGCCTGGAAAGAATGGCCGGGGGAGGGGAGGCTGGGTGGTGGGTGGGCAGAACCCAGGGCACAGCATCCCTCCCGGGTGGGGGGACAGAAACTCCCCCCATCATGGGCGTGGCCAGGGGGCTCGAGAGGCAGGTGCCAGACCCCTTTCTCCAAGCTGCTTTACCTGAGAGCCCCAGCGCCCCAGCCTGGACCCCTGGACCCTTAGCTGTCACTCCTGTGATTCTGCCCCCACCTACCCGTGCTCTGCCGTCTCCTTGGGGTCCACGAGTTCTTCCTGTGACGGTGAAGAGTGGGAAGAAACAGGAGCAAAGCCACGTTTGGGTTTCTTTTTGTTGTTGTTTTTTTTTTTGCTTTTGGGTTTTTTTGGCCATGCTGCGGGGCATGTGGGATCCTAGCTCCCCGACCAGGGGTTGAACCCGTGCCCCCTGCACGGGACTCTGTGGAAGCGCAGAGTGGGATCCTGGATTATCCGGGTGGGACCGGTGTCCCCCTGGGGTCCTTATGAGAGAGAGGTGGGGGGTATTCTACAGAAAAGGCAGTAGGCCATGTGATGGCAGAAGTAAGAGCTGGAGTGACGTGAGGAAGAGGCCACGAGCCAGGGGATGTAGGCGCCTTTAGAAACTGGAAAAGACAAGGAGCTGGATGCTCCCTGGACCCTCTGGAAGGAACCACTCCTGCCCACACCTGATTTTAGCTCCCTGAGACCCGGGTCGGACTTGTGCCCTCCAAACTGTAAGAGAATGAAGTGGTGATGTTTTAGGACTGAGCTTGTGGTCGCTGTTACAGCGGCCGCAAGAAACTGATGCCTCTGCTGAGTGACAGCCATGCTACAGTGACCGGCAAGCCCGGGGCTCTCCAAGCTCTCGGGCAGAGAGGTGTCCATCTCTGCTGGATTGGGGGTGGGTGGGGGGTACATGTGGGCAAGAGGTGGGCACCTGTGTGCTTGCTACATTATTTTCTGTACGTTTGAGATATTGCATTATTTTAAATGTTTCCAAGTGACATCTGCCTGGTCCCCAAACCCTCTCTCAGGCTCCTCCCACCCCTCTTTGGCAAATATCAGTGGCCAAGCGTGAGCCCTGGGAACCTGGGGCCAGACCTTCCCTTGCTTGGACGAGGCCCTTGGGGAGGCCGAGGGCTTGCAGGGAGTTGGATGGCCCAGGGCACATAGGCCTAGGGCCAGACCTTCCCTTGCTTGGACGAGGCCCTTGGGGAGGCCGCGGGCTTGCAGGGAGTTGGATGGCCCAGGGCACATAGGCCTAGGGCCAGACCTTCCCTTGCTTGGACGAGGCCCTTGGGGAGGCCGCGGGCTTGCAGGGAGTTGGATGGCCCAGGGCACATAGGCCTAGGGCCAGACCTTCCCTTGCTTGGACGAGGCCCTTGGGGAGGCCGCGGGCTTGCAGGGAGTTGGATGGCCCAGGGCACATAGGCCTAGGGCCAGACCTTCCCTTGCTTGGACGAGGCCCTTGGGGAGGCCGCGGGCTTGCAGGGAGTTGGATGGCCCAGGGCACATAGGCCTAGGGCCAGACCTTCCCTTGCTTGGACGAGGCCCTTGGGGAGGCCGCGGGCTTGCAGGGAGTTGGATGGCCCAGGGCACATAGGCCTAGGGCCAGACCTTCCCTTGCTTGGACGAGGCCCTTGGGGAGGCCGCGGGCTTGCAGGGAGTTGGATGGCCCAGGGCACATAGGCCTAGGGCCAGACCTTCCCTTGCTTGGACGAGGCCCTTGGGGAGGCCGCGGGCTTGCAGGGAGTTGGATGGCCCAGGGCACATAGGCCTAGGGCCAGACCTTCCCTTGCTTGGACGAGGCCCTTGGGGAGGCCGCGGGCTTGCAGGGAGTTGGATGGCCCAGGGCACATAGGCCTAGGGCCAGACCTTCCCTTGCTTGGACGAGGCCCTTGGGGAGGCCGCGGGCTTGCAGGGAGTTGGATGGCCCAGGGCACATAGGCCTAGGGCCAGACCTTCCCTTGCTTGGACGAGGCCCTTGGGGAGGCCGCGGGCTTGCAGGGAGTTGGATGGCCCAGGGCACATAGGCCTAGGGCCAGACCTTCCCTTGCTTGGACGAGGCCCTTGGGGAGGCCGAGGGCTTGCAGGGAGTTGGATGGCCCAGGGCACATAGGCCTAGGGCCAGACCTTCCCTTGCTTGGACGAGGCCCTTGGGGAGGCCGAGGGCTTGCAGGGAGTTGGATGTGGCCCAGGGCACATAGGAGCTGTTGACTGCTCACCTTGCCCAGCCTGACAGGAGTTAATCCAACCAACCAGATGGGAGTTAGAGAGACCAAGTTCAGAGGCTGCTGTGTGACCTGGGGCAAGATGCCTAACCTTTCTGAGCTCAGGCTTCTCTTACAGAAAACGAGGAAATGCTTCTGATATTTGCATCTCTTTTGATGTCGTAAGGCCCAGAGCAGGGCCTGGTGCAGGAAGTGTGGGCACAGGACCTCCCCCTCAGGTGGACGCCAGGGAGTTAATGAGTGTGTGTGTCAGGCCCTGAGACCTCTGGATGAAAGGGGTGTGGACACCTGAGTCACCTTTATGGCGATTCCGTGCCCCCCCTGGGTGCTTCCTGCCTTGACGCGGAGCCTCGAGGTGTGGGACCAGTTTGGCTGCCTCTGAGGTCTCTCAGCTGCTCTGCTCCAGGCTCTGGGCATCTGCCGATGGGACCCCAGGGGCCCCTCTTCTGCACCTGTGGCCCCAGGGACAGCCTCAGGCACAGGGTGGGGGGCCCAGACTCTGAGTCACATCCTGCCGGTACCAAACAGGACTCTTACCTAGAGGTGGAAAAACGCAACGCTGCTGCACCGTCTTCTAGGGCTGTGTCGCCCTCGGCCACGAGATGGGGCTGCCGCTCCATCCATCCCTGGATCTGCGTGCCGGATAATCAGGTTCATAATCCCTTCCAAATAACGTCAAAACTAGCCCAAGTGTATGGAGAGTATACGCTGTGTACTTTATATATATATATATATATATATATATATAATATATGTACATATTACATTATATATATACATATATATTACATTATATATAAATATAATATATATAATATTTATATAACATAAAACAAAATAGTACTGCCACCCTTCATCGCGGTGCACGGGCCTCTCACTATCGCGGCCTCTCTTGTTGCGGAGCACAGGCTCCGTACGCGCAGGCTCAGCGGCTCAAGGGCCCAGCCACTCCGCGGCATGTGGGATCCTCCCGGACCGGGGCACGAACCCGTGTCCCCTGCATCGGCAAGCGGACTCCCAACCACTGCGCCAGCAGGGAAGCCTTGTATTTCTTAACTCATAGAATCCTCCAGCAACTTTACAAAATAAGGACCGCCATTGGCCACACTTTCCAGATGGGGCAGTGAAGGCTCAGAGAGGTGAAGTGACTTGCCCAAGGTCACACAGTAGCATTCACGGCCTCCCGACACCTGGGCTGGGTGGCTGCATGCCTGGTGGGCACCCCCTTCTTACTTTCCCTTCCCTAAGGTCCCTTCGTCCTGTCTCTGACCCTCAGAGTCAGAGGGTCATCCTAGGAGGCCGAGCTCCTTCCTGCAGCCACCCTGGCATCCTGCCCGGAGGGTGAGTTTTGAGGGGCAGGGGCCCTGGGAGAGGGGTGGGCCTCTCAGGCAGGAGCCCTTAAAATGGGGCTGTGGTACCCCTCGGTGGAGACCCCGGCCCCTTCCCCGCCCTCCTCTGAGCCCAGCCAGCCCCACACCCCTGGCCCGGCCCCGGGTACAGGTGAGCCGCTTCCCTGAGCTGACTCTGCCCTTCACGGCCTCAGGCCCACTGCCACTGCCGTGCAGGGCAGTGTGCATGGGGGCTTGCTCTGCAAAGCTGGGGCGGGCGGAGGGCAGGGCTGTGGTGGAAAGCAGGGCTCGGAGGTGGAGGCGGAGGCGGAGGGGAGGCGGAGGCTGTACTGTCTTAGCTTTGTTTCCTAGGGAGGAAAGCGGGCAGGTCCAATCCACTTTTTAATAAACGAGGCCTTTGATCTGCAAAAATGAGTAATTAGCAAGGAGCCAGTGAGTTGGCACCATGGCAGCCTCGAGGCTGGCTGAGCACACAAGGCAGGGCCTCTGGAGCTGCTGGAGGTGGAGGCCGCTGTGCAGATCAGGCTCCTCTAGATGCTGGGGCGCCTGTTTCTGGGGGTGGGGGGCATCGCCAGGGACAGGGAGCCACAAGCCCCAGGGTGGGCGCCTGGCTCCTCTGCCCCCACCGGGAGCCCGGGGACCTCGGCGGACCACCTTCCTCTCGAGCCTCAACTTCCCCATCTGTAAAATGGGGGTGTTCGCCCTTCACTCAGGAGGCCGGAGTGAGATGCTGCCCACAAGGTGAACAGCGCAGAGAGGGCGCCCAGTCCCCCGGTCCCCTCACTGGCTCAGGACGCTCACCCAGGGCCCCACTCGCCCATGGGGCGGCTCTGTGGCCGCAGGAGAAGGCAGCGCTCTGGGCATGCCCATCCTCTGCTCTGTCCCGCTGCAGAGCTGCCCCCCCCCCCCCCCCCCCCGCCGC
>NW_006796283.1:600425-603501 GCF_000442215.2 Lipotes vexillifer
CCCGGGGGCCTCCCTCTGCCGGCCCAGCCTGGCTTCTGTGAGCAGCGTGCCCATCCTCAGGCCATCCCCGCTTAGTGAGCTGTGCAGCCAAGGGAAGGCTTGGGGGCTTTAGTCCCCCTTCATCTCGACCAGCCCCTCCAGGTGTCCTAAATAACCTGAGTGTGAAGTTTAAAACGGGTGTTGGGGGACTTCCCTGGTGGTCCAGCGGTTAAGACTCCACGCTCCCAAAGCAGGGGGCTCAGGATCGATCCCTGGTCGGGGAACTAGAGTCTGCGTGCCGCAACGAAGATCCCACACGCAGCAACGAAGACCCCGCGTGCCGCAACTAAGACCCGGTGCAGCCTAAATAAATACATAACATAAAATGGGTGTTTGTTGGGCCAACCCGACGTCCAGGCAGCACCCTCTCCTTTGGACAGGCTCCCCCATCCGGGGCGCCTGGAGCCCCCTCCACTGCCAGTGGCGGTCCTGTACCAGCAACAGCAACGGTAATGACAACTTCTGCGAGGGAGGGAGGAAGGGGGAGAAAGGATCACCCCCATTTTAGAGTCGAGAACCCCGAGGCCACGGAAAGCAGACGCCTGGTGGAAGGCCTCCGAGGAAGCCACTGCCACGCTGGGCACAGGTGGGGACTTCCTACCCCTCACGCCCAATAAATATTTGTGTGGAGTTTTCCTGCTCACCTTAGGGTTCCCATAAAGAGCCCCCAGCCTGCTTGCTGGCTGGCCAGGGGCTGGATTCTGGGGCTGCCTTGCCTGCCCCCCGCCCCCCCGGCCCTGGGCTGCACTGGGAGGACAGCCAGGGCAGGGCACACGGCCCTGGACAAGGCAGGACTCAGGCCTCCCTGGGACCCCAGCATCTCGGGGCTGTGACAGAATGGGGCATGGGGGCTGCTTCTGACTCAGGTGTGGGCTGGCGTCCTTCTAGAAGTCTCTGGGCTGTGCCTCGGGCCTTGGTGATCAGCGGGGTCATTTGGGAGCCTCCATTAACCCTTCTCCTGCTGGGTGGGACTCCGTGTGATGCTTGGGGCTTGGCTGCTGGATTTTGTGTTCCTTCAGTTATTCATTCAACAGACTTTTATGAAGCCTGGCTCTGGCCCAGGAGGTTGGCAAGGGCTTGCTCAGGGAGCTCCCAGTCTGAGCATCAGACTTTGAAGACAGAATATCCAAGGTGCTGGAGGTAAGGGAGCCCCACAGGGGAGGGCAGAGGTGTGGTGCGGAATCAGAGCACCCACCCCCTTGGTGAAGCGAGGTGGACGGGGCAGCCCCCTCCAACTGCTAGACCGTGTGCTACTGAGCACGGGCAGTGCGTCATGCGTGCACACACACACGCGCCCACACGCATTCACACAGGCGCACCACATGCTCACATACAAGGCACACTGGTGCATACAACCCCGTGCCAAAGCCATACATGTGGTTCACACGTGCACACATGCACCCACTTATACACACATGCATGTGTGCACACATGCCTACTTACACAATGTGATTCATGTGTGCACACATACCCGTTTAGCGGCGCGTGTGTGTACCTGTGTGCATACGTACGTGCTCACATACACACAGGCACATGTGCCTACACGAACACACAGATGCGTGCATCCACGTGCACATTCACGCGCGCACGCACATGCTCGCGCACACACACACCCCAGGTCTGCGCCAGCATCTGCAGGGTTGGAGACAGTGGACAAGCAGAGACTTGTGCCCGTCCCCTGTCTTCTTGCCTGGCCTTGCATCCCGCATCACACAGGGCTCTCACACTTGGACACCCAGCCTGCTTGTCCAAGTTCCAGCCACGCTGCCCTTTGGCAGGGCAGGGGTTCTCTTCTCAGCGGGACACACTGGAGAGAGGCTTGCACGGCTCTGGACGTGCACTTGGGCACGCAAGCAGGGGCCCTGGGTCCTGGAACTGGGGGCAGGGTTTGAGAGCATAACGGCAGTGGGGTGTGGCCTCTTGGCCTCACAGACTCCTCGCCCTTGGGGGTACTTGGGGGGAGGCCAGAAAAGAGGTGGGCTTTAAATACAGGGCCCCGGGTCCGAGGTGACACTGACATACATCAGTACGTGAAACGTAAGTTTCACAAAATATTTTTACTACATGCGGTGCGTTACAGTATGTTTTTTGATTCTGTTCCGTTCTCTTTAAAAAAAAAATTGCTCCCATGTGGGACACATCCCAGAGTTTGAGAAGCATGAGGCAGACAGCGTTTCAGGTTCCTCCCACCTCTGAGATTTGGGGATGCTGGAAACCTCCCTGAGCTCCCATTCATCTTTGCAACGAGACAGAGATTACACAGACAAAGCCGGCTGCTCTGTGCCTTCCCAGCCCCGCGGGAGCTGCGCCCCATCACGCCAGCCCCTCTGCTCGCAAGGTGCCAGCGGTGGTTTTCCTTTTTCATGATGATCAAAAGAAACGCAGCATCCGAATGATCTGGAGAATGGATGCGGGACAGAGGGAGGGCCCCTTCCTATTCCTGGAGCCTCGCTCTCCCAGGCTCCGTCTCCCTCTCCCTCCCTCTCTCCTCTGCTCTTCCTCTGGAGTCAGGGCCCTTTGCCTCCCACAGAAGGGCTCACTCCCCCGCATCCCTCCCTCCCCATTTTATGCCCACTTTATTCTCCTTTCTGATCATCGCAGTATTAGATCTCTGCGTCTCCAGACTCACCTCCATCTGTATCTTGCTTCACCTCTGACCAGCCGTGTGTATGAAGTTGCCTTTGTAAGGTGGGGGGGACCCTGAGTGCCCTCTGAACTTTCCGGCTGTTCTCGGGTACGGTTTTGCATGGAGGTTAACAGTACAGACCAAGGATGACAGCGTGACAGCATCTGGGTGCAGAGCGGGTGCCGGGTGACCTGGGGCAGCTGACTTACCCCTTCTGTGCCTTGGTCTCCTTATCCATAAAGTGGGTGTGTAATATAGTAGAACCTACCTCATAGGCGTGTTAGGAGAATCGAGCCAGTTAAGAGGTACGAAGTGTTTGAACAGCGCTCGGCACATAAATCAAATGACGTTAAGTAATTATCTCAAGGGGTCGGCCATAAGGAAAAATAAAATCATCTGGGCTTTCTTTTA
>NW_006796283.1:603529-628941 GCF_000442215.2 Lipotes vexillifer
ATATATATATATATATATATATATATATATATATATATATATATATACACACACACACACACACACACACATACACACACACACATATATATATATGTTTATTTATTTTATTTATTTATTTTTGGCGGCGTTGGGTCTTCGTTGCTGCGCGCGGGCTTTCTCTAGTTGCGGCGAATGGGGCTACTCTTCATTGCGGTGCGTGGGCTTCTCGTTGCGGTGGCTTCTCTTGTTGTGGAGCACAGGCTCTAGGCATGCGGGCTTCAGTAGCTGTGGCTCACGGGCTCTAGAGCACAAGCTCAGTAGTTGTGGCACCCAGGCTTAGTTGCTACATGGCATGTGGGATCTTCCCGGACCAGGGCTCGAACCCGTGTCCCCTGCATTGGCGGGCAGATTCTTAACCACTGCGCCACCAGGGAAGCACCGTGTGGGCTTTCTTGAGCAGCTCCTGAGGGCCAGGTTGTGTTCTAAGCGCGTGTGTCTTGAGTCTTTTTTCTTTTCTTTCTGTGAAGTGGATACTGTCATTATGACCGTTTTACAGGTGAGGAAACTGAGGCCCAGAGAAGTTTAGTAACTTCTCTGGGGCCACACAGCCCACAGGGAAGGAGTCGCTGCCTGAGTCCAGGATTTAGTAGATGGAGGCTGCTGTCAACCTCCTGATTATTACCGATACTGTTGCTTAAGGATGAAATAAGGTGACGTGTGCAGAGCGCGGCCGGGCACGTGATGGGCCAAGTCACAGCTCTTCCCGTTGGCGTCACCGATTTTAGCATTCAGGCAGGTGATTGTGTGAGATCCAAGCGGGGCATCTGTGCCCCCAGGGTAGCCTGGGTCTGACCCAGGTGGCTGCCGTGGCCCAAGTTAATGCTGCACGGGATCACATACCCCGCCTAGCGATTTGTTCTGGAGTCTGCCTGGGGATGGATGCCAAGCTAGCTGGCCTGTCATTTCCATCGTGGGGCATCTCTTCCCTCCTGGGAAAGGGGTACGTGTATCTGTGTCAGCCCCGGGGTCTGCTTTTGTGTCTCCCGTGATTTCTCTGAACACACAGCCGGCAGGGCTGAGCCAGCCCTGGTGTGACTTGCCCACATGCTGTGCCCTCTCTAGAAGTTCCTGTCTTCAGTTCCCACTTTTACTTTTCCCCTTTCCACCTCAATCAGGACTCACTCCAGTCAGTTATTCCCTTCAGATCTTTTCAGGGAAGACAGCAGTGCAAAGCCACAAAAGCTCTTCTCAGTGTTTCTCCCATTATGAGATTTCTTTCCCTGGAAATGTTGTGTGTGTGTGTGTGTGTGTGTGTGTGTGTGTGTGTGTGTGTGTGTGTGTGTGTACACGCGCACTAGTGCTCGTGCATGTAAAGAGAGAGAAAATGAGAAATTCTTTCTAATCTTTCCCTTTGTTCTTCTTTTTAAAAGAGAAAGCTTAAAAAAAAAAAAAGAGTAAGCTTAAAATCCTTTGCTGGTCAGATTCTTAGATTTTTGACTTGTGTCTTTACATCATAAGACCGTGTTTGGATTTTCATTTTTGATGACTTTCCTCTTTGCCTGTGGACCCAGAATGAGCGGCTGTGCTATTATCTGTCTTCTTCCAACCTGAAACGTCAGCAGCAAGAGGCTGGAACTTTCCCTGCCTTTGCTCTGAATCTCCAGTGCCTGGAACAGTGCCTGGCACAGGGCAGGGGCCCAATAATGTTCCAAAATTAATTCCTAGGTCTGTTTTTTCTTCAGAGCCCCCCACCCATGCATACCCAGCCCAGCTTTGAGTCAGGGGGAGCTGTAGGAAATTTAAATGAATTCTCAACCCCAGTAGGTGAAGGTGTAGTCAAAATAGAATTGCACAAGCCATGTCAAAATATGTGTGAGCGCTACCGAACCTAGGTTTGTGTGCCTGACGCACAGTGAGGGCAGACAATACCGAAACATCGGATTTTGGAGCAGAGAAGGGTTTATTGCAGGGCCAGGCAAGGACACAGGTGGCTCATGCCCCCAAAACCCTGAACTCCCCGAAGGGTTTCAGTAAAGCCCTTTTAAAGTCAACGTGGGGCGACTTCCTTGGTGGCACGGTGGTTAAGAATCCGCCTTCCAATGCAGAGGATGCAGGTTCGATCCCTGGTCAGGGAACTAAGATCCCATATGCCGCAGGGCAGCTAAGCCCGTGCACCGCAACTGCTGAGCCTGTGTGCTCTGGAGCTTGCGTGCCACAACTAGAGAGAAGCCAGCGTGCCTCAGTGAAGAGTCCGCACGCCGCAACGAAAGACCCCACAGGCCACAACGAAGACCCCGTGTGCCACAACTAAGACCCGATGCAGCCACATACATACATAAATATTTTTTAAATGTTGAGGGGGAAAAAAAAGTGTTGAGGGAACAAAGCATTAAGAATGTATTGAGAGGGCTTCCCTGGTGGCGCAGTGCTTGAGAGTCCGCCTGCCGATGCAGGAGACGCGGGTTCGTGCCCCGTTTCGGGAAGATCCCACATGCCGCGGAGCGGCTGGGCCCGTGAGCCATGGCCACTGAGCCTGCGCGTCCGGAGCCTGTGCTCCGCAAATGGGAGAGGCCACAACAGTGAGAGGCCCGCATAACGCCAGGAAAAAAAAAAAAAAAAAGTATTGAGAAAAAAAAAAAAAAAAAGTATTGAGAAAAAAAAAAAAAAAAAGTATTGAGAAAAAAAAAAAAAAAAAGTATTGAGAAAAAAAAAAAAAAAAAGTATTGAGAAAAAAAAAAAAAAAAATTTAAGAAAAAAAAAAAAAAAAAAAAAAAAAAAAAAGAATGTATTGAGAAAAAACAATAAAATCAAGGTAGGGACTTCCTGGTGGTCCAGCGGTTAAGACTCTGCATTTCCACTGCAGGGGGCACGGATTTGATCCCTGGTCTGGGAACTAAGATCCCACAAGCCCCACGGTGCAGCCAGAAAAAACAAACAAGCAAATAAAGTCAAGGTGAAGGAGGGGCGTGGTTAGTTGTTACCAACTTCTTGGTGTCGGAATCCTTTGTTCTTGCAGCTGTCAGCGGTGGGTCAGGATATGATGTTCCTGTAAATCTCCATCAAGACAAATGTTATTCTCTGTTCTGCAACTTTTCATCTCTATGTGAATGGAAAAGTGTTATACCCTTAAAGATCAGAGCCTTGAGAGTGGGCTATATCCTGTCTATTTCAGGCTACCGGCAACGTTCCTAACTGGAAGCAAAAGCGATAGAATACCAAGGTGAAAGTAAAGGAAACAGATCTAACGTGGTGTCAGATTTGTTTCTCCTGTTACAAGGGTTTGCAGGGCCAGCCCCCAACACAGCTGCACGTGCTGTGTGCTGAGTTCAGATTCGGTGGCCAGCAGAGATGCTTGCCAAGTGCCCGTGGGTCGAGGGGCCCGTCCCCTGCTGGGCTTAGAGGCAGCTGGCAGGGGGGTTCAGAGGGCAGCTCTAGAGGGGGCTGAGTGGGCTCAACCTCTGCTCAGCCCCGATTGTCCCTGCAGGCAGGTTACACGATCTCTCTGGGCCTCCAGACATGCTTCCTCGTCTGGAACACCATGATGATAATGACAGTGTTTGCCTCACCGGTTGTATCGAGGATTAAGTGAATTAAAACATGTGGAAAGTACTTGAAACAGCGTGGTGCGCAGAGCAGATGCTACGCCTGTGATTATTAGTATTTTATCGCCATTATATTTATCATTCTTGCATGCACCAAATTGAAACGTTTTGGCTGCCGGGAGACACTTCACCGCTGTGACCAGAACACGCAGATTCTGTTGGTTTGTCTGGGGCCTCTGTTATTAACACGTTTTAATGGGGGAGTTTCAAGTCAGCATCCAGCTAAGCGAGCAGGACCCTGCGATAGCAGTGGTGTTGGAGCGCCAGCTCGGCCTGCTAAGGGCCCGGCCACCTCTGCCCCCAGGCCCGCAGGACGCCCGCCAGGACACGCCAGCACTCTTGGCAGTGATGTTGACAAGGGCCCTGGCCATGTCCTGACCGCTGCCCCTCTGCAGGGGCTGCATGGTGAGTGAGGCCATGGTGAGTGAGGCAGGCCCCTGGGCGCCAGCCTCCAGTCTCCCAAGGCTGCTGAGCCATGACCCAGCAGATGTGATGCCCTGGGAGGCTGTTTGCCGTGGCTGTCACTGTGTTTCCACGATCTTGTGACAGAAATCCTGCCCTGGCATTAATTTACATTATACCCAGTGCACCCTGACGTGTTTTTTTTTTTTTTTTTTTTTTTTTTTTTTTTGCGGTACGCGGGCCTCTCACCGCTGTGGCCTCTCCCATTGCGGAGCACAGGCTCCGGACGCACAGGCGCAGCGGCCATGGCTCACGGGCCCAGCCGCTCCGCGGCATGTGGGATCTTCCCGGACCGGGGCACAAACCCGCATCCCCTGCATCGGCAGGCGGACTCTCAACCACTGCGCCACCATGGAAGCCCCCGACGTGTGTTTTTGAAGGGTATAATTTTTATCAACTTCAATTAGAGCTATTTTTATTTTTGTCACCCTGAAGAATTTCCCTGTGGTTAAGCTGCCATTTTTCACTGTAATACCCCTGGCAAGGGCTGGGGAAAAAAATTAATAGTCTAGTGATCACTTAGCTAATGCACTGTCAGCGCTTGATAAACTGACTGCCTGGGTGAGACAGCACAGTTCTCTCCACAGTAATTATGTCATGTTTACCTGAAGCTGGTGACACCCCCTTGGTGGAGGCGAGGGGCCGAGCTGAGCCCCCCACAGAGCCCAGGGCAGGCCCCCTCACCCCCCTGTCCACAGAATCTGCCTTTGATGTAATTGAAGCACACTAGGGTGGGCGTCTGCCCATCTTCCCGCTGTGGGGCATTTGGCCGGTTGCTAAACATCTCTGATCCCCATTTGAATGGGGAGCACTAAAGAAGGGTTACTGTTGATAATCCACCTGACCTCCCCAGTTCGGAGGCATCGAAGGAGGCTATGGGCAGAGGTGGGAGAGCATCATGTCTGGTAAACTGGGTGTCGATTCCCAAAGCGGGGGGAGGGGCAGGCCCTTAATGGGGAGCTGGCAGGTAAAGCCAGGCACACTCTGAAGACAGGAGGAAGGACAGGGCCGCGGTGAGCCTGGGGTGGGGGCAGAGAAAGCAGCTCAACCTGCAGGGAACTGGCTTCCCTCCACCAAAATCAGGCAACGGGCTACCAAGCTTTGGAATGGCCATGCCGTGGACGACAACTCCATAATAAAAAGGAACAAGCCGGGGCTTCCCTGGTGGCGCAGTGGTTAAGAATCCTCCTGCCAATGCAGGGGACATGGGTTCGAGCCCTGGTCCGGGAAGATCCCACATGCCGCGGAGCAACTAAGCCCGTGCGCCACAACTACTGAGCCCGTGCTCTAGAGCCTGTGCTCCGCAACGAGAGAAGCCACCGCAATGAGAAGCCCGCGCACCGCAACAAAGAGTAGCCCCCCGCTCGCCGCAACTAGAGAAAGCCCACGCACAGCAGCAAAGACCCGATGCAGCCAAAAATAAAAAAAGAAATTTATTTTAAAAAAAAGAAAGCAAGAAAAAGGAACAAACCACCGAAATGCCCAACAACCTGGTGAATCTCCAGGGAATCGTGCTGAGTGGAAACAGCCAGTCCCAAAGGGTTACCCACTGTGATTGATTCACATAACAAGCTTGGAATGGCGAAATATAGAAATGGGGAACGGATCAGTGGTTGCCAGGGCTTGTCGTCTGGGGCAGGAGGGAGCTAGGTGTGTTTCTCAAGGGGTGTCACAGGGGATGCTTAGGAAGGGACTGTTCTGTATCTCAGCTGTGGAGGTGGTTACAGGAGGTTACCTGTGCTGGTGATAACACTGCAGAGAACAAAATACACGCGCGTGCAAGTACAGGTCAAACTGGGGAAGTCTGCATAAGATAGGCAGGTTGTCCTGTTAATTTCCTTCTGTGACCTTGTACTATGGTTTTGTAAGATGTTAACCGCTGGGGAAACTGAGCAAAGGCTACTCAGGATCTCCCTGTATCATTTCTTACGACTGCATGTGAATCTAGAAGCATCTCATCGTAAAAAGTTAAAACAAAAATCCGATCACATCTCTCCTTGGCTCAGAAACTGCCCCCCGACCCGGTTCCCATCTGAACTCTGAATGAGAGCCAGAGTCCTTTAGGGGCCCAGAAGGCCCTACAAAACATGGCTCCATTGCTTCCCCCCACTCTTCAGCCATGTGGGCCCCATTGCTGTTCCCCAGGCACACCAGGCACTCTCCTGCCTCAGGGCCTTTGCATGGGCTGTTCCCCATGCCTAAAACACTGTTCCCTAGGCTTCCACATGGCTCCTTCTATAACTTAGATGTCTCCTCTTTGTGCTGTGTTGGGGACACCATGCCAGCACCTGGGGTCACCAGGTGCTGTTCAGGGGAGTGACAGTCTTGGTGGGGGCAGAAGTGTAACAGCTGAGTCAGTGGTACTCAGATGAGGGCACTAATGGAGGTGGTCCAAGGGAGGGTCTGGCTCTGCCTGGGAAGGGGAGCTAGGGAGAGAGTCCAGGGGAGGGGGGCAGACTCTTGGCTGAAAAGGAGGCAGGGAATTGGGGAGGGGCAGAGGGCATTTCGGGGGGAGGGGGGACTCATGGGCATGACAGTGGCTCGTGAGCAGACCCCTATGTTGCTTCCACCCCGAACCCTGAACCTGGGGCATCCTCACCATTTTGCGGATAGGGAAGCCAAGGCCCAGAGAGGTAGAGTTACTTGCCTGAAGGCACACAGCTCATAGGTGGCAGAGCTGGGATTTGAACCAGGCAAGATGGTTTCTGCATCTGCCCTCAGCCCCTTACAGGACACCTACAGGGGAGAGCAGAAGGTAATGAGCCCAGCGGTAGAGGTGCACACATGTCCTCCCGCAGCCCTTCCTGCATCGGGTGGACCTAGGCAACCAGAGGGAGCCTCTGCAGCGGCCCCACCACCTCCGTGTCTCCCAGCCTCGCCTCTGCTCCGAGTCAAGGTTCGGGTCCCGTCCTCCCACAGACCCCTCTCCCCTAGGTGTGTTTAGGAGTCGCAGCAAATGGTGTTCCATCTCCACAGCGACCGCCACCCCTGCAGCCACACGGACCCTGCTGCTTGTAGAACAGGGATCAGCAACCTTGGCCCACAGCCAATTTCCATACAGCCCATGGACTAAAAATGGATTTTACATCTTTAAATGATTGCCAAAAGAAAAAAAAAAAATCAAAGGGAGAATGATGTTTCGTGACGTGAAAATTATATGAGGTTCAAATTTCAGTGTCTGTAAGTAAAGTTTTATTGGAACAGCCACACAGTGTTCCCATTCATGTTGTTTAAGTGTGCTTTAGAGCTACAAGGCCTAAGTTGCTTAGTTCCAACAGAGAACATACAGCCCATAAGCCGAAAATCTGATCTGGCCTTTTCAGAAAAGGTTTCCAAACGTGCTCCCCGCCTCGGGGCCACTGTGTTTGCTGTTCCCTCTTCCTGGAACACTCTTCCCGCAGATGTCTATCTCCATGGCTAACTCCCGTGTTTCCTTCAAGTCTTTGCACAGATGTCCCGTTCTCAGTGGGGCCAGCCTATGGAGAATTCTAACTGTGCCCATCCCCCCTCCTTCCTGTCCCCTTCTCCTGTTTGTCTTTCTGGCATGTCCTACTACCTGTCATGTAAATGTGTATTTATTGACTGTCTGTCTCCCCGGACCGAATGTCACCTCCTTAACAGCAGACATTTTTAACTTTTTTTGTTTGCCCCTGTATCCCAGGCCCAGTGCCTAGCGATAGTAGGTGCTTAATAAATGTTTATTAGATGGATGGATGTTTGACTGGATGATCGGATAGCTGGATGAAAGGATTGATGGACAAATGGCCAGGTGATGGATGGATGGGTGGATGGATAGTTGGACAGATAGGCAGACAGGTGGGTGGATAGAGAGATGATTGGGTAGATGGATAGATGGACGGCCAGATAGACAGGTGGTTGGATGGGTGGATGGATGCATGGTCGGTCGGGTAGATAGGTGGATGGATGTGAGGCATGACAGACTGTGAAAAGCTGGGCTGGCCCAAGTCACGTGGCTCTTAGATGCCCCATGGAGGAGGCTCTGGTAAAGGATTTTATGCAGGTGGGTGAGTGTAGTGCTTTGGAAAGTTGGCTCAGGCCAGGGCATGGTTGGTGGGGGGGTGAAGTGGGTAGGACTGTGTGCCCAGGAACCAGTGGGAGGCTCTCTCCCTGGGAGCAGGGGAAGGTGAGTGGGCGCAGCAAGAGTAGTAGGGGGCACCCCAGGAGAGCCGGGGTGTCGGGCCGTCATTGGCCTGAGATCAGTCTAGCTCCCGCTGCCGGCCTCCAGGGACTGGCATTCGGGACTAACGCCAAGGACTCCGGGAGCCCCCGCATCCCTGAGGGCCCTCGCCCCTGACCCTGGGCCTGAGCTGGATTCCGCCAGCATCACCCACGTGCTCCGTTGCCTGGCAGTCATGGGGAGGCCTGCTTGCCTCTGGAAACAGTGAATTCCTCCTTGCAGCCCCCTGCTCTGTCCCAGGACTTATGAGGGGGTCAGCTGGCTCAGAGGCCTCACTTGAGGGAGGGGGCCGGGCCCATGCCTTCTGAAATGTTCCTTTCAGCCACAAGAGCAGCAGAAGTTGGGCATGCCTGCCTCTGGCCAGCTCCAGTCTCCCTGTGGCCTCACCCTTCCCAGCCGCACCTGTCCCGCCAGGTGTGTCTCCCAAGGCTCTGAGTGCTGTTAGCAGCAGACTCCGGCTTTCTAATAAGCTCCCAGAGACATCACGCCCCCCCTGCCCCATCCAAACATGGCAGTGAGTTACCCTTTCGGTGTCTCAGTTTCCCCATCTATGTAATGGGGCCCAACAGTTCCTCCCCACCAGGGCCAAGGCTTCATGGGCTGACACGGCAAAGGCTGGCACGGGGCCTGGTGCTCAGTAGGTGCTGTCAACGTTTAGCTGTGGTCAATGAAAGGCATTTTTGTCCCAAGCCTCCTGCTTTAGGGTCATGGCCCTTGACCCTTCTGCTGCAGCCTATCAGGGACAGGCAGTAGCTCCTGGCTTGGAGAGAGTGCCTAGTTTCAGCCGAACCCAGAGATTTTTCAGCTCCAGCAGCCCCCAGGTCTTGAACCAGGGGCTTTCTGGTTCTCTTTATGGCAGGAGGGACTGGGCTCCCCCTCTTAGTTCTGCAATTTCTTGCTTTAACGAATGCGTTCATGGGCTTCCTCTGCGTCAGGCCTGCGCTGGGCTGCACGAATCCTAACTCCCCACGACTGCCCTGTGCCGTGGGTGTGGCTGTCAGCACCCCCTTCTACAGACGAGGAAGCTGAGGCCCAGAGGCATTAAAAGCATGCCCAAGGTCGCCAGCTTGGAACCCAGACGGTCACTGCCATTGGCCACCTAGCTGCCTCTGGCCCCTTTTTCTCCACTGAGCTTGGCTGCCGTCCTCCTGAGAAACATCAGTGTCTTCCTCTTTTCGAGACACCTGGGGCAGGGGGGTGGTGTCCTGTGCCTGCTGGAAGGGGAAGCAGGCTGGATGAGCTCTGTCCACTTCCGGTCCTCTTAGCCTCAGTTTCTCCATCTATAAAGTGGGCTGATCACTCTCCCCGCCTAGCCCACCTGGCAGAACCACGGCAAAGCTCCAGGAGGTGACCCTGCACACACACCTTGCAGGTCATTTGGGGGGAGAGTTATGACTCTTTCTGTCCCCTCTTGTGGCTGCAGTGAGTGCTCACCTGGTCGGATGTGAAGCCAGGGATAAAACCTTCTTTTTGTTTTTTCCGAGTCCCGGACCTTGTGTCCACTTGGGCTTCTCTTGTCTTTGAGGCTGGATGCACCTGGCGCCTCCCCGCCCCCTCCCTCCAGCCCCTGAGAGGTGGGAGCAGCCGGCGGGGGGGACTCGGCTGGGAAAAGGGTCAGATCGAGAACCCCGGCTGAGGCTGCTCTGCCCGAGCTGTCGACCTCCTTCCCATGCACGCTGCAGCCGGAGCGCCCCTAATTGCTGTCACAGATGTAGCAGCCACCAGCCTCTCCCTCGCGATCTGCTGGGTCGCATGAGCTTAATTAGCCCCTGATTACTCATTTACTGGGTGCTGTGTGTATTCCATATCTAATAACTTTCCAATTACGCCCGGTCTGCACCGCACATTTAATAACCCGTTAGTTGTCTGCTTATCGGGGACTCTGCGTTCTGCAGCTCCATCTCCCCCTGACCCGGAGCCTTATCCTTCCCTTTATTGCGGTATTTGGAGTTCTCTGCTCACCATTATGGAGCTATTACAGGGAATTAAGGGGCGTAAAATACTGTTTTGCGGCCTCTGATGTACCAGCTTGCAGCACAGAACAAGGAATCCCACCAGAGAGGGTTGAGTGCATCTTTGTGGGTGGGCTCTCGTGGGGACCAGGAAACGGGAAGGAGGGGCCCTGTGGTAGGGCTGGCCCGTGCCCCCTTATGGCACTCCTGGACAGACGGCCCCAGGCCTGTGACCCGTGTGTCGCCGGCAGCTGGCAGAGGTCTCCCACCAACCCGGCTGTGCCCACCCACCCTCCAACCAAGGCAGGCCCCCCGCCATCACTGTTTGGGAGAGAGGTGGCTTTTCTCCCCAAGCTTGGCTTCCTGCCTGTGTCTGATTTTTCCTCGGGGCCAAGGGCAGGTGATGATGCCACGTCCTTTGTGCCATCGGGATGCTGGCATTTCCTCTCCCCACTCCTGCAGCTCTGTTTTGTCTCATCTTCCCAGGCTTGGTCTTCACGTAAATCAGCCGCAGACCATCAACAAACCCACCGTCACTCAGCCGCAGGATAAACCTGTGTGCCAGAGACCACAGTCCCGATTGCTGTGTGTCTGCTGAGGCAGCGAGTACAGGAATCAGGCTCTGCTAGTATGCAGGGAGCACCTACTGGGTGCCGGTGCTGTGGGCGCTCTGACTGTGACCGGCTGGGTGACCTTGGGCAGCTGACTTGACTTCTCTGTGCCTCAGTTTCCTCCTACAATGTGGGAGTTAAGGTACGGTTGTTGGGAGGATGAAACAGGCTACAGACAGCAGGTGCTTGGTGGATACCTAGCACATAGCAAGTGCTCAGTAAATCTAGGGTAGGCATTACGGGCCCATTTCCCAGAGGCATAAACTGAGGTCCAAGCAGTTGTGACTTGCCTGTTACTCGTAGTTACGCCCACAGGCAAGTGGCACTCAGGATTCAGTCCCACATCTACTTTATTCAAGATCAGCAAAGCCAGCTTCCTGGAGTATATCTTGAGCCGATTTGGAGGAAAGAGACGATTCAGGGTGATCAGGAAAAGTGGGGGAGCCCATGCCCCAGATCCTGCCCCCATGAGTTTAGGGGCTCCGGGACTGCCTCACGCTCTGCGTCAGCAGCGGGCAAGGGGGCCTAAAAGGTGTCCCTGCCAGCTGGGGCTGAAACTGCCCAGAGGCCAGGTGGGCCCCCCTGCGAAGGCCGAGGCCGTGAAGCCTTCCTCGGCACACACCCCTCCAGGCTCTGTGGGGTCCCCTGGCCACTGCACCCCTATGGCTCTCGTTCCTGATGCTTATGCAGTCAGGTCAAGAGATGAGCTGCCATTTCTTGAGCACCTACTATGTACCAAGTGCTTTAGCGGAAAGAACTCATCTCATCCCCTGCACCCTCCCTCTTGGAGGTAGACACTTGCTGTGTTATTAATCCATTTTGCAGGAGGGGAAACTGAGGCCCAGAGAGGTGAAGTCACTTTACTAAGATCTCCCAGCTGGGGAGAGTGGCCAGGACCCAGTGCCTGGCCCCGTCCCACTACAGGGAGCCGGAGAGGTAGAGTCTGGCGGGGTGCCCAGGAGGGAGAGGGAAGCAGGCTCCGGGAACAGCCAGCCAGCCAGTCCCTGTTGGAGAGGCTGCTGGAGAGAGAAATCCTAGTGTCGCGTGCAGTGGCCTCTGGGCTGCTGTGTGCCCTCAAACTGGAACTTCCCTTGTTTTTTAAAGTACGTCATTTACAGGCTGCCACGTGGGTGAGCCTGGGAAACATTATGCTGAGTGGAGGAAGCCAGACACAGAGGGCTACATGGTGTAGGGGTCCATCTATGTGAAATGTCCAGAAGAGACAAATCCATCGAGACAGAAAGGAGATGAGGGGTTGCCAGGGGCCGGGGGAGGATGACGAGTGACTGCTAATGGGTACCGGGTGATGAGAATGTTCTAGACGGATTCTGGTGATGGTTACACAACTCTATGAGTTTTCTCTAAGCCACTGAATTGTACACTTTAAATGGGCGAATTGTATAGTATATGAATTAGATCTCAATAAAACAATTCTACAGAACCAATAAAGCAGGAGTTTTCAAACTTGGGGAGCTCACGGACTAATACAATTAATGAAATAAACTGGGTACTGACAGCAGTGCTGCATGGTTTTCCCCTGTGAAGCAGGGATGCTGTGTCTTGCTCTCTGCCCCTATCCATCCCCATCCCTACGTGCGCGAATTTACCTGGAGTCATTGTTCTCCAGAAATCACTCAGTTCCCCGGAGGAAGTGTAACAAGGCGAGATCTCATTAGGATATTCAGGGGTGGGCTGCAAATCCCTTTTATGGTAAAGAACCCTGGAAATTTCCCCCTTTTTGCCTTTCGCCGTTAACTAACGCTCTAAACCTAGTGGCCCTGGTCCAGGGAAATAAAGGGGACGATGAAGCTTATCCTGCTTGCCCTGTGGGGGCCCCATGGGCTCTCTGGGATGCTGTCAATTTCCAGGGTCCCCGGGGCAGGGAGCAGTATATGTCCCAGACCCGGTCCTAATAGCACTTTAAATTAAGACAGGCCGTGAGCTTGGAACTCTTGGCTCTGGTAGAGAAAAGGCACAAGGAATATGTTGGTTCGAGGGTCTGCTTTTTATTAGTCAGGCATTGTTGTAAATTTGTCCTTGAAGGGTGAGGAAAGGCTGCTCTCCGCTTCCATGTGATGGTCTGGCTGAGAACCTTTGCCTCCACCTACGATGATGCTAGCATGAGATAATGCATATTCCCCACCCACATGTGTCTGGCAGCCTCGCCCATCCATTAACAGTGACTGAGCCCTCTCAGGAGTCCCCTGGCAGCTGCCGACAAACGCCGGAGAAGGGGGTAGAATCCTTTTACTTCCAACAAGAGTCAACTTGGTGGGAACAGCTGGACCAGAGGAGGGAGGGTGTCTGGCACACGATGGTGCCAGGGAACATGTGTTTCTGGGCCAGGCCCTGTTCTAGAGCTTTGGGGTTTTATTAGTTATCGACTGCTGTGTAACAAAGGATTACACATAAGCAGCTCACAGCAAGATACCTATCACCACACGCTCAGCGGGGGCCCCTGCTGCAGGTCAAGGCATCCGTGGGACTTCTCTCTCACCTGGGGAAGGACCCACCTGCAAGTTCATTGTTGGCAGAATTCATTTGTCTGTGAACTGAGGGCTGTCATGAACATTCAGATGCAAGTTTTTGTGTGGACGTCTGTTTTCGGTTCTCTGGGGTATCTATCTAGGAGTGGAATTGTTGGGTCCTATGATGACTCTCTTTGGACCTTGACGAACTGCCAGGCCGTCTCCAAAGCAGCTGCACCAGTTTACAGTCCCACCAGCAGTGTATGAGGGTTTGCATCGTGTTTCAACACTTAATAATCATGAGAGTGCAGCTTTTAAAAATGGATTCCCAGCTTCCTCTTGAAAGATTAGAACTGGCTTCCTTCCATGTGGCCCCCACTGGTGCTGGGTGGGACTGGTGCTGTCCCCATACAGTCTCACCTACCAGTACCTTGTTTCCGGTTTACCCCCCTGGTCCCCGCAGAGATGTGTGTTTGAATCTCTTGTCCTTCCTGTCCCCGCTTCCTTTTAAAGCCTGCTCCCTTTGAAGGCCTAGTTCAAATTCCACCTGCTCCAGGAAGCCTGCCTGGGTTTTTCCAGCCCTTGGGGAGTTCTCCTATTACCAAACTCCTATAGACCTTGTCATCTGCACCCCCTCCCACCCAGTAGTATTCTCTTTTGCCATCTGCTGTTTTCTAGTTAAAAGCCATGTTCCCTGGGTGCTTTGTAACTGCAGAGTCTTCTCTCAGCTGCTTGAGTTCACATCCCGACACCTCCACTTACTGTGGGGACTCAGGCCACTTTGTCTCTTCGTGTTTCCATGTTTTTGTTCGAGACAGGACTGTTGGGGGGACTAACCGTAGCACATAGTAGGTGCTCAGTAAACGGCATCCTCATGCCCACAAGCTCTTCATCCAGGGAGCCATCCCCACCCCATGAGGCATCCCCCCCCAGCCACTTTCCCCAGCAGAACCCTGGTCCCCCAGCTCCAGGAGGACAAGCAGTAGGTGGGCCTCACCCCACTCTGCTTTCCACCAGCGCATGGGCAGGGTCAAGGCCAGGGCACAACGCCACCCTCCTTCACTCCCTGCCAGCCTGCCCCGAGGGGGTTGCAAGAATGCTGCCTGCTCTGATGAGGTGCCATCCCATTGACAGTCCCTGGGGTTGGCTGGACTAACAGGGGGACACAGCAGCCCTACATCTGGCAGAGTTTCCCGAAGTGATGTTGGCAAGGTTGCCAGAGCAGCTAAAAGCCTGCGGGGCGGGGTCTGTACAGGGGCTCCAGGCTCCCCGCCATGCTGAGGGGCCCCCGGCCCTGAGCGAGCCAGCGAGTGAATGAAGTGTGCTGGGCCCAGGCGCCGCCCTCTCCTGGCTCCAGCCTAAGCCGCCAGCACCCCTGTGGGATTTGCGGGGGCTGCAGTCTGGGCAGTGTCACCATATGGATCCCATAAATTAAAACGTTCCCGGAAACAAACGGTAAATTTATCCGTCTCTCGCATGTGGAGCTGCTGGAGCCTGGATGGAGCGCCATCCGTCTCTCTCCGGTACTTTGGTTTTATAGCCCTAATCCCTGGAAAAACAGGGTCAGCGTGAAGCTGCTTCTCGACAGCCGTCCGGCCCTGAAGCTTGTAATCGGGGCCGTGGGGCGTCGGCAGTCCCCGGGACCGGCCCCCAGGGAACTGCTGTTATTCAGACCCTGGAACCCTGGCAGGGGCTTCCCCATGACCTGGAGCCCAGGATGCTCAGCTGCGTTGACCCTGCCTTGGCAGCTCTGTGACCTCAGGCTCCCACTACCCCTCTCTGAGCCTCAGTTTCCCCAACTGTGGAAAGGGGGTGGGGTGACCGGGATAGTCACATTCATAGAGACGGAAAGTAGGGTGGTGGGTGCCAGGGGCTGGGGGAGGGAGGGTGGAGCGTTAGTGTTTAATGGGTATGGAATTTCCTTTTGGGTTGATGAGAAAGTTCTCAAAATGGATCCAGGGGATGGTTGCACATTGTGTTTGGACTTCATGCCACTGAGTTGTACACTTAAAAATGGTCAAGATGGTAATGCATATCTTACTACAATTTTTTTTTGAATACAGAAAAAGCGGGGGAGATGACTGCCCTGTGGGATGAACTGAAGATTAACTAGGTTAATGGTTATAGTTGCAACTAACTCGTAGGTAGTTATTACAGACTTCCGTGCAGAGAATAGGGGCTTGGGTAGTGATGGGACCTGGGAGTGGATCCTCAGTGCCCGGTGATCAGCCTGGTGTCCACCACGCTGCTGGGCAGGTTTGCTGGGCGAGGCAGTCACTGGGTACTGACTCACACTGGCAATCTGGGAACCAGCTCTGCTGCTGCCCTGAGCCAGCCACGCTGAGTCCCTGATGACAAAGCCAGGCCATCATGGGGGAGGGGTGGTACCCAGCGGCCCAGGGGGCCCACCCCTTGGGCACCTCCTGGCAGGCATGACCAAGACTCACCATGTCCCCCCATCCCCCGTCCTTCCAGGTCACCTCTGCATCTCTCGAGGCATCGACGGCCGTCCACCCTCCCTCCCGGGAGCCCGAGCCTCGGCCAGGCGCCCCAGCGGAGAGCCTGTCCAGGGGCCCCAGGACCGCCCAGGAGCAGGGGCCAGCCCGGTGTCAGCAGAGCAGCCTGGACGGGGCCGGACCGGACCTCACGGGCACAGGTAGGTGCCAGCTTTTTACTGTCTCTGAGTACTGGAGCGGATCAGGCTGCCCCCGGCAGCGAGGGAGCACGCAGAGAAAGTTCCGGCGCAGACTCCCACCCCACGGTCGCCACATTCCAGGGGAAAAGCCAGGAGGCTGCGTCTCCCTGACTTGTTTGATTTTCTTCCCCTGCTTCTCAACACTGTCTCATGGTTGATTCACAAGTGGCCTTTGTTGGGTTGTTTTTTGTTTTTTTTTCATCTCTACGTTCCATTGTGTTCACTCGTTCATTTAAAAAGTAATGTAATGGATCCCCATGAACCGCCACCCAACCCAGCCCTAGAACGCTCCATCTACCTGGATGCCCCGGCGCCCCCAGAGGGACCCGCCAGGTCCCATTTGCTTTTTCCGTCGCACCTGTGTTTGCCTGAATCGCCGGTGTCCTGGGGGTGTGAGCTTTGTCTCCTGGGCACGGCTCAGCGCTGCAAGGTCCTTCTGTTGTCACAGCTGCCGCAGTGCTTGGTTTCACCGTCGTGTGCCACGGGATGGTGGGCCCGCCCGGTGCGTGTGCCCGCGCTCCCTCCCGCCTTGTGGATGCGCCACACGTGTCCCGGCGCGTGGCTCTCGGCGTAACCCCGTTTAGGCCAGAGGGAACGAGGGTGTCCAGCCGGGGAAGATGCTGACCAGCGTTCTCCTGCGTGGGCATTCACCCCCACCCCCTTCAGCCTTGGAGACCCCGTCCGCGCATCTCGACCCCGTTTGGACACGTCACTTTCCCCATTGGCGGAGACGCAGCTCCCTCGTGGGTTGTTGGGCCTGAGTGTGGAGTCCCGAGGTGCTTATCGTGGGGCACATGGGCCCCGGGCTGGGAACAGTGAGTGGACACCTGCGTTCTTACCTAGGGAGGGTCATGGAACAGCCCCTTAGGCCAGGAGCCCTCAGAGTGAGTCCCTGTGTGTGTCCTGCCCCTAAGAGGACTGAGTCTCAAGACCGTCCCCCAGCCCAGGCCTCCCTGTTGCTGGCCCACTGCAGGGACAGCTGGCGGAAAACACTGCTTGTTAGTGAGAGAGCCGGAGCGGACAGGTTGGGGGAGCCGGCTCATGGTCATGTGGGCATCCATCTCCAGGACAACCCCGGTACCCACCTTTCTCTCTGCGATGTGGACTCAGTGAGGGAAGGGGCTGGCTGACCAGGGGCTGATGGGCCACCCAGCCCTCCGCGGGGCTTCCAGACCCTGACTGCTGGGGACGGAGTGTCAGGCAGCAAAGGGGACATGCAGGTGCTGGGCGAGGAGGCCCCCAGCATTCTCTGAGCCTGGGGCAAGTGTCTTCTTGCAGTGTGCCTCAGTTTCCTCATCTGAGGAATGGGAAGGAAGGCCAATGGAAGTGCCTGGCTCGCGGGCAGGTGTGAGAATTAAAGTAACCAGGACAGGCGTGCACTCAGTGCAGGTCCTGGCCCCTCCCCGCCCCCATGAGTGCCTCAGCTCTGGGTAATAACCTGCAAAACTGTGACCCTCGGGGACCCTCCCCTCCCCCGGTTGGCACGCACGAGCCCCTGCCCCCTGCCCTGGGGCGCCCCAGGGCAGGGGCACAAGACCCACGTCTGCCAGCTGCTCTCTGTCAGGCTGTGGCCCTGCCTGGGGGGGAGAATGGGGGGGGGCCCAGCTCACAGCTGGAGACCCGCCAGGAGCAGCATCCCATAGTCAGCCCCTCCCGGGGAGGCCGCTGCTGCTGCTACTTGGAAACGTGACAGTGACTAATGGTTTATTACACACCTGCCACCTCTCATCGGGCAGGCGCGCACAGCCCCCGGGTCCAGCTGTGCACTGCCAGCTGGACGGCGGGGCGGGCGCAGGGGCGAGCACTTACAGACACATGGACACAGGCGCAGGGACACGCGGGGACAAGCGCAGACCTGGCAGACGCACCAGACATGAGGGTACATGTGCAGAGACACACACACAGGCACTAGACGCTCTTACACGTGCACATAAGGACACATCGCAGACACACACCTGGGAACGCATATCCGTATGCACACGTGTCCCCCCCGCCCCAACACACAGCCCTGTCACTCCCTCTCTCCAGAGCTCTGAGCCCCTCCCCGTCTCCCCGCTGTCTCTCCCGCTCCCTGCACGGTGGCATCCACCCCGGTGCTACCTTTCCCAGAGGACAGGGTGGCCGTGGGCAGGTCGGGGGCTGCATCTGTTGCCTTGGGTGGGGGGCAGCTTTCCATTGCCATCCGTCTCTGAGCCCCAGTTCCCTGCAGACATCTTCGCCAGGGGAAGGAAGCTGTCACACCAGCAGCCCTGCTGCTGGGCTGGGGGGCTGGGCCACATGCCCCCAGGGATATGTAGGGCCAGCCCGCCTCGGTTTCTCCCATAGGAGGAGACTGTGTGGCCCTCAGGCGCCGCGCTGGGAGGGCCCTCCTGGGGAGTGGTCACTTGCTGGCTGCAGGGGGAAGAGCTCCAGGGCTGCAGGGGAAGCGGGGACCCCCACGCTGGCATCCCTCTGGCAGGCCAGGCACGGACCTTGGACTGACCAAGCTGCTGGGGGAAGGGTACCATCCAAACCTCACCACGAGGCAGCCTTCCCTTGTAGGCGGCAAGCCCCCAGGCCCAGCTCTTTCCAATATTCTTAAGCCTTTAGTCAAAGGGAGGTCCATTTCTCATGTGCCACTCGCAGGCGGTATAAAATCCAGCAAGAGGACACTTGCAATTCATCACCAGCTGATGGGGACAGGCGTTCCTGAACGATGATCTCTGTGCCGTCACAGGCTCCTTGGGAGAGAAGCGGCAGCATCTGGTGATAAGTGAGGGTGTGGCTGGTGTCCTAGACCCAAGTCCGAGTTTCCAAGTCTCAGAGCTGCCACTTCCCGGCCATGGAGCCTCTGCAAGGTTTAGAATTTTCGGAAAGCTTAGCTGCTCCAGCTGCTGAGTAGGCGTGAAATTGTAGCAATGAAATCTTCTTTGTAGCATAGTATCGGTGACATGGGAGGAACGCCAAGGGGGCACCGGGGCTACAGGGCAAGGCTGTGCAGGCTGCACACTGCACAATTCCAGGGGGCGCCGTTCCTCTTGTCGCCTCTGTGCACGTGCTCCCTGCCTGGCCGTCGGGGCTGCCACGTTGCACCGCTGAGCAGTGGCCCTATAGTTCTGCCGCACGGGCCCTGGGTGTCCTTTCTGAGCTGCGGAACAGCTTCTGAAATGGTAAATAATATAGAGCTAGTGGGAGCCACAGACCCCACTGATGGGTTTGGGATGGGGTCACAGAAAGCCAGGCAGAGACTGACTCTCCCATCCCGGCTGTGTTCCTGGGCGCCTCCCTTCCTCCCCTGCCATGTTGGAGTGCTGGGCTGGGCCAGCCCTGTTGGGGGTGGCCTGTGGGTTCCTTCTGTCCTAATAGCCGCTGACCTCCCACCCAGAAAGCCTCCGTTCTCATTTGTACTTATTCCAGGTTTTGGGGGACCACTGGTCCAGCGGGGAGGGGAGAGGAGTGGGGCTGGCAGGGTGGGGGTAGGAGCCAATGTGGGAGACACCGTGCACCTTCCATCCGCCTTCTGGGCTGGCCCAGAAGATCCCTCCCCTCACCTGCTCCTGTCACGACCACGGCAGTGGCTGCCTTGGAAGAGTTCGGGGTTAGTTCCTGCTGCTGCTGTAACAGGTCATCACCAAGTCGGTGGTTTAAAGCGATACATATTTAGCATCTTATACTTCCGGAGGCCGCAAGTCCAGTCTGGGTCTCACTAGGCTAAAGTCAAGATATGGGCAGGACTGCGTTCTCCCTGGAGACTGTTGGGCAGAATCAGGTTTTCCAGCTTCTGGAGGCTGCCCACGTTCCTTGGCTTGTGGCTCCCTCCTCCACCTTCAAAGCCAGGAACCTTGCACCTCTCTGCCCTGCTTCTGCGGTCACAGCTCCTCTGGCTCTGTCCTGCCCGCTTCCTCCACATATAAGGACCTATGATTACAGGGGCCCACTGTACAATCCAAGGTACGCTGTCATCTCAAGGTCAGCTGATTAGCAAACTTCATTCCCCTTTGCCGCGTGAGGGAGCATACTCACAGGTTCCTGGGATTAGGATGTGGGTGTCTTTAAGGGCCACTGTCCTGCTGACCATTTTAAAGTCCCTTATAAAATCAGTTTATGAGTCAGGGCAACCACTGATGGGAGTTGTACGGGCAACCCCGAGCCCATTGTGAGTGACACAGGGTCCCAGGTTCCCTTTAGCTCGTGGCTTCCAGAGTTTCCTGATTCCATCACCAGCAGACACGGAGAAGAGAACATGAGAAAGCCACTGGACATTCACCCTTGGCCTTGAGGTGACCCGTGTCCTCCCACTGGCCCCAAAGATGGAAGGGAGCTGGGCAGTGACAGCTGCCCACTGCAGCAGGGCCCGGGCATGGTGGAGAGTCAGCTGGTCATCTTCGCCCCGGCTGCCCAACCCCGTGGGCGGTTCGCCCACGGCTCCATGAGCTCCAAGAACGTGGGTCTGAGTCTGCCCTGCTGCACCTGGATACCCTCCCCTGGTCTCTGTGTGCTTTGGGGGAAGGGTTGGGTGTCCTCATCCCCTGGCAGGTGTGGGAACGTGAGGCCCAGTCCCTTGGCTACCTGCAAAAGACTAGCTTCCCTTCCAGGGCTCCCCTGGACCAGGCTGGGGCTTTACCTGGAGTGGCCTTTGCTTGCTTTCTCTGCTTCCTTATCCTGTTCCGTCCCTGCTCCCTGGGTGCTGTGCCTGATGAATCACTCTCACACACATCCTTGTCTGCTTGTGACAGACCACCTGGGATGGCACATTTCCCAGGGCCGTCCACTCAGCCTTGTCTGCAAGCAACACAGCTCATGCGTACACCGGCCCCCAGTGTAACCGGCCTCTGCCCGGGCTCCTCAGCCCCATGGATATGGGGGAATTTACCACAGGTGCTGTGGCTCAACCAGCTCTCCCAGGAAGGGCACCCCAGGAGCCAAGCCAAGAGCACGGAGAACCAGGCCGCTTCCCGGGAGCTGAGCCCCTCAGGCCCAGGCTGAGTTTTTGGAGCCTGGGGGCCGCGCCTGGACGATGTAACCTGAGAGCCATGAGGACATAGCAGTAAGAGTTGCCTGGACCTTGAATGATCATAGGTACCAACGTCCGTCCTGGGGCTACTGGGGTTTTTCCTCCTCTTTTTCTTTCTAGCCATGTGTGTAAATCAAATCAGTGTTTGCTGGGCGTGGACATCTTCTAAGCTTTCAGATCCACACTGGCACTCCCTAAATTCAAATCCTGCCTCTGCTCCTTCCAAGCTTCTGGTTTTAGGCAGACAACCTCTCTGTGCCTTGGTTTCCCCCTCCATTGCTGTGAGATCCAGGAGTCGATCCACATCCATCACTGAGCACCGTGCCTGGCACTCAGGGACACGGGAGCTGTCCCTGGCCCTGCGAGGAGAGCGAGCTGGTGACCACCAGGTTCCTGGCCCTGCACGGCTTTTGTCTCTCCTTTGTTGGGAGAATGGGCTCCCCGCCAGCGGGGCTGGACCTCCGTGGCCAGGAAGGCGGGGCCTCCACTTGGGTACTGGCTCAGGCCCCGAGACGTCCTTGGCAGGTCTCACCTGGAGCGCGGCTGGTGCTGAGTGCTTTGGCGGGTGGCGCTGGGTGGACTCCTGTGCCCCGAGGCCAAGCGGCAGCTGCTCAGAGAACACAGGGGCCGCCGGGCTTGGCTGTAGCTCATCCTGGCTTGATGGAAAGGGGCTTTGTGCGGTGGAAGTGTCTCCGTGCTCCTGTCACCCCCCTCTCTCTTCCCTTGTACATCTCCAGCCAAGCTGGGATCCAAAGTCTGTTTTTCCTCCAACTAGGGACTGTTTATCTTCTCGGGAACTTCTTGTAATGCCAGGAGCACGGAGCTTGCAAGTCTGGGCAGGAGGTGGAGAAGCCCAGGCAGCCCCAGAGGCTCCAGGCTTGTAAGTCGATCTCTCCCCAGGAGCCTCTGAATATTTAGCGGGACTCACCGTGCTGGGCCTGAAGCCCCTTCCCTCCTCTCTCCTCCGATCGCCAGGGTCTGGTCCCTTGGCTGGTGTGTGGCTCTGTGTGTCTGTCCGACTCATTCAGGTGTCCATGACGTGAAAAAGAAAAGAGAACTTGGGCAATTCAAGAAAACGATAAACTGCGTGTTGACTTCAATAAAGTTCAAAATGGCGCAAAGATAAAAGCAGCTCTTTAGACCTGGCAAAATTGCTATCAGGTGGGTCTGTTTGCCCCGAACTCTTAATTTCTTTCCATTGAGTTTGTGATTAAGACTTCAGGTAGGGGGATTCCCTGGTGGTCTAGCGGTTAGGACTCTGTGCTTCCACTGCAGGGGGCACGGGTTTGATCCCTGGTCGGTGAACTAGGATCCCGATGCATGCCAAAAAAATAAATAAAATACAATAAAATAAAAATTTCAGGTAGAAAAAAAGAGATCAGCCGAGCCATAGAAATGACTGTTCCGGGGCTCAGGATGGGGGGTCTCCCGGGGGCAGTGTTCGCGACCCCAGGGAGTAAAGCCAGCACAGACCACCCCTCCAAGGGCTACTGCACTTGGGGCCCACCTGTCTGCCATCTCTGCCGTGGCCTCCACCCACCCACCACCCTGCTTTCCCCCTGACCGGGTTTAAGCTGGTAGATAAGCTGGCACTCAGGGAACCTTGGCTCTCCTGGTTTAGCACCATAGGGATTTAACTGGCTAGAAGAGCATCATTTGTAAGACTCTCCCTGTGTCCACACCAACTCTCACCTATAACCTTCTATTTAGAGCAGAAGCCACTTGACATTGGGCATCTCCCAGAAGACCTTTGCTTGCGTCTTCACCATGGTTGCCTGTTGACACATCTGTCTCCACTGCTACACGGCCGTTCACGTGGGGGCATTTGTTCACAAATATTTGTTGAGCACCTACTATGTGCCAAAGACTGTGCTAGGCAGCACGTGCGATGCCAGGTGGTGACAGGTGCCGTGAAGCAAAACAGGGTCGGAGAACACAGAGATGAGAGTTGTGACTGTAGGCGGGCTGGTCCCAGAGGCCTTGCTGAGGAGGTGGCATTAGGCAGAGAGTTCCAGGCCAGGGAAAGCGCAAGTGCAAAGGCTCCGAGGCAGCACACCTGCCCTCTCCACGAAGGCAGGGACCATATTTTACTATCCTCTTTATCTTTCCAGCACCTGGCGCAGTGCACATAATAGGCGCTCAGTCGATGTTTGTTGAGTGAATTCAAGTTTTCAGCTGGTGCTGGGGGACCGGATGAGGGGAAGGTAAAGAAGAAATGAGTCTCTTGTAAACGTCGGGGGCATGCGTTTAACCGACCTTCCTGGGCCGAGGGCTGATGTCCCAAGCAGGTCCTTACTCCATTCCGGGACTTTTCTTCCCTCTCCAGGGCTTTGCTCTAAAATATAAAATTCCAGCAACCACGGGCTGCTTGCTTTTCCCCAAGTTTTCCCAGTGTGATCATGTTGGGGTCAAGGACACTTCAAGGTCACCTGTGAGTGATCGGTCCTTTCTCCCCCTCGGACTTGGCTGACTCTGGGGAGGGGCTGTGAGCTCCCTGGATCAAACACAGAGCAGAGCATTTACTGAGCAACTGTTGTATGTCAGGTGCTGTGAGTCTGGGAACAGTTTTGTCTTCCTAGTCGTTTCCTGTTGCTGCTGTAACAGACCCCCACCAACTTGGCAGTTTAAAGCAACACAAGTTTATTACCTTACAGTCTGGAGATCAGAGATCTGACACAGGTCTCACCGGGCTAGAATCAGGGTGTCGCAGGGCTGGTTCCTTCTGGATGCTCCAGGGGAGAACGTTTCCTTCCTTGTCCCGCTTCCAGAGGCGCCCGCATTCCTTGGCTTGTGGTCCCACATCCCTCCAGCCTCGTCCTTCTGTCATCACATCTCCTCCTTCCCACCCCTGCCTCCCTCTCACGAGGACCCTTGTGCTTGCACTGGGCCCACGGGGCTGATCTCCCATCTCAGGGCCCGCAACTTAATCACATCAGCAAGGTCCCTTTTGTTCTATAAAGTGACACATTTGCAGGTTCCAGAGATTAGGACGTGGCCGACTTTGGGGACCATTATTTGACCTCCACACCAGTCATTCTTGCTGGGCTGAGCTGGCCACCTGCGGCCCCTGGGTCGTGGAGTCCGTGCCCACGGCTGAAGGACAGGCAGGCTGGTGAGGACTGCACGGCGATAGAGGGATTTCCCGAGTGCTCATTCTGTACCGGGCACCGTTGTGTGTGCTGGGACTGAACCCTCTGGCCTTGTGGCCGTGCTGCTGGGGGACCTGACACAGCCGGTTCAGCCCCAGCAGGTGTGCTCTGGGTCACCCTGGGTCAGTTTCCTCCCCTAGAACATGAGGGTCTTGATAGAACCTTTCCCCCCGGGCTATTGCATGAAGATGAGCTCCGTTGTCGACCACCGTTTGTAGAATGGAGATGGGGGACCTCCGGGGGGTCCCCACGCCACCCTGGATGGGAGGGGCTGGATTCTCGCCCATCCCAGGAGGTTCCGGGTGCAGTTTGGTGTTTGCCCAGGAGGTGACACAACAGAGCACTGGAAACATGGCCTAAGCCACAGCCCTCAGGTTGCCCCCAACCCCAGTTCCCATGCCTGCTGCCCATCCTAGGTACAAGGAAGGGGATTGACCCCAGAGACCGGACAAGGCTCTGTCCCCTCCCCTCCCCTCCCCTCTCACCACTGCGCCCCAGCAAGCAGGCTGTGGGCCCACCTTCGGGTCCTTGGGTGACCCTTTGGGCCCGGCCTGAGCCCCAGGGCAGTCGTGGTCCCCACCCCCAGCAAATGTCCAGCCCTTCTGTCCCCAAATGCACCAAGATGGGCTCTAACAAGGACAGAGTGGCAGACAAAGCACCGTGCCGCTGGGAGGGCTCCAGGGAGAAGGCAGCACTTGAACTGGGCAAATCTGGACCCTTGTAGTGAGGAGAGGACAAACCCTGATGACAAGAGCCTCCTCCCCTTCCCCCTCCACCCTTCCTTCCTTCTCCCACAGGTCTCCCACGGGAGCTTCTCTGTAGGTCGCCAGAGACCACGACCCACGGTGGGCGGCGCCCACCGTGCCCTTCCTCCAGCCTGAGCTGAGCCGTCCTTGGCCCTTTCTCTGAAGGAATGCCCCCACGGGGGTGGCTCCTGCTGCCTGGAGCGCATCACGGCAGCCACGGGGACTTGGCACGCAGTTAGAGGCGCGGCACCTGGCACGTAGTAGGTGCCCAGTACAGACTGCTGAATGATGGTGTGACTCAGCAAGGGTGACCTTGGTGGGGGGCGTGACCCCCTTTGGGATCTGGAGCCTCCTCTGCTGCCCAGGGCATAGGTCTCCCACGTGCAGTAAATCCCTTGGGTCCCCTGGGCCCTGCGGGACGAGAACAGCGCGCAGGGAAGGCAGGAAGTGGCCGCCACCCTCCGGAGCGCGGCTCCTGTCTACAGCTGGCGGGGCGTGTGCCAGGCCGGGAGGGGGGGAAGTGGGGGGAGGCTGGGGGGCGGGGGGGGGGCGGC
>NW_006796283.1:629485-641926 GCF_000442215.2 Lipotes vexillifer
GGGGGGGGGGGGGGGAGGGGGGTCCTGGGACGGTGCCCAGACTCACAGGGCAGAGGCAGAGATGGGGGAGCAGATGCTGAGCAGGGACTCGGTGAGGGGAGCACGTCCTGGCTGCAAGGGCACCGAGGCGCATGTGTGGAACGCAGCACGGCCCAGGGGACAGATGGAATGTCCCCAGGGGCCGGCATAATGGCCTCAGTCTGAGCCGGGGCCCAAGGGCAAGCGTTGGGATGGCAAGGGGGCGCAGCAGAGCGCTGAGGCATGGCAGCAAGTGCCGCAGCCCTGGGTGCCCCCGGGCATGTCCCCGCTGCCCCCAGCGTGAAAACCCCGCTGCCCCCAGCGCGAAAACCCCTCTGCCCACTGTGCCGTCACGGAGCTCAGTCTGGCGCGGGGCCTGGCGCTGGGCGCCTGGGGGTGCGCACAGGTGAGCCTGCTGTCCTCCCAGCCGCTGGAGGTGAAGCCCAGAGCCAGGTGGCTCACAGAGGTCACTGAATCCTACCGTCCCTTCCTACAGAGGGGAACCTGAGGCTCAGAGGAGGGAGCATCGCTGCTGGGGGCTGCCCAGCCCCCCGGGACGGAGCAGGGTCTAGAACCCAGGTGACCCACCAGCCAAGCCCCCTCCTGCCACCGGAAGTGGGAGGGAAAGGGCAGAAGGGCTGGGAGAGGAGCCGGGCAGATCTGGGAGCTCAGGAGCTGGTGAAGGAGGCCAAGGGACAGCCTCCGAGGAGGTGCTGGGAGGGACATAGGTGTGCTCGGCACAGGTGGTGCTGAAGCCCCAGAGCTCCGCGTTCCATACCAGGTGGGGTGCGAGGGCTCCGCCTCCTCCCATCACAGCCAGCTTCTTGGCCCCTAGGACCGCATGCAGGGCCCTGGGCGGGGAGGTGGGAGGCATGGACTCTAGTCCTGACCCTCCACTCCCTGCCTTGGATTTAATCTGATTACGAAGCAACACACTGGCGAGGGGAGCGCGCTCCCTTGCCCACCCACAGGGTGGTTGGCTGTGAGGTAGTGAGCTCTCTGTCCTCGATCGTATGCGAGCAGGTATCACCAACCCATTGGAGAGGTTGCAGAGGCGTAGAGGTCAGACGGGACAGTCTTCCTTGCGCGTCTCAGATTCCAGGTCCCTCCTCCTCTGTGTGGCCCATCTGTGCAGCAAGAGGCACTGTAGCAGCTGGCGTTCAGTGAGCACCTACTGTACGCTAAGGCTCTTTGCCACCCTTGGCAGGTGCCAGTTCACTGGACCCTCACCACACCCCGTGTGCGGGCGCTCTTCTTCCCACATGTTCCAGATGAGACGACCCAGGTCCGGAGGAGGTTCGGTGCCTGGGCGCCTGGCTCATGGTCCCCACGCCAGTCAGTTGAGTGGCAGAGCTGGCCTGAAAGTGTGGCACAGAGTTTGCGTCCTGCCCCACCACGCAGGATAAGATGTATCCTCAATTACAGGAAGGCCACAACCCCATTTAGGAAAATGTTTCCTAAGCTTTGAGAAGTCCAGAAGGTTCTCCAGAGTCGCTGCAGGGCTTCGGCTGGGAGGACAGTGGGCTGTGGCTTTCCAGGACTGGGTAGCCCCAGTCCTGCCAGGAAAAGCAGGTGCCAGGCAATGAGGCACCTGTGGTGATGGGAGACGGGGCACCTTGTCCTCCTGGGGGTGGGGGGGGGGCACTGGGAGCCCAAGAGCAGGCCCGGGCCCAGCCTGCCTCGTGGGTGCCAGGAGGGCAGCCAGGGGCCGTCATGGCCTTTGTTCCCATCACGAAGGCACAGCCCGGACTCCAGCCCGTTCCTCACACCCTTGGCAACCAGACAGGCCACATTCGCCCCAGGCAACTGCAGGCCCTGTCCCCGACACCACCCGCTACCCAGTGTCTGCGCTTCCTGGGATCCCCCAGACCCTCTTTAAACAGAGGACTGAAGCTGAGCCCTGGCCTGGGTCACGGGCGTGGGGTCTTGGTGGGTAGTGTGTCCCTTGCTCTAGATGCGGCTCAGCCCCGCCTCTTGCAGGAAGCCTTCAGTGATTGCTCCTCCTCAGAACCTCCCTTTCCCCCTCTCTCCCAATATTACATCGTTTCCTCAGCCCCCGAGTGGGAAGGGAGCTCACTTGACTTCACTCAGGTCTAAACCAGGGCGCGTGGGAGACCACAGGCGGCACTATTAACCTATTATGTGGGGACATTAGCTGAAAACCAGGACTATCCTGGGCAAACCAGGACATACAGTTGCCCGGCTTATACCATGATTGTTGGCCATTTGCGTGTTGCCTTCTTTGGTTCTCTTTCCTGTCAGATAAAACAGACAAAAAAGAGAAGGGGAAAGGAGGGAGGGGAAAGATTCAAAGCGTGGGCTCTTGTATTGCTGCTTTCTAGTGGAGCCTCAGCTTACGCATCTGTAAAGTGGGAGTGCTGGCAGCAGCTATCACGTAGGGTCACCGTGAGGTTAAATGAGGCTATGTGCATAGCAAACGTTCAGTCATGCTGTCCTTGCTTCTGGGAAGTGACCTGTCTTTGCCTCCGTCCCTCCAGCTCCAAACTAGTACCAGACAGGGCCTCAGATGTACTGATTGCTTCCTGGAAGAGGGTCTGCACACAGCAGGTGCTCAGTAACACTTCTAGAAGGATGGATGGATGGGCAGTGGAGGATGGATGGATGGACGGGTGGGTGGATGGATGGATGGATCGGTGTATGGATAGTGGAGGATGGGTGGATGGGTGGCCAGATGGATAGTGGAAGATGGGTGGATGGGTGGATGGATGGATAGTGGAGGATGGATGGTCGGATAGATGGATGGGTGGGTGGATGGGTGCGTGGATGTTTGGCTGAATGAACAGTGAATGAATGTTGGGTCTCCTCTCATCCCAGGCAGGCCTGGAGACCCCAGCCGACTGGCAGCAGGTAGCCCAGGGCTAGTATGACTGTGCTTTTGTCCCCACGGTCCCCCGTGGTTGCCCATTGCCGTGGCAGGGCCGCACACTCTCTGCACCTCCTCCGTAAGCCACAGGCCCTGGCTGCGCACCAGGCCTTCCTCCCTCCCTCCCTTTGGGCACCATCGGTACAGACAGGTCAAGTGGCTTTCAGATCAGCGGCTCCTTGCCCCCTCTCTCTGGGGGCTCTGTGTGTGTGCGTGTGTGTGTGTGTATCTGTCTCTCTGCGTCTCTGTGAGTACATGCGTCTGTATCTGTGTGTGTTGGTGTGTGTGGGTCTGAGTTTGTGGGCATGTGTGGTTTTATGTGCGTGTCGGTGTGCATGTGTGTGTGCGTGCGCCCAGCAGGCCCAGCAGGCGACGTGGCCCCTGTGGCTTCAGGCTGAGGGAATTAGCGTGCAGACAGTGGCTTTGGTAACTGGCCAGGTCTGCTGTCCCTGGAAGCTGTGAGGGGCGTGGACGTGAAACGAGTCTGACCTGCTGGTTCGAGGGGGGCTGAGGAGGAGATGGCCTCTGAGGTAGCTTTTGGGGCCCTAACCCCCTTGTCCTGGGCCACCCACTGCTGCCCCAAGGCCAGAAGAAGGCTCTTGTCCTCTGTGGGTGGGCACAGATGAGTGGACAAGGGCCAGCCTCCCTGTCCCTTCACCGGTGACAGTGGTACCACGCCCTCCCTTATGGGGGCCAAGAAACCATTCCTGGCACCCCTCGCTCCCCAGATGTGGTGTGAAAAGTGGGACTCTGGACCTGGCTGTCCTGGGTTCAAATCCCCTTACTGCTACTTAATGCTGTGTGTCCTGGACAAGCTGCCTAACTTCTCTGGGCTATTTCCCGACATGAACCAGGGCTGTGAGGATGGAGTGGGTCAGGACCTGAGGCCCTCGGGACAGCTCAGCTCAGCAGCATGAGCCGTCAGCACCCTGATTTTCACTGTCCCAACTATCATTCTGTTTTCCTTGTCCGGGAGCATTTGAATCCCAGTGTCACTCCTCCCCCCGCTACCCTACCACAACCCACTTCCTCCAGGTGGGGAGAAAGGCAGGAATCTCAGGACCCTGACTGGGTCAGGGAAGATCGCATTTGACCCTCACCAGACCTGGGGCTGGAGGCAGCCAGCCAAGGTGAGACACAGCCCCCTTGTCTGGAATGTTCAGAAATCACAGGAAAATGCCTTCCTCGGGGCGACTTCCAGCCACCCTCCCCCACCACCAGCATCCCAGCCTCTGGCCCTCTATCCCCCTCACCCAGCAGGGTACAGGATGGGAAGGAGCATTCATAAAGCACCTACTGCATGCCAGTTCTCAAGTCATTGGCCCCACTTTACAGATAAGGAAACTGAGAGCCGTGGGAGGCTTACCCCAGGCATACGTGGGGCGTGGGACCAGCCCCAGCCAAAGCAGGAATTCCCACCAGGAACCAACCTACACACTCTGCGTGGGCCTCCCTCCCATCTCTTTGGACCCGAACCCCTGCCCCCTAAGCCCCTCTGGCCCCCAGGCAGGGCTCCAGCCCGTCCCCAGCTTCTCCCCCACTCCCCGCAGGAAGCAGAGCCCGGGGAGACGGCTAACTGCACATTCTCAGGAACCAGACCCCGCAGGCCGATCTGTGCACCCTGTCTGAGGCTCAGTTTCCCCGTCCGTGAAATGGGGATAACCAAGGTTGTTTATCTTCTCTAGTGTGGGGAAAGCCGGGCTGTTGAGGCCCCACCCCTGTCCCCAGGGGCTGACCTGGGGTGAGTTCAGAGCTGGGTGGGCTGGTCTGGCTGCCTCACGTCTCCCTAAATGGCAGGTTTGGGCACAGACCCACAGAGCCTGTGGTCTGGCGGTGTGGGGTGGTGGTTGTGCTCCCCTGCCTGCCTGCCCTCCTGCCCGCCGTGTGGTCCCAGCGGGGGCACGTGAACACAGCCTGGCTCTGTTCTCAGAGCTTTGGGAGGCGGGCTGTCACGGCAGGAGCCAGGAGCTGGAGGGGAGCCCAGAAGTGGGGGAGGGGCAGCGGATGTCTGCGCCTTCCCTCACCCTCAGCGCCAGGCCCTGCCAAGCCACAGGTGCCCCCGCAGCACAGGGTGTGAGTGGAGGGCTGGGGGCGCCTGGGAGGGGAGTGCAGGATAGCGAGGAGGGGGTTTTGGTGGGCGGAGCCGCCCCCCTCTGTTCTGGGGCTTTAGAGGTGTCCAAGACAACACAGGTTGGTCTGCACGGCCACCATCACCAGGGCTGCAGGTCCCGCTGCATTTCCAGACTGCTTCTGCCGTTGTGCAGGTTGTGCACTGCACAATCTCAGGGAGCCTTTGGGTAGAGTTGTGCAGTGGCCTAGGGCCTCCGTGCCATCTGCACCTACCATATATATATTTTTTTAATTAATTATTTTATTTATGGCTGCGTTGGGTCTTCGTTGCTGTGCGCGGGTTCTCACTGCGGTGGCTTCTGTTGATGCGGAGCACGGGTTCTAGGTGCACAGGCTTCAGTAGCTGTGGTTCGAAGGCTCTAGGGCACAGGCTCAGCAGCTGTGGTGCACGGGCTTAGTTGCTCCGCGGCATGTGGGATCTTCCCGGACCAGGGATTGAACCCGTGTCTCCTGCATTGGCAGGCGGATTCTTAACCACTGCGCCACCAGGGAAGCCCTGCACCTATCATATTTTGATTTTCGGTTCTGGAATTCTGGTCACCTTTGATCAGAAGCCTGGAATGTTGGTGGGGGTGACATGTGTGAATGATTGTGGGTGACCGGGCACCCATCATGGGCTGCACATAGTGTGGAGGTTAGCGGGGTTGCAACAAGCCCTGTCTGTCCCTCAGAGGTCCGAGTGATGTCTGCATGTCTGAATGTCCCGTGCATCCCATTCTCCACGGGCATCTGTGTAACATCAGAACTTTGTGGGTACCGTGTCTCCCTGCCCCCCACCTCGTTCTCTCCTTTGCGTCCTAGCCCTCCTTGCCAAGCAAGGTATGACGTCTAAACTCCAGGACTCACTGTGGGCTGCCGGCCAAACAGAACCTGGGAAGAGAGACACCAACTGAAACCTTTCCTAGCTGTGTGACGTTGGGCAAGTTACCTAATCTCTCTGTGCCTTCGTCTCCTCATCTGAAAAGTAGAGGTAATAGACTACATCGTAGGGTTGTGGGCAGATTAAATGAGATAATGGTGAAAAGCACTTTGAGCCGGGACAGCGTGTAGAAAATGCCAGCTGCTTTCTCACTCCATGTGCCCTGAGTAGAAAGTGCCAGCTTTGATCTTTCCTCTGACCCCTGGAGGTCCTGGCAGGCAGGAGACTGGGGTTCACCTTGTCCCCCAGGGGTGGCTGGCACCAGGCTTGGCACAGGGTGAGCCCTGGAGGCGTGGGCCCCCTGCTGTCCAGGCCCCTTTGTCCGTGCGGGCCCCCCCTCCCTGCTGCAGGGAAACCGCAGGCTCGGCACTGCCGCTCAGCCTTATCTCGGGCCTTCTGCAGACAGCCCTGTCCCCGGGAAAGGGGTTTATCGGCCTGGTCATCTGTGCCCCAGGAGGCTTGGAAAAACATGTGGTCTAGTGGCAGGGAGCTTGGAGGGAGGCCAGCGGGGGGCCGGGGGGGCAGGGGCATACCCATGCTGGCCTGACATGGCCCCCCCCTTCCTCCATGGGGGGCTCTGGGCACCTGAGGAAGGGCCAAGTCTCCAGACTCCCTTCCCAGATTCCATGACATTCAGGCCCCACTGGCCCCTTCCGCAGCCCGCGGACTTGGTGCCCTCCACGCGGCCACCGACCATTTGGGCCTCCCAGGGAGCAGCCAGGGAGCCTGGCCTGGGTCTCCAGGATGGAAGCTGGGAAGCCCATTTCAGGGCAGTGAGCCGTGGGAAGGCCGCCCAGGCTCCCTGATGCCCCCCGAATGGCCAGAGAGACCCAGTCCTCTGCCCTTATAGGAGCAGCAACTCACGTGTGTTGAGCATGTATTGAACAGGGCGGCCCTGCTTGCCATGCTTTGTACCAGTTCCCTCTGTCTCCTCGTCACATTTCTCATAAGCCAGGACCATTTATTAACCCATCTTAGAGACCAGGAGACTGAGGCCCGGGTGAACCTTTGCACCCTGCAGCCTTGTGCACACCCTGCGTCTCTGGATGCACGGGACAGTCAACTTGGGGATGGAAGATGGTCCCTTTGGTCCCTGGCCATCCGGCTACCCTAGCGCCATTCTGCCATCATCTCCCCGTCTCGTTGCACCCTCCCGTCCCCTCCCCTCCTCTCCCCTCGGGGAGAAGTCCTGCTAAACCAGTGGTGGAGGTAGCAGAATTGGACCCTCCCCAATAGGTGCAAACAGCCAGAGAGGCAGCTGGAGATTTTAAAAATCCGGGTTCAGATCCCAGCTCGGGCACCTACTGGCTGCAAACCTGGACAAGCCTCCTAGCCATCCGGGTCGCGCAGCCGGGCACGTACCCTTTGCACATCCCAAGTACACCCCCCCCAGGCCTTAGCCCTGCTGCTGGCTCTTCCCCAGATAGCCAAGGGCTCTCCCTCTCTTGCCTCAGATCTGTGGACGAAGTCGCACTCTCTGAGAGCGCCCTGTCCCTCTCTTCTAAAACGTCAACCTCCTGCCATGTCACAGCCCCGTCCTTAGGCTGTCCTGGGCATGCGTCACTACCTCGTGTGTTTTTCACTGGCTTTCTTTGATCATCGTCTGCCGTCCTCACTGGCCGGGCAGCTCCAGGAGGACAAGACTTTCCATCTGTTCTTGTTTCTCTCAGTCTCCCCAGCACCTAGATCAGTGCCTGGCATATAGTAGGCCCTCAGTATATTAATACATGTCAAATGAATGAATGGACAGATCAGCAAAATAAGAAAACTAAGAGTTTCTTCACTTTTCCTCTTATTGATGAATTGATTGATTATTACCCCCACCTTGCTCCTGAAGAGACGATGGGTTCTCCTGATGGGTGCTCACTTGATGGGCACACAGTAGGTACTTCTAAGTATCGGTGTCCTTCCCCGCCCCCACGCTGAGCAGCTGCTCAGGTCCCCAGGCCTCCGGTTCTCATGGATCAATTGAGGTCTCACCAAAACAGAGCCAGCAGCCCTGTTCCGGGGTAGGGGGATGCATTTCCTGCCGCCCCCTCCCTGCGGGTGCCAGCTCAGGCTACTGGGCCTGGACCCCGCTCCCTGATGGGCTAGGAGACCCCCAGCAGGGCCGTGAGGGTCCTGGAGTCCTGCCACCTGGGTGTGTGTTCTCTCTGCTCCCTGACCCCCAGCCCGGCCAGTAGGCGAGGGAAGCAGGTCACTGCAGTCACCCTCCTGCTCTGGCTCCCAGGAGATAAGACCCTTTGCAGGTCCAGGGCACGGCCATTGAGAGGGTGCCTGGCCCGCTGGCCTTCCTGCCCAGTCCACGCCTACTGGGTGCCAAGCTTGGTGGCAAAGGGGCTTATTTTCCAAATCCAAAGATAGAACATCAGGTATTTGGCCTTGGGAGGTCAAAACATTGTCATTCCCAGAACATTCTGGTGGATTATAAGGACCGCAGGACTGGCTAGGAAATTCTAACGTGGACGGTCACCATTTCCCTGAATGATAGCAGGAGGTCAGAGGTAGACACCTTGTCCTCAGGGATCTTAAAGTCCAGCTGGGCGCCCCAAGGGTTAAGGGCATGCAGCTGAGGAAGTCTGGGAGGGCTTCCTGGAGGAGGAGGAGGAGAGAGAGCTGTGACTGGAAGGATTCCAAGATGCGAAGGAGGACGGTTGAGTTCTTCTTGGAGACAGAGGGAGGCTATTCCAGTGGGGAGGGGTGGTGCTTCTGGGCCTCATCTGAATTGGGGGGATGCTGAAGCTTCCCCCATCTCCTCCCTGAGCCCCGGAATTAGGGCCTTGTTTCTGCACATGAGGAAACTGAAGCCTGGGCTGGTTAGGGTCACAGGCAAGACAGAGGTGGGGGAAAGTGAGGTGAGGAATCCCCTCTCTGTTGCCCAGGTGCCCCCACCTCCCGGCCCCCAACCATGGTCGGGTTTAGTGTTGAATGTCAGACATTTGGTCTGTGCTCTGCAGTAGACAGTAGTGGTTTGAAGTCCTGACATAAACATGGTTAACAAATTGGCCTCATTTGGTGTGGCCCCAGATCTAATTGGATCCAGTTAACACTCACTGGGGGTCTGAGTCAGCAGCCCCTGATCTGTCTGTCATCCAGCCTGCAAACCAGCCCCTCCACTGCTCCTCCGCCCGGGGAGGTGCCATCCTGCCCAGGTGGGAGGCATGCCTTTTCCCAGTCTTTGCATTTTATTTGGGGACCTGTGAGTTTCCAGGGGGCTGTGGGAGCCCGCCCGGTAAAGTCTTGGCAATGCATGTTAATTTAAATTTTTTGTATTGAGATAGAATTCACATAACATAAAACTAGCCATTTTAAAGTGAATAACTCCGTGGCATTTAGTCCATTCACAATGTTGTACAGCCATCACCTCTTTCCAGTTCATCGCTCCCAGAGGAACCCCCGTACCAATTAGTTACTCTCACTCCCCCTGCCCGCCATCCTCTGGCAACCACTAACCTGCTGTCCGCCTCTATGGATTTGCCTCTTCTGGACATTTCATATACATGGAATCATACGATGTGTGGCCTTTTGTGTCTGGCTTCTCTCACTGAGCATGTTTTCAAGGTCCATCATGTTGTAGCTGTGTCAGGAATTCATCCTTTTTCGTGGCTGAATAGTATTCCACTGCCTGGATGCGCCACGTTTTATGTATTCATTCTTCCGCTGACAGACACCTGGGCTGTCCCCACATTTTGGCTGTTGTGATGAATGCTGCTGTGAACATTCCTGTACAAGCTTGACTTGGAACACTTGTTTTCAGTTCTTTGGGGTATACAGTTGACCCTTGAAAAATGCAGGGCTTAGGGGAGCCAACCCTTCGAGCAGTCGAAAATCCTCTTACAGGAGGATTGATGCCCTCGGCCCTCTGCACCTACGGTTTCTCCGCATCCTCAGATTCAACCAACCGTGGATCCTGTAGTACTGTCATATTTACTATTGAAAAAAATCCGCGTATGAATGGACCCGCGCCATTCAGACCCGTGTTGTTCAAGGGTCAATTGTATACCTAGGAGTGGAATCTGCTAGGTCATGCTCTGAATTTAATTTTATTTCATAAACATGCATAGCGCTCTGACTAGGTGCAGTTTTGTATTCACGGCATCCCCTAAGAGGTAGGCACCGTTAGCCCCACTTACAGATGAGGAAACCGAGGCATGGCAGTTAGACAGCCAGAAATTGAACCAGGCAGTCAGACCCTGGCAGCTCCCACTAATGCAGAACTGAGGCCAGCAGCTCTGTCCGGCCCTTGGGATGGTGACCACGTCTCAGGGTAACTGAGAACACTGGCCGAGTCTGGGAGAGCTTGCTGTGCTCACCATCCCAAGAGGCTGTGGGGTGAACCTGAAGCCGGTGTGTTCGTTCTTAGAGAGAGAAGTGTCACCAAGGATGAGCTGGAGGTGGGTACCTCTCTGGGTCAGGTGCCTCTCCTGACAGCAGCCTGGGATCACCGTGCTGACTAGGGGGCTGGCCCCATGGGCCCCCCTGGGGCTCCCCTGCCCGCTCACGGGGGTGTCATGTCAGGAATACATGACAGCAGTGGCAGGCTCTCAGCCAGCCCCACTCTCCTGGGCCCCTGGACTTCCGCAGAGCCCCCACTGCTGCTGACCCCGCCTCCTGCGGGTGGTGGACTCGTCCACCGGGCATCAGTCACGCGATCCTGGGCCCCGGCTGGCCACCCCCTGGAACGTGGTTATCTCCTGGCCACACACTCCTGCGCGGCCGGGGACACCAGCGGCTCCGATGGCTTATCTCCCCGGCCTGTTGCTCCCTCCGAGTCTGGCTTTATCTCCATTCTGGGCCTTTCCTTTACCCACAAGCCCTGGCTGCCGGTGGGATGGGGGCCGGAACCTTGGTGATCCCGGACCCTCGGGGCAGAGTTTCCTCCCCAAGGCTAATCACCCTCGAGGCCCCCGCTGTGAGCACTTGTGTCCGAGAGGACACACAGTGACCCCAGGATCTTCCGGACGCTCAGCCCCCGGTCTCTGCAGTGTGGGTAACTGAGTAAAATCCCTCCCAGTCTCACAGCCCGGAGGGACCCCAGGGCAGCCAGTCAGCCTCTCCATTTCCCGATGACAGAGGCCGGGGCACGTGGGGGACCTGCTGGGGGGCCCTCAGCTGGCGCCCGGGCCGGGGACCCCACCCCTGGACGCTGGGTGACTTGGAAGGACAGAGTGGGCATGGGGGCGGAGCAGGTCAAAGTGCTTCTGAGCAAGAGGGGAAATTCTAGAAGGCCTCCTCCTTCCCGTAGGCTTATCTGGGAGCAGGGACATACTCCAGCACCCTCCAGCTTGGGGCAGCCGCTGGGCGCTTCGCGGGCCTGCTGTGGGCACACGGAGCTCCGTTCATGGATACAGGCGTGTGTGCGCACACACACGTACACACACAGTTCCAACTTGTACACACACGGAGCTGCCCGCATGGGTGTGCACACATATGCACACAGCCTTAGTGCATAAGCACACACATCTACTCACATACGTGCGCTCAGACACACAGTCTGTCTCACACTCAAGCATCCACACAGAGCTCGCGGCACACTCACACACACACTTGTATGCTGTGTGTGCGTCTCTCTCTGCCTCTCTGACACACACTTCTCCCCCAAGGCCAGCCTGGGTGACTGCGCATTTCCTCAGAAGCTGCCCACAATTGACTCTTCATGCTTCCCTCTAATTGCCTCCTGGGTGTTTGTCTGCTTGGGTAGGGGAGCCAATGCCGGGAGGATCTCGAGTGGTCTTGAGGGTGGGACTGGGATAAGGGGGGTCTGCCATTAAAGGGACCCGCCCAAGGGCAGGAAATCATCAGGCCAGGGGTGGGAGGACCCTTGGGAAGACCCCATGTGCCTGCTACCTGCACAGCCTGGGGTCCTAGTGAACCACTGGCCTCTAAGCCACAGGATTGTGTCTTTGGCCCGGAGGCTGCTGTCATCAATCCTTGGCTCTTCCCTGTGGGGCTTGGCAGCCGCCCCCAGCTGTGGTTCAGATCCTGGTTGGTTTTCCCCTCAGAATCCAATCAGTGTCAGCCGTCCCTCCACATCGGAGGAGGCTTCCTTTGCCAAAACCGTTTCACAGAGTGTCCCTCCCCAGAACTCCCTCCATGCTGAGAAGCAGTCAGTGTCACCTCCCTCCATAGATGAGGACAGGCTCAGAGCGGGGTAGTGATGTGCCAGTGGGGACCGTCCAGCCCAGGATCCTGATCTGGGGCCCCAGAGACCGCCCCCCCACCCCCCGCACCGAGAGAACGGGCACTGGGCCTCCTTATACCGGCTGAGACCACCCCCCTCCCCCCCCCCCCCGGGGGGTCAAAAAGCCCGGAGCCGATCTCCCTGTGCCACGCGGCTGCTTCCCACTGGCTATCTACCTTATGTTTGGTAGTGTATATATGTCCATGCCTCTCTCTCGCCCTGTCACAGCTCACCCTTCCCCCTCCCCATACCCTCAAGTCCGTTCTCCAGTAGGTCTGTGTCTTTATTCCTGTCTTACCCCTAGGTTCT
>NW_006796283.1:642044-645933 GCF_000442215.2 Lipotes vexillifer
GCAGGGGTTGCAGGGTGGCTTTCATCCTGTGACGAAACATAGCCAACAGGCGCCGGGTGCTGGCTTCCCTCCCAGCCCTGCTGTTTACTTGCTGTGTGACCTCAGACCATTCTCTCAACCTCTCTGAACTTTCATTTCCACACCCACAACATCACCAACCCGCAGCCTCGCCAGGAGGATCACGTGAGCTCCTGCTTGTTGTGCCGCACGGGACCTACAGAGGAGGCAGCGAACCAGTGGTCTCCGATATTATCAGGAGAAAAGATTTCGTTTACCTGTCCCTCTGTTCCCTGGGCCTAGCTCTCCCTTCTCATACAAGCTGGGACCTGTGCAGGTGGCAGCTCGCGGCCAGGCGTGAGGGTGGCATGTCCTGAATGCCCAGCAGCCTTCATCTTTGGGGACCTTGGTGAGCTCCGACTGATTAAGCCCTGACCTCCTGAGGGGATACATTCGTGAGCGGAAGAGTGGAGTGACTTGAAGCTGGTCCCGGGCGGAGGGGCCTGGGAAGGGGCACAGAACAGGCGTGTCCAAGTCTTGTGGGCCTTTCCTGTGCCCTGGGGGCTCTTTGGTGAGTGACCAGAGGACCAGGGGAGGGTGGGAGATCCACCACTGGAGCAGGCCTGCTCTGCTTCCGGCCACTTGGAGCCGCCGCTGAGCCAGCTAAGGGTGCTGGGCGCCGGCCCCTGCCCCACCTGCCCTCCAGAACCGCTTTCTCTCATAAAGGTCTCGCTGGCTCCCTGTCACCTTCCCCGGGCCCCAGGTTGCTCCATCAGTTGGGAGACAAGTCCGTTCTTGTCCTGGGCCCAGCAGGGCAGGGCCACCTCAGCAGGTGTTTGGGGGTGGGTGCCAGCCAGTAGCTGCTTGTCTGGGGCAGGGGTAGGGGGTCAGAGGGGGGAAGCGCACTGATTGTGTGTCTCTCGGGGTGGCCCCCACTGTTGGAGCCCACCGCCCAGACACCTGGAGAGATTCACAAGCTCACAGAGTCAGGGCCTGGTGGGAGATGCTTCCTTCCGGAACCCACCGCTGGCTGCCGGCTCCTTCTTGGGGTCCCTGGGGAGCGAGGCAGGGGGCAAAGCCGAGCCGAGTGCCGTGGCTCAGGTGGAGCCCCGGCAGCGGGCAAGGGGTGTCCGCAGCCCCCCACCGGGGTCGGGCTGGCTGCTGATGGATGGTAATGGGACCCGGGGAGTCTGATGTAGTTCATTTTTCACCTGCCCGTGCTTTCGCCTCCCTGTTCTCCCAAGGCAGCCGGTAATCCATCCTGGAGCCCTTCAGAGGCCTCGGCAGTAATGGGGTCATAGATCACTCCCTCGCGGAGACGGAGCTGGACGGCAGAGTGGAGCCGTTAAGGATGACCACTGGTGACCCCCGGGCCAGGCTGACTCCAGCTCTGCCTCCAGTTCCAGATGGGCCCTGCCACTCCCTGAACGTGGGTGAGGAGGGGAGAGGGCCGAGGGACGGCTTCAGGGTTGGTGCACACCCCCCGGGGCGGGGGTGGGGGCCCCCAGGGGAGGACGGTCCTTCATTTTGCATCATTTCGCTGGCCCGTGTGGGGCTTCCTGGGGCCGTGTGACAGCTGCCCCTTTGGTCAAGGCCTCTCTGCGTTGGGTCCGGGTTGACAGGAGGCCAGCCTGGAGGCCACCCCGACCTCCCACTCTGTTTAAACACTGTGACTGCAGGTGGAATGCTTCACACGCTGCCTTGCCCCTGTCCGGCTCAGCAGTGTGGCCTGCAGAGATTGGAATGGTGGCAGACACCCCAGGCACCCCTCCCCCCCATATTAACAGCCCTCCTGACCCCAAGCCAGTGGATTCCAAAGCTGGGCAGGAGTCCCATCCTGCCTGGTTCAAACCCCAGCCTCGGCATCTTAACCTGCTGTGCAAATGGGCAAGCCTCTCTTGCCTCAGTTTTCTCACGTGTAAAATGGGATAATGGAGTTTGGGCATGATAAGATGCATTGTAAATGGGATGTACTTTTGACAGCACTGGGGACCGAGCGCTACAGAAGTGAGGTTTGTTACTATTAGCTGGCAGCAGCGGCAACATTAGTTCACAGCTCAGGCTCAGATCCCAGCTGTGTGACCTCTGAGCACACGCTTACCCTCTCTGGGCCTCAGTTCCTTGACCTCTCAGATGATGAGAAGATTGAACAGGCTCGTTCATGAAAAGCCTTGGAAGGGAGCCTCCGTGGAGTCGGCGCCCAGGGAAGATTAGTTCCGGTTGCTGGGTGCTGGAAACAGCTCCCCACTGCCTTTCTGGGATGTTCCATTGTGCAATGGGAAGGGAGAAAAGAGGGCTCCCGGTCAGTAGGCCCCCACAGTGAGACTCTGAGCCAAACACTCGCGACGTCCAGGTGGGGAAACTGAGGCACAAAGGCTTGGTGACTCCCAGGCCATCACAAGCAGTGTCCTCACCCAGCTCCCCGAGTTCCTGACAGTTTGAGAGTGGGGCTCTCAGAGCCCCTTGAAGGCTGCAGGGAGCCTTGCTGGGGTGTCCCCACTCCCGTCTGACGCTGTGGTTTCTGGAGATGGCTTTTGTGGTCCAGGACTGTCACTGCCCGGGGTCTGCACTGTGGACTCTGGGCCTGAGGAGGGTGCCAGCTCCCCGAGCACCCGAGGGCGCCCCCTCCAGGCCCCGCCCAGTCCCACCCTCACCAGTTTCCCAGAATCACCACTTCCCAGCTCCCGGCGTCCTCACCGCCCGACTGGAGCCCCACCGCAGCCGACCTCCTGTGGCCCCTTCTCTCCTGGTCCTGCAACAGGGCCTTTGCCCTTGCTCTTCCCTCCACCTGGACTGCCCGTGCCCCAGCGCTCTGCGTGATTGGCTCCCCTTCGGGCCTGAGCTCCAATGTCACCTCCTCCGTGAGGCCCTCTGGATCACCCGATCTGGTGACCTCCCTTGTGGAATCCCTCATTCTCAAACACCTTGACTTGATTCCTTCTTCATGCTTGGCACTCATCACCCCACATTGTCTTGTTTATTGATTTCCATGGTTTTTAAAATCTCCCTTGGCTAGAACGTACTATTGTGAGAGCTTATGCCTCTCTTTTGTTCACTAGTGTGTCCGCAGAACGTGGAATGGTGCCTGGTGCAAAGTAAGTGCTCAATAAATATAATTGGCTGCACAAATGAGTGGATGGAAGGACAGACAGGTGGGTGGATGGAAGGAGGAAGCCAGGGAGGACGCTTGGGTGGATAGACGGGGAGGGGGGGGGGCGGGTGGAAGGAAGGAGAGAAGAGAGGAAAGCAGGCTTCTTTCCGTCCCCTGACCCAGTTTTGCCCACTGATGGGGGACAGCGGGAGGCGGCTGGTGGCTCTGTATTGGTGGCTGGGTCGTGACAAGGTGGGTTAGAGGAATCACCTCCAGGCAAGGTCACAGGTGTGTCACAGATCCTAAAAGGTGGAGAAAATCTCTGTGATGGTGAGGGCCCTCTCGGGACCTGGGAACAGCCGTTTGATCAAGAAAGGCAACAACTCAGTCCTGAGGCCTCCAAGCCAGGTGCTGCAGGGAGAGGCGACCCCTGCCCAGCAGCAGCCAGGCCCTGGAGCTGTGCGATTGAGCGGAACGTCTCCGAGAAGCTGCTGGCCCTATACCAGGGTGTGTGTGTTGGGGCCCACGGTGAGGGGAGCGAGTGTATTTGCATCAGACTTGCACGCAGGTGGTGTCAAGCCTGGCTGTTCAGACCTCCTTCAGGTGGTCCTGTCTCTGCTTTTCCTCCTGCCTCCCCCCACCCTTTGTCACTGTCCCAGACACCCTAAAACAGGGAGGAGGGTGCCCTGCTCTGCTGGCTGAGCCTCCAGGGTCTCCCCTTCTGTGTAAAAAAGAATAATCCTTATTCTTATTTACATGGAAGCATGGAGTCCTTCCTGCTGAAGCCGCTACGTGTATTAA
>NW_006796283.1:646109-648671 GCF_000442215.2 Lipotes vexillifer
CCCACTGAATCCTCACAACCCCACAAGGGAGGTGTGGCTGCTGCCCCCATTTCACAGAGGAGCAAACTGAGCCGCAGGGAGCGGAGTCGCTGACAGGCAGCCACGTGGCGGGTAGGCCTGAGCTTAGCGCTCTGTGCTGCTGGGGTGCTGAAGCCTCCTAAAGACCCCATGGATGGAGCTGGGCTCTTCGCGCATTTCACCCGAGAGGCAACAGAGGCAGTGTGGACTCCTGAGAAGGGGCAGAGAGAATAAGGCGCCAGCTGTGCTTGGGAACGAGCTCAGATGCATCCTCAGATTGGGCTGGGAAGTCCACGTCCTTTCACGTACTTTTGTGTCCCCAGGATCCGGGACCATCGCTGGAGCGTAGTAGGTGCTCAATAAATTCTTAGCGCCTGTAGCTCTGTGAGGCCTCAGACACACCTCTGCCAGAGCAGGAGAACACATTCAAGTGACCATGGGGAGGTGCCCAGCAGGAGAGGAGGGCGGGGCTCTTTACAGCAATGTCACGGTCAGATTCCCGCCAAGCAGAGGGACCCGGGGCCGGGCGGGCAGGCAGGGCGACGAGCCCCCTTTGAGACCTAATTCCAAGAACCTGCTTTGTGTCCCGCTGTATAACAATATGATAGGTTAGGGTCAAGCTGTGGTCCCATAACTTGTTGGAAGACATTTCAGAACAATAAAGGTGTCTGGCTTTATATCTGCTCATATTTTATCCTTGCTTTAGCCTCTCCTGCTTACTTGCCTTGGATTTACTGTGCGAATATTTTAAACGGGTTGAGGTTTGACCCCGGTGTTCCCCACGCTGCCTGTCCCCTCCCACCCGCCCCCGGGGGAGCCCGGCCCCGGCAGAGCCCCGGCGCTGGCCTCCGCCTGCTGAAATATTTACCTCCAGGCTCCTCTGACAGCCGTAGCTGTCTCCCGAAGCAAAGGTGATTGGACTGCGAATGTTATGACTTTACATTTTGTGTCTGTGCTCTTGGGATGTGTGATGCTGGCAGAATGATGAGGTCTGGGCGGAGCCGGCCGGGGGATTAATAGCAGTCCCCTCTATTACGGCGCCTGCCCGGCCCCACCGTGGGCGCCCCAGGAGTTGACAGAACAAGGGCACCAGCCTCCCTGGCTGGGGCTGCTTAAACGGTTTGATGCTGTCAGCTCTCCAGGCCCCCGGGGCTGTCAGCCCAGCACACTCCAGAAGAGGCTGGAACAGAACGAGACAAACCCACAACAGCACCCGCCGGCGCTGTCCGGGATTTAGTGCGTTCTGGGCACCGTGCTGAACGCCTTGGGTTTAGGAATGCGCGGCGCACACGGCCACCCTAGGAGACAGGCGTTTTCATCCCTTTTGTCAGTTGAAGAGACAGGCTCAGAGATACAGTAACTCGCTGTGCTCGAGTCCCAGGGCGGCCGTAACGAAGGACCACAAACTGGTCAGCTTAAAACAACAGAAATGTATCCTCCCTCAGTCCTGGAGGCCAGTCGTCCAAAATCAAGGTGTGGGCAGGGCCGTGATCCCTGGGAAGGTTCCAGGGGAGGATCCCTCGTTGTCTCTTCCAGCTTCTGGTGGTTCCGGCCATCCTCGGTGCTCCTTGGCTTGTGGCTGCATCACTCCAATCTCTGTCTCTGCTTTCACGTGACCACATTCCCTGTCTGTGTCCATGTCCATATTCCCCTCTTCTTAGAAGGACACCAGGCCTTAGATGAGGGCCCGCCTCGGGCTCATTTGAACTTGATCACATCTGCAAAGACCCTCTTTCCGTAAGAAGTCACACAGGTTACAGGTGAACATGAGTTGGGGGGACACCGTTCACCCCAGTACACTTGCCCCGGGGCCCTGTAGCGGGTGCTGTTGAGACCCCACCTTCATGTCCTCCACCTGCCCCGGCACTCACCAGCAGAGAGTTCCGAGGCCCCTGTACCTTCCAGACCTCTGAAGTCTTAGCTGCCTCTCCAGGCAGGGGCTTGACATCCCACCAAGGAAGAAAGGTGTTGCTGATAAAGCCCCCATCCTCCTGTCCTCTCCCAGGGTCCCCAGCAGGACCACTCAACGTGGCCCCTCATTGGCCCTCCCACCTTCCCAGTCTCACTGCTCCCCACCCCACTTCCCAAAGCCCCTCACAAATAAACCCCTTGCCTTTGAATCCTTGTCTCAGGCTCTGCTTCTGGGGAACCCAAATGAAGACAATACAAATAGTAAAAATAAGAACAGAACAGCCAACGTGAGTTATCATTGACTGTGTATGAGGCAGTTAATGCATTTAATGCCTACAGCAGGCCTGGGGGTAGGGCTGCCAGATTTAGAAAGAAAAACAAAATAGCACGCTGGGTTAAATTTCAACTTCAGATGAACAACAGATACATTTTTATATAAGTATATCCCATGTAATATTTGCGGTATGCTTATGCTAAAAATGTATTCATTGTGTAGGGCTGGGGGGGAATGGAAGTGATGCTAATGAGTATGGGGTTTCTTTTTGGGGTGATGCATATATATATATATATATATATATATATATATTTTTTTTTTTTTTTTTTTTTTTTTTTTTTTTTTTTTTGGTGGGGGGT
>NW_006796283.1:648741-653550 GCF_000442215.2 Lipotes vexillifer
TTTTTTCTTTTTCGGTACGCGGGCCTCTCACTGTTGTGGCCTCTCCCGTTGCGGAGCACAGGCTCCGGTCGCGCAGGCTCCGTGGCCATGGCTCACGGGCCCAGCCACTCCGCGGCATGTGGGATCTTCCCGGACCGGGGCACGAACCCGTGTCCCCTGCATCGGCAGGCGGACTCTCAACCACTGCGCCACCAGGGAAGCCGATGCATATATTTTTAAATGGATTGTGGGGATAGTTGTCCAGCTCTATGAATATACTAAAAACCACTGAACTGTATACTTTAGATGGGTGAACTGTACATGGTACGGGAATTATATCTTAATAAAGCTGTTATATTTAAAAATTTATTCATATGTGAAGTTTAAATTTCGCTGTATTTTATCTGGCAGTCTTGTTAGGGTATAGGTTCTCCCACTGTTCCCAGTTCATGGACGAGAAAACTGAGGCCCAGCCAGAGAGCACAGCCAGGAAGTGGTGGAACCCAGGCGGTTGCCTCCCTGACCTTTAGGGAGCATCACCTAAGGGGTGACTGGGTCCAGGTTGGCTGACCCCTGCCAGGCTGGGGACCCTCACGCTGATGTCTTTCTGGCCACCGAGAGGCAGAGCGTGTGTCTCTCTGAGCAGCTGAACCCTGGCGTGGCTGGGAACAGAGCCTGGGTTTCTCTGTCCCCACCTCTCCCTGCCTTTTTGGGCTCGGCCTCTTCCCTTTGACAGGACAGCAGGCTGGTCAGAGAGAGGAGGATCTGAGAGAGGATCCAGTGAGACGCTGCTGCCACAGGTATCGCTTCCAGCAGGCCCAGCTGGGGTGCTGCGGCTCCCTCCCAGAGAATTTGGCCGTGTCTGAGGGCCTCTGGCTGTACAAGGGCAGAGGGGAAGCAGTGGTCTACACCCTCCCGGGGGGCTCCAGGCTGCGTGACCTGATGTCCGTGATGGCATCACCCCCTTGACGCCTGCCGGCAGTCGCATCTGATGCCTCATTACAGCGCAGCCCTGCACAGCACCTGGCACACGGTAGGTGCTTAATAAGTGCTACTGGCATTGACTCCACCTTGGAGCTGAAGGGCTGATGAGGCAGCTGGGAGGATGCTTTGTTAAGTTCATTTAGCAGAGACGACTCCTGAGGTCCAAAGGGCCACCGGTCGCTGACTGAGAGAGGCCTGGAACCTTCCGGAACAGTGTTTTTTCAGGCTGCTGTGTGATGTGCTGTCCCACGAAGGCCATGGAACCCACACCCATAAGATAGCAGCCGACTCCAGGGCTCTGATCTTTCTAGGAGTTCTGGTCCAGAACCAGGTGGTCCCCCGGCCTAGTGGCTGGGCCTGAGCCCAGGGGTCTGTGGTCAAGCACCGCCACCCTCCCGCCCACCACGCCACCCCAGACAGGTGGGCCTGTTCGCCGCCAGGGGGCCACAGGGGCTTAGCCGCCACCCCGGCCCGGCAGTCCTGGCTCAGGCCCCCTGGGACGGACCTGGGCTTGGGGAACTTTGGTCGTGAGGGCGGCAGTGCTGGCCTGCAGGCATCAGTGTACTGTGCCCCTCCCCCAGGGTGCGTGCTCCAGATGCTTCTGCTGCTGTACTTGGGGGCAAAGGAATTAATGAAAGGCCACCTCCCTCGTGTCAGATTGACAGTCTTGCTGCTATGCTGGCTTTGGGGTTGTGACTGTTGAGTTTTGCTTCTCTCCCCAGGAGAATGAATATTTAGTCACCAGGCTCAGGGAGCCGGCTGTCAGGCGGTCCCGGAAGGTTCCCGCCCATACCTGCTGCCCACAAACATCTGTGAGGGTGGAAGCCGGCGAGGGGTCGGCAGGAGCGGAAAGGAGAGGGGTCAGGGCCCGAGAAATTAAACGTTCGTAAATGTAGGCCTGGCGCTCACAATGTAGGGCAAAGCCATTAGTGCTCATTAAAATTTAATACCTGTCTGTGCTCCCGCGGCCCCGTTGGACGCTGCTCTAATTTGATGGGTGTAGAGGGAGAATTCTCAAATAATCGTGGAGGTTGGGGACTTGCTTTTCGCATGTTAACATGCGTCTGGCTTTGAGCTTCACCTTCAAGCCAGTGATTTGGTGGGTCCTTGGGTTAGCGAGTCCCCTGCACCCGTTCTTTGTGGGGTGGCTGGTCTCATCCGGTACCGCTCTCCCCCACCTCCCCTCTGCGGGTTCACCCCACGCTTCCAGGCCCTGCCGGCAGCCAGGTGTGGACTTCCCCTCTGAAGGTCTCTGGGGGTGTCGGTATTAGCTCATTTGTCTTCCTTAGAGTGGCAGTTCCCCCTCCTCTGCCCAGAGCATCTCTTTTCCTGCAGCAAAGTGAACCTTTCCTCTCCCATTTCCTGCTGCCCTCCGTGCTAGCCCCGGCTCCATTGGCACACGGTTTCCGGGCTCGGCGTGGGCCCAGGCCTAGTGCTCCGGAAACTCAACTAGGGGCACACTGGAAGCATCCCTGGAAGGCTCCCTGTAGGAAGTGGTGCTAAAGTCTTCGAAGGACATGTGTGGGAATTAGGCTAGTGCTGGGCATTCTCAGATGGGGAAGGGGAAACTTATAGGGAGGGTGGGGGCTTGGGCACCTTGAAAAAGGGAGGCTGGAGGTCGGGCCCAGGCGAGGTGGGAGATGGCAGGTAGGGCAGGGCCTGCATGCCAGGCTAAGAGTATGGACCTTGCCCTGAACCCCTGGTCTGAGAATGGAATGGATCAGGCCCAGAAAATCTAAGCCTGCGGCAGCCGGGGCCTCAAGGCAGCGTCAGCCGTGGAGTGTGTTACAAAGCAAGGAAAGGAAGAAACTAAGATTACCGTGTCCCTGCTGTGTGCCAGGCTCTTCCAGGTGAGAAGGGCAGCGTGAGTCTACCCATTTTATAGATGGACAAACTGAGGCCGGCGCCTGGGCCCAGTCTGCCCAAGGGTGGAGCAGGAATGCAGAGGGGCGTCTCGGAGCCTGCAGGCCCAGCCTGGCTGGACACAGGCTGGCATGTACGCCAGCCAGAGACACCTCCCAGGGGCCAGTGCCCAGCTCTGTGGCTCTGGCTTTGGGCCGGGCACTGTGCCCAGCCCTCACCGCAGTGCCTCTGAGCCTCCCTTCCCACCAGGGCTCCCAAGAAAACCCTTTACATCTTTTGACTCACCCTTAATAAATGTGCCTTCCATCTGTCACCTCGCCCTCCCCTGCCCACACTCTCCAGGGGCCTGCCCAGAGCAGCTCCTAAATCATCCATGCCCGCCTCCTCCTGGCTTCCTCCCGCCCCCCTCTGGCCCCCTGCCGCCCTCCCCTGGCCTCAGCCCCTTTCCCAGCCTGGCGGGGAGCAGAGCGAGCCCAGGATAGATCAGGAGACAGAGGAAAACCGTAAATGCCCAGGCCCTGCAGAAGGGATGCCTGGGGAGTCCCACAGGACTCAGGGTCGCCCCAGACCAGAACTGAGACCCCCGGCCCGGGGCCTGGAGTGCTGGCAGGCTATCGATCCCCAGGCTCCTTGTGTCCACCAAGCTCCGCCGAGGTGCTCGGGGGGTGGGGGGGGTTCCTCCTTTTTGCCCCCAGTCTTCCTTCCTCTAGAATGTTCTCTCAGATATTAATAGGGCCATTGAGAGCATCCTCTCAGACCCTGGGGGCCCGTTCCCAGCCTCAGTCTGTCCTGCTCACTCACAGCTCACGTTCCTTCTCGGAAAACCCGCTCAGACCCCGTGAGAAGAAAGTGGGTGCGGACGCAGCCATCCGTCCTGGTCCCCAGCCCCAGCCTGTGAGCCGGGGAGGGGATAAAACGCAGCCTCTTCTGGGCCAGCAGCTTGGGAGTGGGCGGTGTATCTTGTTCTAAGAGACAGGAAATATTCGGCCACAGGCCCTAACATAGACAGGTCCCGGCTTGAACTCCAGAATAGAGCAGATTCACCGCAACTGTGATGCAAAAACGCTCCCCTCCCCCACCCAGCACCCACTTCCAGTTCGATGGGGGAGGGGCCTCCCCGCCGGCTCCCTCCACTCCTGCGGTCTGCCAACGCCTTCCGATGCCAGGCCACCGCCAGAGGCGGGCTGCCCACCACCAGGCGCCAGCAGAGGAAATCAGTTGGCCCAGGGCCCAGCGGCTCACTCCTCTCTCTGACTTGGAAAGAGGGTGGCTGTGTGCATTTCAGAGTGTCCAGGGCATGTCCAGTTTCTCTCAAGGGGTCAGGATGAATATCCAGGGGCTGCCCAAGTGGAACAGGGCCCCTTGGAGGCCGCAGGCCTGGTGGGTACTGGAACCAGGGCTGCATCGGAGGAGGTCCCATCTGGAACGGCTGTGCGTTAGGAGCAGCGGCGTGGCTGCCGCCCAGGAAGCTGCCGTTTCCTGTCTGTGTGGGAGATGGGGTGCCCTCTCCAGGAAGCCTGGGACCCCACAAGGCTTGGCACCGTCAGACAAGGGAGACAGAGAGAGAGGGGTTGTGGCGGCTGGGCAGGGAGCAGGAGATTGGGAGAGGGGGGTGGCTCCACCCAGCTGGCAAAGGCAGGAGAGGATGCAGGGGAGGTAGGGAGTGGATGGAAAAGGGGAGGAGCCGACACCCCAGGGCCCCCCTCGCTCACAAAGTCTGGTGGGAGGAAGGGGAGAGGTGAGGCTTGGTTTCCCATGCCTGGGTCAAGGGTTCAGATACCTTCTCTCAGCCCCCAGGCAAAGTGGAGATCCCCCATCCCGTTCCCAGATGGGAAAGTGAATCATGGCTCAGAGAGGCAGAGTGCCGAACCCAGAGCCACACAGCAGAGCTCGCCAGCCCAAGAGCCCTGGCTCTCCGCCTTCACACGCACACACACACACACACACACACACACACACACACACACACACACACACACACAC
>NW_006796283.1:653821-691686 GCF_000442215.2 Lipotes vexillifer
CAGGGGACACGGGTTCGTGCCCCGGTCCGGGAAGATCCCACATGCCGCGGAGCGGCTGGGCCCGTGAGCCATGGCCTCCGAGCCTGCGCGTCCGGAGCCTGTGCTCCGCAACGGGAGAGGCCACAACAGTGAGAGGCCCGCGTAACACACACACACACACACACACACACACACACACACACACACACACACACACACACACACACCCACACAGACACACACACACACACACACCTCTGTGTCCGCCACCTGCTGTGAGTACTGTGCTGTCCCCACCCCTCAGACAGGTACCCGGTACTGGGGTCCCCTTGCAGCGTCCCTGCCCGAAGCGCGTGGTCTCCGATGACCAAGGCTTGGGGAAGGGCTGATTCTGGAGCCGTCAAGTCCGGTTTCACGAGGTTCCAAAGTCACCTTCTGGGCAGGGAGCCTAGGTGTCTGACTCAGCTCCGGGCCTCCCAGGAGCTTCTGGCAGTGCACGCGGCACCACCTGCCGGCCGAGCAGCCATCTGGCCTTGCTCAAGGACACCCGCCAGCTTCACACCTTGGTCTCCTTTGCAGCCACTTCTCTGGGGACCTGCTGGCCTCGGGCTCCGGGACTAAAAATGACGCAGGAAAGGGGACCCGCCTGTGGTCTGATTTGAATTTGGGCATCTCCCCTGGGAGCCGCTCCTTAGCATCACTTTTCCCAAAGCCTGAGGCCCGCATTCCACCCCACAGACTGATTAGTTCAGAAACTCAGGGTGGGAGGGTCCAGACATCGCTGTGTTTTCAAGGCTTCTGGGTGACTCCACATGCCACCCACGGGAGAGCCCCGGTGTAGATGCACCTCGCTCTGCGTTCCAGAGTCTCCGGGGTTCACACCCCGTAAGTGCTGTCATCGCTCTCTATCTCGGTGTCCACATCTGCAAAATGGGCCTGATAATAGTGCTGACTCCACCGATGTGCTTGAGGATTGAAGGAGTTAATGCATGTGAAGGACTGGGGATGTCTGCTGGGAAAGCGGGGTGCGGGCGTTCGGAATATCCTTCTGTAGGTGGAGAGACCCAGGCAGACCTGAGAGCTCAGTCCCTCCCCAGTCAGGAGGTGGAGGCTCAGAGGCTACCAGCCCGTGTCCCATCCCAGCTGCATCGCTGTCTGTCTTTGGGAAAATGACTGTACCCTCCGCTGGGTCTGTAGCATGGGGACACGTCTGCCACCTGTGGCCGTGGCAGGAATAGAGGTAACGTGTGTGGCAACCACCAGGGCACCGGCACTAAACAAACAGCAGATCCCATCCTCTCAGGCAAGTGGCTGTGCGGCCTGGCGCCTCAGTGCTCCCAGCTGTAAAATGGGGGAATAGGCTAGAACTGGGGGGCCTGCAGCTCTGGTGTTGGAGCTCACAAGGTGAAAGCAGACCTCCCAGCCGGCGCCGGGTTCCTGGCCCAGTGGACAGTGTCCCTTTTCTGGCCACTTGGTTCTGCTCAGGGAAACGTGTGTGCATGTGTGCGGAGGTGTGTACAGATGTGTGCACATGTGTAGGTATGCTTTGGGTGTGGGGGCTGTGTGCATACGTGGACATATGTGTGACGGTGGCGTGTGCAGACTCACATGGTGTGTGACCGGGTGTGCACACACACACGTACACACACGTGTGCGATTGCATGCTGCACGCACACTTGTGTATGTGCCATGAGTACACGTGGGTGTGTGCTTTCATGCACACGTGGCAGTGTTTGGTGCATTGCTGTGTGCAAACACACCAATGCGCGTATTGCACTGTGCAAACAAACAATGTGTGTATGTTTGTGTGTACTGTCTGACTGGTGTAAATACGTGTGCAGGTGAGCATCCATGTGCGGTGTGAGTGTGCTATCGGAAGCTCTCCAGAGTGGCCTCAGCTCCTAGGCCCTGCACTCACGGGGAGCTGCCTCATTGGGTGGCCCTGCGGGGTCCCCCCAGCTCTGAGCCCTCTCCAGCTGCCCCCTGACCCAGAGCAAGGCCCCATGCACTCTGGAAAGGTCTGCTTCCATGCGGGGCAGGGGGTGTCAGTCCACAGGGGCTGCAGGGGCTGCAAAGCATCTCACCGTGAATATTCGATGCATTCAGAAAAGTACAAAGAATAGAATAACCACTCTCACACCCGCCACCCGCCCCTCCCCCCAGTCCACAGGGGCTGCAGGGGCTGCAAAGCATCTCACCGTGAATATTCGATGCATTCAGAAAAGTACAAAGAATAGAATAACCCCTCTCACCCCCGCCCCCCGCCCCTCCCCCCCACCCCCCGCAAAGCCTCCGGAAGAAAGTGTGACCCACATGGGTTGTACCCCCTCAGAACTTCCTCTTGCCCCAGTCCTGTGGGCTTTTTAGAGCCCCTGCAGGCCGCTGGGTAGACCTCGTGCTTTTCTCACCTCTCCTGCCTCGGTTTCCCTGCCTGTAAGATGGAGGTAACAGCAGCACGGAGCGTGGTTAGTCACGCGTGTTTGCTGAGCAGCTGCTGTGTGCCAGGCACCCTGGGCACAGGGGCCACAGCCGTCAGCGGACAGACCAGGCCCCCACCCTCATGGGCGCACATCCCAGCGCTCAGCAGCCCCGCACCCACTCGCTGATGGCTGAGAGGTCACTACCGGCTGGGGCAGACTCAGCCCCAGGCCCCGCCCAGCCCAGCCCCAGAGGCTCTGCCTGGACAGCACAGCTGGACTCAGGGCCTGCCGAGTCACGCCCGCCCTGTGGCCACTCTGAGCCCCAGCCCTTACCACCTGCACCCTCATAACCAAGCCAGCACCTTGAATAATTAATGCAGATTCTTCAAAAGTCAAGAAGAAATACACGGAATTATCCACCAAAGGTTCAGCCAGCCCTCCCCAGTCTCCTGTGTGTGTGTATCTTTTGTCTGTGTGTGTGGTTGTATCTGTGTGTGTGGTTGTGTCTGTGTGTGTGTGTGTGTGTGTGTCTGTATGTGCATATGTGTGTGTGTTAGGTATATCTGTGTGTGTCTGTGTGGTTGCGTATCTTACGTCTGTGTGGGTGGCTGTGTGTGCATGATTGTGTATATCGGTGTGTGTGTCTCTGTGTTTATGTGGTTGTGTATCTTGTGTGATTGTGCATGTGTGTCTTTGAGGATACATGTCTGGGTGTGTATGTGTGTGTTTGTGTGTCGTGTGTGTGTGTGTATGCGTTATGTATGTGTCTGTAGCTGTGTGTTTTGTATGATTACGTGTATGTCCGTGTGTGATTGTGGGTGCGTGTCTGTGTGTGTCTGAGTACACGTGCTGGGAAGGGGGTGTAGCGGAGACCTGGCTTTGACCTTGCAAATATCTGTTTGCCAGAGGAGGTGGCTGGGCCTGAGGCTTGGTTTGAGTATGCAAAGCACAAGGGTGTGGACCCCAGACCCTGGCTTTTTCCCAGGTGGCCCCAGAACCCCTCCCCCGAGGTCAAGTCCAAACCTTGAAGGACTGAATGGAAGGAAGTGGTGCCCAGGGCCTGGGAGCATCCCCGCACCCGCTGCAGGGGTGCAGTCGCTGGGGGCTGTGGGGGACCCCGCCCAGGCAGGAGAGTGAGGCCGATGTCATGCATTATTCAGCAGCTCCTGATTTCACATTATTCTCTCTGCTACTTTTACAACCTGTCAGTAAATAAAAAGATTCTACATTATTTATAGAAATGGAGCAGAATTGGCCACGAGGATTCAGGATTGCTATTATTAGGGAGTCCTCGGGACCATCAGAATGGGGCGGGGCGGGTGGAGATGCTGCTGCCCTGGCCGGGGAGGCTGGGCTTGGTTTGCTGACCCCAGGGGGACCCACGGCTGCCATGGTCTGGGCGCCTGCCCAGAGTCACGCCAGGCGGGCGAGCTGGCCCAGAGGCAGGCAGCTGTCTCCCCAGCTGGCTCGGGGCTCCTGGGGAGGCTGCGGCCAGTCCTGCCAGCTGTGCGCCCTCCAGGGCAGGCTTCGCGCTGGGCGGCCATGGCTGTAGCCACAAGGTGGTGGGAGGGGACCACCCAGGTAGGATGAGAGAAAAGGCAGTGGGGGCAGCCGGAAGCTGAGCGCTGAGAGAGGGGCTGGCGAGCAGGCAAGAGGCTCTCATCACCGAGTGTTTATGGAGCACCTACTGTGTGCACTTGGCACTGTACGGTGTTGAGGGCAGGGCCTGCCCTCCCAGGGATTTACTGCATTTAGCCCGTCTCTTTGTCCTCAAACAGTCAGGCCGCGAGTCCAGTCAGGTTTGGAAAGGGTGCTGTAGACGGTTCAGGCTGACTGAGCATGCATGCCCTGGTCTGATGCCCCAGACTCCCCGTCCCCTCGTAGATGCCACGTCTTGTCCTGCCCGGGGCGCTTCCCTGGGTGCGTCCGTACCTCTTATTATTCCAGGCCGTAGCCTTGAGCACGTGTGTGGGGCTGGCTGACGGCCACCCTGTTATGAGAGTGTGATTCTCAGCCTGGGTGCCACCAGCTCCCTACCAGAATTTTTTAACTTTGCGCTCTCCACCTTGACGGCAGTCTAAATATAATTAACTTGGGCATATTCTGGTTACTGGGCGACCGCCCTTTAACCGAGCGTTTCCAGGGACTCGGGGCCTGTGTCCGCGTGCAGTCACATCTGCACGGAACTCCCCTGGGGACGGCGGTGAGTGCCACACACTGGGCTTCTCAAAACCGGAGCCCAGGCACATTAAGGACACCCATCGAGGGAACCATTTTCTCACAAGCCCTGCAGTCCCCAGGTCTGAGAACCATTGACCCAGAGAGGCCAAGAATCCTGTGCTATTTTTCTGGGAGCCCAGCTTCCAGCACACAGTAGGTGCCTTACAGTGTCTGGTGTTGAGTTGGTTAAGAGTGATCTGTCCTTAGGAACCTTGCTGCCTGGGAAGGAGGCCAAACGAGCCAATGGATCCTGAGACCAGGACGTGGCCTGTCAATCGGGGCCATGGTGTTCTCTGAACTGAACCCAGAGATGCTGAGGGCCCCAGGGGAGCAGAGACTTGGATTGGATGGAGTTGATCAGAGAAGCCGGCCATGAAGGGGAGACTGGAGTGGGCCTAAAGGGAGTGAGCCTAGTTTGCAGAGGGACGGAGAGAGCAGCCTCGCAGCTGAGAATGAGCTGACGGGGACCATTGTGGTCTGATGGAGAGTCAAGGCCAGGCTGAGCTGTGAGAGCTGAGGTTGGAGGTATGAGTGTGGGCGAGGAGATGGGACTGTGCCAGCTCCGCTGAGCGTGGGCTGCAGAACCACAGAGCAGTGTCCCAAAGGAGGTGCCTCAGGCACGTCTGGCTCTGTAACAAATTCCCCCAAAACTTGGCGGCTCCAAACAGCATTTATTATCTCCCAGTGTCTGTGGGTCAGGAATCTGGGTGCAGCCCAGCTGGATCTCCTGCTTTCAGGGTCCCTCACAGGCTGTGATCCAGGTGTCGGCCGGGGCTGCCGTCTCATCTGAGGGTTCGCCGGGGAAGGGCCCACTTCCCAGCTCACTCACTGTCATGGGCAGGATTCTGTTCCTTGGGGGCTGTTGGATGGAGGGCCTCAGTCCTTTGCTGGAGGTTGGCTGGACGCCTCCCTCAGTTCCTTATCACATGGCCGTCTCCCATGTGGCAGCTCACAACGCGCTTTGTCAAATTGAGCGAGCCAAGAAGGCAAGAGTGTGTGCGGGGGACAGAGGGCACCACCGTCTTCCAAACGAATCTCACGAGTGACATCCCAGCTCTTTTGCCATATTCTGTTCATTAGAGGCAAGTCCCTACGTCCAGCCCACACTGAAGGGGTGTGAGCACCGGGGTGGGGGGTGGGGGGCGGTCATGGGGAGTCTGTCAAAGCTGCCCCAAATTTGGGAGTTTGGGGAGAGCAGAACGTTCCTTGGTCCGTGAAGCTTGTACATGCCCTGGGAGTCTTCCAGGGAGGGATGAAATTAGCAGCGTTTCTGCAGAGTGACCATCCTGGGACTCATCACAGACTTGGGGGACTGTTACAGAAGGAACAGTGACAGTGTCCAAGCGCGGAGTGTGGTTGAGGTGCTTCCCCTTGGCTTCCGTGGCAAGGAGGTTTCAGGAACTGGCCGCACTGCTGGGAGCGATGCAGAGCTGGGGGCACTCGTCCTAATTCTTGAAAATGTCTCTACTGTGACCCCAGCCCTCGGCTCTGGCTGCTATCAAGGCTAGAAAAGCTGCTGGGCAGCCTCCCTCTGCTCTGCAGTTTCGAGCACTCTCTGGGGGCCTGATCCAGGGCGTGGTGATGGGACACTCCTGAGGAAGTGGCCCAGGTCGTCCAGGCCGCTGCCCCAGTGGCGCACCTGGAACTCTGGGTGCCGGGCCAGCTCCATCTTCTGCGGTCCCGCTGCGAGATGAAAGTCAACGTCACCTTCCCACAGGCCTGCCACCTCAGCCCACTGCAGGCGGATCCTGAGGGATCGCAGCCTCCACCCCAGGACGTGCTGAGTACCTGGGGGTGGATAAGAGGGATGCTCCCCAGCAGTGCCATCCTAGGGTCCCCACGGTGCCCCACCCCGAGACCCCGGGGGCTGCGTCCTGACCCATACCTGGGTCCAAGCCCTCACCAGCCGTGGAGGTTATGCCAGAACGAGAGTCTCCCCCTCTCCACACACAGCTGGCTGATGCTTTGTGGCAGGGACGCAGTGGGGGTCAGGACCACTGCTCAGCCAAAGCGTCAAGCCCCCTGTACATACTGTGGTCCCATCAGACCTCACTTAGAAAACACAAATCGAAAGGTGAAATGACTAAGAATTTAAAGGCGCCGACCACAGAGCATTAAATTCCCAGCACTAGACCCTTTGGAGCATGGGGCCTTGTAGGCGTGCCCCGGGGCCACAGTAGCAAAATGACCACAAACTCAGTGGCTTAAAACAAGACATGTTCTCTCGTAGTCCTGAGGCCGGAAGTCTAGGATCAGTATAATGGGCTGAAGTCAAGGTGTGGGTGGAGCCCTACTCCCTCTGGAGCCGTGAAAGGGATCTGTTCTAGCCTCTGCCAGCTTCTGGAGGCTGTCGGCATCCTTGGCTTGTGGACTCTGGTCTTTAAGGCCAGCATCTCCCATCTTTCTGCCCCATCTTCACGTGGCCTTGTCCTCCTTTTGTGGCAAAGCTCCCTCTGCGGCCTTCTTGGAAGGATGCATGTGATTGCATGTAGGACGCACCTGGATAATGCAGGCTACTCCCCCAAACTCAGAGCCTTACCCTTATCACGCCTGCAAAGACTCCTTGTTTTTTTTGGTTTGGTTTGTTTGCCGTATAAGGTAACATTAGGACAAGGACATCTTTGGGGGTGATTTTCAGCCTACCCCCAGCCCCGCGTGCTCCACGGGCCACACACTCACGAAGCCAGCCCTGCCGCTTACTCAGTTACAGGTTCTAAGTTGAACCTTTGATCGACATGTATGAAATAGGATTCCGCTCCTGGAAGGCCTGGCTTCCAGAAGCTTCCATGCTGCTGCCGGGAACGCACAGGGAGCCCTGCTCCAAGCCCCAGCTGTTCTGCTTGCCTCACGGCTGACTGGTGAGGTCAGAGTGCTTAATCTCATTTCAAAGCCCGTGTGTTTCCGCGTGCCCTGCCAACCCAGTGTGACAGTTGGAGGCTGTCACACTTCAGGGGGATCCATGAAGTAACCGAATCGCTGGCCTCCCAGGGGTGCTGACCCAGGAGCGCACGGCCGGGCCTAGGAATCTGCATAGTGACAGACACCACAGGGACACTGCTCCACCCAAGGCGGAGCCCCTGTTTTCTGAGCCCCCGCCGAAGAGTGGGGTTGAAGCAGGCAGACAGGGGCAGAGCATATGCTCACGGTGGCTGGGGTGTGGCGTCCGTGGGGGGCTGGGCAAGTGGGAAGATGAGGAGCTTCTAGTCTACCCAGGAGGGAGGCAGGGGCATCCCTGAGACATTGCTGAGGACACAAATCTGGGTGTCACCTCTTCTCCAGATGTCATTCCCAGCTGCCCCGCTCTCCCAGTTGGGTTTAGAGCTCCATCTTTAATGGTTAGCATCAATGACACTGAGGTGATGGCCCACCTCGGCTCCCAGGGGTCTCCAAACTTCCCGAGCCCATATCAGTCAAATCGTTTGTAGCACATTGCTTCCCAGAACATGTATACTTACATGTTACATACATGTACCACTGTCCTAACAGGCTGGGTAGCTTACAAAGCTGAGCCCAGAGTAGCAACTCAGAAAGCATTCAGAGAGTCCTAGGAGATACTCCCAGAGCCCTGTGGAGGGTGTGGGTGTTTGCACACCCCCTGGCCCACGCTTGCCTTCAAGACCACCGTCCTACGGGGTACGAGGTCCAGCTAGACACAGGGCAGGGAGGCGGGCATTCGTGGGACTCATACAGGAAGATCAGACGCTCCCACATGCCAAGAAAGCTAGTATTTCAGGAACCACTTTACTTGCCAAATGACTGGTACAGACGAGAGTTTCTCAAACTTCTATGTCTGCGACTCACAGTATGAATTTTCCATTTCACATCATGCCCCACGTGCACGCATGCGCCCTTGAAATGGTGCTTGAGTGACTCTGGTGTTTTCTGTTCTGTTTTGTGCCACAGAAGATTCTTGCCCCATCCACAGAATGATTTTATGACCCCTTCTCAGGTCTCAACTCAGTTTGAACAAGAAAGGAGTGAGAGTGAAGCCACAGGGCTTCAGAGAAGGAGATACATGGTTGTACATTAGATATACCTGAGATATGATATTAAGAATGGAGGATTTTTGTAATACTTGGGGATCCTGACTTGTCAACTGTTGGGTCTTCCTGTGTCCTCTTCATGTCCTCATAGGACCTGGAACGTAGCAAGTGCAGAGTAAAATATTAGTGATGAATGAAAGGATGGATGGATGAATGGACGGATGGATGACTATATAATGAACCCATGTGGAACCAGCAGGTTCCAGGTGCCGAAGGTGTCCTGAGGCTACAAACCACATCCTAGAGAGGAAGAGCCTGACAACCAGGGCAGGAAGTGACTGGATCCCGGCTCCCGCCCCGCCCCCTGCCTAGGCAGACAGCTGTCTCCCGCCGGCCACATCCCCAGCAAACCTGTCCACAGCAGCCAGCCTCTGTTGACCCCCGTAATCGGGATCTGTTGTTTGAAAGACGATTCATTCCCTTTGCAATTGACGGACCCACGAAAGAGCCAGCGAGGGTGGGAGGCAAGGCCCCCGTCGGCCTCCAGAATTTAACGGCTTGTCCCCCTGTCCTGAAGGTGCTTGCTGCCAGCCCGGCAGTGACAGTTTTATTGGCAGGCGGGCCTGCTAGAAGGATTGTAGGCTATTTACAGTGTTGAGGCCATGGCTTTGCGCAGAGACAGTTAACATAAATTCACATGATGGATCCGTTATCACTTCATTGAACTTCTGGCGGACGCATCGAAGGCCGAGCGATAACCCACTGTTTCCTGGGTTTGCACAGCCCTGGGATACATTAAATACACTTTATTTATGGCTCACCATCGCTGCACTGTGGGCAGGAGAATGCAGCTTTTCCAACTATCGTCTAATTTTATGATGAGCATTAAAGCCGGGACTGTAATTTGCACCTTTTTATTCATTAGGCAGTGGTGCAGCCATAAGTCAAAAAGGCCCAGGGATTTAGATGCAGATTCAGAAGATAAACTATTGACAAGCCAGATGTATTTTTACATTAGAGCGCCTTTACAATAGTTTATGTTGAGAGTGGAATATAAATTGCGTTATTAAATATGAACCGTTCTTGGAACCAGTGCTTGCCAGCAAGAGGAGGACAGGAGTCTTGGAGCCTGGAGCTGGGAGGGGCCGCCTAACTTCTCAAGGTTGAACGTGTGATTCTGCTCCTTGGGTTTTGTCTGTTCAGAGCCCCAAGTGGGAGCAAGTGGCATGATGGGGTGGAGGCAGCGGGCTCAGACTGACCCACCTCCGAGCAGGGTGAAGTCCGGGGCTACCCTTATGGCCCAGCTCCTTCCAGGAAGGAGGGCTTGGTCAGCTGCCAGCCCAGGAGGGTGCATGCCCACCAGCTCTCTGGAGGGGGTCCCGGGGTGACAGTGGTGATAGATGGTGCCCTGCTGACCTGCAGGATGCCCAGCAAACTCTTACTGGACATTTCAGCAGCCGTGCAGGGTTTGGCAGGAATTTGAGGTCCTGGCACATGGACTCCTGTGGAATCACTGGTTTCCTGGTCCTGGGCTGGCTTGGAGGCCCAAGAACGTATGTAGAGCCCAGGGCTTCTCAACGTTGCTGCTATTCATGTTTGTGTCTAGACCATTCTCTGTGGTGGAGCCACATCCCTGGCCGTGACCCACTAGATGCCGTTAGCACCTACTCCCCCAGGAGTGAAAACCCAAAACGTCTCCAGACATTGCCAGCTGTCCCCTAGGGGTGAAATGGCCCCCAGTGGCACCACCGATACAGCCCACCAGGCTCTTGACTTAACATTGGAAGCCCTGAGGCCAGGCTCTATCTAGCACAGCCACTGGCCAACTGGCCACCCCTATGATTTATTTCGACTTTCCTGGCCTCTGTGTTCTCACCGATGGAAGGATGGGGTCAGAGCAGTGGATTCCTGGCTTCCTCTGCTTGCCCTCCTGTGGTTCTAGAAGACCTTGCCGAGGTGTGTCGAGATATAGCTGCACGAATCCCACTGTTTTGCTGGTTTGCTGGTTTGCTGCGTCTCCGTGTCAGCGTTCGCAACTCTGTCCCCATCCCCCCTCGCCCACCGATGGCCCAGGCTGCTCCCAGCGGTCATACGCTCAGGTGACGTTCCTTAGACGGAAGGCTGGATCCCACGTCCAGTGGGAAGGGACGGGGCTCTGGGTCCCAAGAGTTCACCAGCTTCCAGCAAGGCTGGGTCGCGGTTCTCAAACTCCAGCAGCGTCAGCACCCCCGGAGGGTGTGGTAACATCCACGGTGCTGGGCTCTGTCTCAGCATTTCTGACTCAGTGGGTCTGGGTGGGGCCAGAGACTCTGCATTTCCAGCAAGTTCCCTGAGTGACGCTGATGCTGCAGGTCTGGGGCCACAGACAGAATCACTGGGCTCGAGGAAGGCAGCGTGGGGAAGTGTTACTGGACAGGAGTCTTTGGGGCTGCCAGGAAGCAGGTTTGGTGCAGAGTCACAGAGGTGGGGCTAAAAGGCTGGAGGCTACGAGGCTTGGGGCCCAGGGCTATGCCAGGCGTGCCCTTGACTGCTGGCTCCCTCAGAAGCGATGGTCCAGTTCACTGCTGGCTTTCCCAGCATGCTACTCAAATATGGACACGATGGACTGTCCATCTCCCCCCTGGCTGCCCATCCCGATCAACACAAACCCTAGAAGCCACTGCCGTCTGTGGAATGTTGGTGACAGGCGCCACCAGGAGGACATGGTCCAGAGCTGAAAGGATACGCAGCTCCTGTGTCATCCCTTCCAGGCTCCACTCCAGGATCCCCCGGGCTCTGTGTGGGGAACAGACAAAGGGGGGCAAGGATGGAGCATTGGGACCATTGGAAAGTTGTTGCAAGAATCAAGACAGGGCTTCCCTGGTGGCGCAGTGGTTAAGAATCTGCCTGCCAGTGCAGGGGACACGGGATCGAGCCCTGGTCCGGGAAAATCCCACGTGCCACGGAGCGACTAAGCCTGTGCGCCTCAACTACTGAGCCTGTGCGCCACAACTACTGAGCCGGCACGCCTAGAGCCCGTGTTCCACGACAAGAGAAGCCACAGCAATGAGAAGCCCGTGCACCGCAACAAAGACCCAACACAGCCAAAAATAAATAAATAAATACATAAATTTAAAAAAAGAGAAAGAAAAATCAAGGCAAAGACATGATGGCTTCTGGGCCCAGGGTGGTGCTTTGGAGGGAGTGATTGGATTCAGGGTACATTTGGAACGCAGAGCTGTCAGGATTTGCTGCTCGTGGATCGGAGGTGGGAGAGGAGAGAAAGAGGACTCAAGATCATCTCCAAGTTTTTGACTCGAGGAACTGGAAGGCTGGCGTTGACAGGAGGAGCGGGTTTGGGGAGAGGAGCCGGAGCTCCGTTCCGGCCACGTTAAGAGATGCTGTTAGACGCCCAAGTGGAGCTCCAGTTGGCAGTTGGATATTTGAGTCTGGAGCTACGATCACAGCACCCTTGGTGCACAGATGGTGTGTGAAGCTGGGCGCCTGGGGGAGGCACCTTGGGAAGGAGTGGGGGTCCTGGGGCGTGATGACAGCTGGGGGGTGCTGGGTTGGTCACTGCAGGGGCAGCAGCGAGGGTGCAGGACCCTGCCCTGATAGAGGGTGCTGTGGACCACATCAGGGACCCTGTCTAGAGTGGGGGGCAGAGTTTAAGAATACACCAGCCTTTCCCTTGCCTTGGTGCACGGCTTCTCAGCCTTGAGCGCTTGTTCACATCATCTGGGGAAATTCTGAAACACCTCTGAGGCCCGGGCCCCAGCCCCAGAGATCTTGAGGGAAACGGCTGGGTGGGGCTCCCGCAGGGAGAGTTTTGAGACCTCCTGTGTGATCGCTATGTGTACTGGGGGCTGAGCCGCTGCTCTGGGAGGGCCAGAGTCGTGGGGTGCTGGGCCAGAGTCTTAGCCCCAGAAAGGCCCAGACCCAGCTGGGACTGTTCGGTCACTCCTTCTGTCACGGGTCTGTGAAGTGCCCAGGGTCTGTGTTAGGGGCTGGGTTGCCGACCTGAATAAGACGAACCCCCTGCCTTCCTAGTGTCTAAAGGAGTCCAACAGTTACCTTGGCAGATACTGAACAGCGTGCTTGTCACAGCGACTGGAATAAGCACAAAGAGCAGGGAGCCCCACCCGAAATCAGGGAGGGCTTCCTGAGGGTGGTGATGCTTGAGCTGGGCTTTGAAGGCAAAGGAAGTTCCCTCCATGGAAAACTGGAGAAGGGCGTTCCAGACAGGGGGAATGGCGTGGGGAAAAGCTTGGAGCTTTAGGCAGCATGAACATGGGGCCGTGGGGGCAGAGCTCCACGTGACTGGGATGGAGGATGAGGTGCCACTGTCGGGACGCAGACAAAGCCCTGGGGAGCAGCAGGGGCCAGGTCAGCTTGGGCGCTAAGATGGGGAGGCCGGCCTGGGGCCTGAGTTATTGCTGAATATGGGGCTGTGCTGGGTTGGACAGTGGCCCCCAAAATGCATTGTCCACCTGGAACCTCAGAGTGTGACCTTCATTGGAAATAGGGTCTTTGCAGACGTAGTTAAAACGAGGTGATACAGGGTTAGGGCGGAGCTTCAATCCAAGACCGGTGTCCCTATAAGAAGGCCCTGGGGAAGGGACCAGGATGGCTGGTAGCCACCAGAAGCTGGAAGAGGCAGGAAGGATCCTCCCATAGGCCCTCCAGAAAGGTGATCTCAGACTTGCGGCCTCTGGGACCATGAGAGAGTAAATTCCTGGTTTTGTAACTCAGCCCATTTATGGTCCCTTGTTACAGCAGCCGCAGGAAACTCATAGAGGGCCAAGCAGGTTTTGATTCTCACCTCATTTCATCCTCCCCCCCCCCCCCCCCCCAGGCGGTTCCAGGGCTGAGGCTCTGCACCTGTGCTCTCTGGTCCCACCTGGGCCCGCCTGCCCTCTGGGTCCCCACCAGTCACGCCTCCTATTGATGGCCGATTGGCTACCGCGGTGACAGTGAGCCCCCAGTGACCCGGTACACCTGCTTGTCCCCCGAGGCTCAGGTGTCTGTTCGCCTGTGATCAGGCAGGTGGCTTCCTGACGACCTTTGTGGGGGGTTTAGGGCCTCCCAGCGGGGCCCCCGGAGAGGGTGGGGACTCCCAGGCTGGAACCCCTGGGCTGCAGTGTCGAGGGCTTCCCTAAGAGGGTGCCACTCAGATGCCGCCCGCCCTGCAGGAAGCATTCTGGAGGCACCTGCTGCCTCCTGCCCTGGCTGTGTCACCTGACCCTCTGGGCCTCAGTTTCCTCCTCTGTCAAATAGGAATAAGAACGTGCCTACCTCAGGGGCCCCTTGAGAGGATTAGAGAGCCATCTGCAGTGTTCAGGACAGCGCCCAGCAGGCAGTGAGCGCTATAGAAGGGAAGCCAGGCAGAGGGAAGGCGGGTGGAGGCCCTGGTCTCTCCTGAGCGAGGTCCCCCAGCGGCCTGGACCCAGGGCGGAGGTGCCTGGGGGTCTCTCTGGCCCTGGCCCTAGATCGTGGGAGGATGGGGGCCTGGGGCATCCTGCCAGGTGCCTGCTTTCCACAGGCCTGTCGATTCCCCGGGCCTCTTTCTGTCTCACCAATCCCACGAACGAGCCCTGCAAGCAGGACATCGACTCCACCCCCTCGTTCAATGAGGAGCAAGCCCAGGCACAGAGAGGGGCAGAGCCTGGCCCGCGGATGCATAGCTGGCCCGCCGATACCCCCTTGTAGTATCTCATTTAATCCTCACCTGTGACGTGGGGATGTGTGAACCTCCCTGCAGTACAGCCGATGAGCCTGAGCCCAAGGGGGCTCCCGGGCCCCGGTCTCAGAGATAGCAGGATATAGAGCCGGGCCTCCAACAGCGGCTCCCAGCTAGCTCATCACTTATTCATTCGACAGATGGCTGGACAGTCACTTTCTGACGGGCAGAGGACAAGGCAGGTCTCCTAACTGCTGCACTTGTGAACTGTCTCCATCTGCGTGTGTGTGTGCGTGCTACAACGTGTCACTTTTTTTTTTTTTTTTTTTTTTTTTGCGGTACGCGGGCCTCTCCCTGCTGTGGCCTCTCCCGTTGTGGAGCACAGGCTCCGGACGCGCAGGCTCAGCGGCCACGGCTCACGGGCCCAGCCGCTCCGCGGCATGTGGGATCTTCCCGGACCGGGGCCCGAACCCGTGTCCCCTGCATCGGCCGGCGGACCCTCAACCACTGCGCCACCAGGGAAGCCCCGTCGTTCATTTCTGAGGGGATGACCTCGTGCGGGGAAGCTGGGCCTGGAACCCAGGCAGCGCATCTGTGGACCCCTGCGCCCAGCTGTCCCCCAGGGTGCATCTGAGGCCCAGGTCAGCCCACCCTGGCCCCCACCTCCTGCATCTGGGTCTGTGACGCAGCGGCAGCTATTTCTAATGGGCTAAGTGACTTTGCTCCAGACACCATCGCGTTTACATTACCGGCATGAATAAAAGATGAGTCCCGCTGGGGTGGTTGTCAGAGTCCTCTCACGTGCACGCAGGCTCCGGGTAAGACTGACAGTAAGAGGCTTCTCGGGAAGGAGCTGGGGTGTCCCCACAGAGCCACTAAATGAGGTATGTCGCCTACCCCTCCCCCGCCCAGGAGGCCTGGAGGCCGTGCGGGAAGGCAGAACAGGAAGAGCACTGAGTTGGGAGTCCAGGCCACCACGCAGACGTTTGCTGAGCTGCCACTCTGTGCCTGGTGCTCTTCTAGCCCAGAATGGGGCAGACAGAGTTCCTGCCCTCACGAAGGGGCATGGATAGAAAATGAACCTGTGCTCTAATGAGTACAGGATACCAGGCCAGGTGTGATAAGTTCTATGGAAACAGTCAGGCGGGGAAGGGGAGGAAAGGGACAGGCAGGAGCTGTCGTTGCGGGTGAGGAAGCAGAATGTCCTAGGCAGGTGCAAAGGCCCTGAGGTGGCTGTGTGCTTGGGTGCATTTGAGGCTGAAGCTGGGGAGTAAGGGGAGTGGGGCTGGTCATGCAGGGCCTCAGAGGCTCCTCAGGGCTCTGGCTCCTTTGCTGAGTGGGGAGGGAAGGAACCTTTAGGTTCCCCTGTGGCTGGAGCACAGCTACTCTGGGGTTGGGCTCGGTGCACTCTGGCAAACAGGCTTTGGAGGAGGGGCTGCTGGAGCCCACAGGCTGCTTGTTAACCAGGCCTGGCCGCTCTGGGCTCCAGTGGGGCAGGGCAGGGCACCCCGCTCACCAGCTCCGCTGCTTTATCTTGGCAACAGATTGCACAAACCCCTGAGCTAATATTGAACTTGCCTGGATTTTAAATAGCAGCTGTCAACATCACTGCTCCCAGCCCCTGGCCCTCTGATCCCTGCCCGAGGGGGGCATTCAGGTGCGGCTGGCCCCAGGCGCCACCTAGGCAAACACCACAGAGGGCAAAGGGGGTGGAGTCAGTTGCCCAGGAACCGGAATCCTAATAATCTGACCCGCCCCTGAGGGCAGGTGTACGTTTGGGCTGGAAATAGCCAGAAGGAACCCTCCTCTGGAGAAAGAGGCAAAGGTCCCAGCCTGTCTGGGGATCCATTTCCAACCCTGCATGGACATCCTCCCTGATGCAAAACCAGCCTTTTGTCCTCCTGTACTCCCCGACGCCACAAGCCCCGATGCTGGGGTCGGGCCCCTTGGCGGGGTATCCAGCCGGCCCCCACCAATGCCCAGAGGCTGCAGGCCTGGGCCGGTGCTCCTGGAGTGCGATCACCTTCTGCTGAGCCTTAGACCCCTGGGGGCACTTCTGAAATCACCCAGAGTCCAACCTGCCGGGGTTCCCATTTAATGGGTCTGGAGTGGCGGGGCCTCCGCACACGTTCATGGGGGCTGCTGTGCCCTTAACGCTACATGTCCTGAGCCGTGGATTCTGCGATGGGCTGGGGGTTGAGAGGGGCTTGGACCAAAGAAAAAGTAGATCTAGGCAGGGGTCAGGGAAGGCTGGGGCAACATCCTTCCTCCGCCAAGCCGTGGTGAGGGTATGCAACTGTCTGTCCGTCTGTCTGTCCTCAGCCAGCCCTCACTGCTCCAGCTCGTCCCCCTGGCTGCAGAGCTCTCCGCCAGGTGCCTGCTTCCCGGCCCGGCTCACAGCCCCAGCATCATCAGATTTCTTTAGGGGAGCCTCTGAGCCCTTCGTTGGGGTGTCGGTTCTGGCTCCAGCTCCCCACTTGGGGGACTGACCTGAGGCTGACCTGAGAACAGTTCCAGAGCCAAGCTTCCTGCTCTAATCTCAGCCTAGGCTGAGAGAATGGAGCCCCCTGCCCAGCGCCCTACAGCTCGGGCACGTTATTTGTTCAAAGAATATTCTGGGGTCTCCTGAAGGAGCCAGAAAGGCACCTCTCGTCTCCCTAATAACCACGGTCCCCATTCATCCATTCACTCACTCACTCATTCATTCACTTGTTCACGGAGGGCTTCTCAAGCTCCTCTGTGTGTTCTTGGCATGGGGGTGGGGCCAGAGGACCCGAGACCCCTGACCTCACAATGCGGGGGCCAAGTGTTCTTGGGGGAAGTCGAGCTTGAGATGCTCCCTCAGGGTCAGTGTTCAAGACGTTTCACCTGTTCTGCCGCCAGCCCGCCTTTCATTATGGGTCATGGGGAGACCGGCGGTTTCCTGGCAAGAGGCCAGGCCCTCTGGAAGCAGCTTGCTGGGACCTGGGGCCGCAGGGTGGAAGCATGTCCATATTTTAACAACTGGCCCAGCTGGCCTAGTTGCTACAAGCCGCACAGTGACCCAGTGGCCAGTGGGATCCACTTGTGTCATGTGGTCCAGCCCCTGCCCACCTCTGCCAGTCCGGGAGGCTGGCCCCTGGGGGGCCCGGCCCACCACCCCGCCTTCCCGCTTCTCCCTTCTCTCCCAGCCTCCAGGATCTTGCTTAAATACTTTACAACAATCTAAAAGTAATTATCACGAACAGGCTGCTTGGGAACACCTGCTCCGTCCGTCCCTTGGAATAGCTACTGTGTCTCAGGGAGCACTGACAGGCGTTGGGCTCCTCGCGTGTCCCAAGTAGCCAGATGCTCCTGTGCCGTGACGCCCCCCTCACCACCCCGCCGCGTGGCACAGGGAGGCCGCCGAGTCCACGTTTCCAGCGTTCCCCGCACAGCTGTCGCTTACGGCGATCAGTAGGAAAATCATCACCCCACGAAGTCATACATATGGAACATCATATTTGCAGAATATTTATTTTAACACGTGTCAGGGCCTCCTCGGGTTGTAGGCAGAGCCTCTCTGCCTCATGTACAGGCAGCTGGAGTGGGGCTTTCTTCCCAGAGGACAGCAGGGTAGGCAGAGAGCCGGGCAGGCAGCACACACCAGGGGCGCTGGGCTGTGCTCAGGGACCCCATCCTTGAGCCCAGGGCTCTGGTCTGCCCTCCCTCAGTGCTCTGGGTTGGGGGATCGGCAGTGCCCCACGACGCTGGCTGCTCCCACGTTGTCCCAGCTGTCGAACAGCTGTCTGTTCTGTTGTCTCAGTTGGGGGCCAGCTGGAAAGCAGAAACCACCCAAGGTATTTCAACAGAGAGAATTTAATGCAGGGCATTGGTGAAACAGGTGTTGGAGGACTGAAAAGGCAGAAGCGGGACACGTGGGTAACAGAGAGGTCTTACCAGCTGGAAGCAGGACACCCGCCCCCCCCCCCCGACCCAGGGCCAAGGAAGAGGTTGGGGCTGCTGAAAGGCAGAAGGTTGACAGAGGAGGGACCCTTGGAGCTGGGAGCCAGGCCTTGGAGGAGGGGGCGAGGCTGGCCTGGTGCTGGACGTGTGGGGAGAAAACAGCAGCTGGAGAGAAGAATCACCAGGGTGACACTCATGAGACAAAGCAAATCTCATGGTGGCAAAGGGGCGTGGGATCCTCCTGCTGGGGCACAGAGCTGCGAGGACAAGGGGCAGGAAAAAGATGCTGTCGCCCATACACTGCCACCCCTGCCTCACCCTCCAAGGCCAGCCTCCCCTTCCCACCCTCCTAAAATCACTCCAACCCCCACTGATAAAGCCGTGCTGGGCAACCTTATCTCCCTGGCCTCTCAGTGCTAGGAAGGGGCAACTTTGTTCCCAAATTACAGGTGGGGAGATCTGAGGCTGAGCATTGAAGTAACTTTTACCTTGGCCAAGAAGAGGCAGGATCTGAACGTCTTATATTGCAACCTCCTCAGGCAAATATCTTACAGATAATATCATATAGATATCTTAGAGATATATCCCTTCCTATAGCTAGGAAAACTGGACAGGTGGGGTTACCTGCCCACAGTTGCTCAGCTGGTCAGTGGCAGGGCCGGGATTCAAGCTTCAGACGGTCCCGCTCCACAGTCTGCACTTTCTGTCACCACTCTCTAGGAATTTGTTGGAAATGGGTGGGTCCCCCAGACCGTGGTTTGAATTCCAACTGCTCCCCTTACTACTGAGTGACTTTGGAGCGTCAGTTTCCTCACCTGGGAAATGGAGCCATGAGACTGTCTACCCCATCTCCCCCTCACCTGTGACCTTGCAGCAGGAACGGCTCAGCACATGCCGTCTCTGTGTACACACATCATATACCCACAGCTCTAAGCCCATGCCCACACAGGATGCACACACAGGTCCGAGTACACACACAGATGCACCCCCCCCAACGCACTGCATAACTTCTGAAAATACACATGGGAGCAGCAGACACTCATGGGCACCCATGTTCCTGCAACACACACCCTCAAATGGAACAGGAGAAGTCACACTAATGGAAACACAGCACAGGACTCCTGCCCAGAACACGCATCTAGGGCACCCCCAGAGGACGCCCCGCAGAGTCAGACGCCTGCTGTCTCACACTGTCACGGGCATGTGTGCAGCACACCCAGGGCACAGGGAGCTCCCGAAGGGACAGCGCCGAACCGCTGCCCAGAAATAGTCCTCCCAGGAAGCTGCATGCACAGGGTGCCGAGGACCCTGTGTTGACCCCGAGGGGCTCTGGTGGCAGTGGGCAGGCAGGGGGCAGCTTGCTCCACGTGACAAGTATGGATCTGCTAATGAGGCGTCGTCTCGGCCCTCCTTGCTCAGAACCTTCCACAGCTCCCCTGTCACTGGGGCAAAGCCAGAGTCCTTGCTCTGGCCTCCAGGCCTGGGGTGGTCTGACCCACACGCCCAGCCCCATTATCCCCGTCCTATCTCCCACTCTCTCCAGCTACACTGGCCTCCTCCCTGACTCTCAGACATGCCCCCAGGGCCTTTGCACTTGCTGTTTCCACTGCCTCTTCCCGCTCACACGCATCTGCATGATTCTAGCCACTCTTCCTTTCACAGCAGGGCCTCGGTGAGGCCTCCCTCCCTCCCTCCTTCTCTCCCTCGGGGCTCTCAGTCCACCTACTCTGCTGTTCTCCAGAGCTCATCATCGCAGCTGACACACACACGGATGTGTGTATTTACTTATTATCTGTTTCCCTGCTGGACTGCCAGCTCCACCGGGGACTTGTTCCACGCAGGCGCTATTCCCAAGGCTGCGAACGGGGCCGACACATGGCAGGTGCACAGTGTAAACTGTGCGGTGAGCGAACGTCGGTGGACTTCATGCCCTCTTCTGTCTTCATTTCCCGGTCCTCCTTGCACAGATTCAGGGCTTAGCCTGAGCCCAGCTCGTGACAGCTGCAGGGCAGGATCCTAAGAACATCTAGCGCTTTCTGAGCCCTCACAGCATGCCAGGTGCTGAAGGAGGAGCATCACGTGTTGACTCGTTTAATTTCACAGCCTTGTAGTACATGAAACCCATTTTGCAGATGAGGAAACAGGCACAGGCTTACTCTGAAGGCTAAAATCTAGCCCCTCGTGGTAATTTTCAGCAATAGGCACATGAATCAAAAGATGAACCATGAATAATCAATGATGATAATTGTCCGGACACAGGGCGTGCCTCCTGTGTGGAAGTAATCCCCAGCTCACAGATGGGGGTAGAAGACCCCACGGAGAGGTCAAGCAACCTGCCTGACGTCACCCAGCTCGGCAGGACCCGCTTGGCAGACCCCGAGAGGGATACAGGTGGAAACCGCACTGGGAGAGCCGAGGACACTGGGCATGATTTCTAACCACCACCCGCACCCCCTGAGATTCTCCTGCGCAGCTAAGGGTTGGAAACCCCGACCTCAAGGGCCAGAGTCCTTATGTCCAGCGAGTAAAGCCTACAAGCTTGGGTCAGACTCCAGGAGCCTCGGGGGCATTCACGTGTACAGTCTCTGTGTCTGCGTGACAGAGGTGGCCGAGTGAAGCTTGCACGGGAACCAGAGGACGAGGGTAGCCACCTGGGTGTGCTTGGAGGGGTCGTTGCAGGGGTGGGGGGCTTGCTCAGCCTCAGCTGATTGTTGCTGCACGATGGCGTATGGCAAAATCTTTGTATTTTTCAAGAGAAGCCAGAAGTCCAGATTTTTCTGTCAAATCTGATTTTTAAATGTTGGCAACTAACGCGAATATACAATTCTTACGTTACCGCAGGGCGAAAAACCACACAAAACCCCAACCGCGTTGCCAGGCCCTGTTGGTAGAGTGTGCTTCTCTGATCCAAGCACCCGCTGGCCCCTGATCTGCTCCTTTGGGGGGTCAGAACTGGAAACTGGCCTCCGGGGGTGGATGTGGCATCGTTCTCTTGGTTTTGCTCCGTGACACTCGGCCAGCCCGCCTCCTTCCATCCCAGCGTGGGCCTGCCTTCCCGCCTCCTCCGAGCCCACCTGGGCAGGAGCGGGGTCCCTGACACCCTACGCACCCAGAGCACAGAGGGTGTCTGGGGCCCCTCGACCCCCCAGCCGCCCACGCATCCTCTCCTGACAGCTTTATCAAGCCTCCAGCCTTCCCAGGCCCATTGTTCCTGACATCTGTTTCGGTAAGTGATTAATTGCAATTAGCGAGCGGTTTGAAAGCCCTGGAAGAATGCTCAGCAGAAAACTCATCAAGATTAATGAGTGGCGGGGCTGTCAGGAGGGGGGCGTCGCTGCCACGCCACCACAGTGGGACCCAGCGGAGTCATTGTCGCCTGCACAGGTGCTGGGAAGCGAACTGGAGGCGACACCCTCGCTCCACGCCCCTCAATTTGCCCAGAAACCGTCCTCCCCCATAAACTGGCACTAGATGATTTCTCATCAAAATGCATGAATTACCCACTAATAGGCTATTAATAAAACCCTTAGAGGGTCATAAGATGAGGTTCTGAGCATGCAGAATGCATTGCAGTCCTTCCAGAACACTCCACAACTCGTCCACGTGGGCACGCCCAGGTGCGGGAGGCTGGAGGGTGGCACCTGTACACAGCCGCAGCCCCATCGAGTGACTGTCGGGAACTGGGGAGGTACCTGAAATCGAAAGTCAAGTCCATAGCGAAGTGGAACCTTCTCCCTTGAAGTAGGGATCTCGGGAGCATTTGCCTCACAGGCAGGTAGAGAGCAGGTGGGAGAAAGGCAACAAGCACCTTGAAATTGAGACCCAGTGTTGGCATCCCAGCCGTGCTTTTCTGCTCTGCCAGGGGCCCAAGCACCTACGTATCGTGGCGCAGAACACGCATCTCCACGCGGTGGTTTTCTTTTCTGCACGTTCCCTGCCAGGCCTTGCCTGCATATCTGTACGTTGCACCTTGTGTGCGTGTGGTACACGTGTGTTATGTGTCATTCACATCTCTGTACATGTGGCGGGTATCACTAGCCGGCCATTGCACGCCACCTTTGCTGTCATACCCTTCGTGCGTTTCCGAGATTCCCCGCATCCCTGTTCTGCCCCGTTTCTAATGATAACGGGTGTTTACTGAAGGACAGTTATGTGTTGGGTGTTTTACAGTCATTCTCTGTGATGCTTCCAACAGGTCTGAATGCCCCTAGTTTACAAGTGAGGAGACTGAGGCTGGGACGTTTAAGCAGCATGGCCCCGGAGACACTGTTGGTGACGGAGCCGGGTTTGAACCCAGGTCTGTCTGACGCTGCAGCTGCAGGCTGAGCACGCCCTCCCCCCCCCCCCCCCCACTGCCGCAAAGACCCCAACACGCACACCCAGGTGGCTTCCCTGGGTCTTGAGCTGGTCTCCCCGAGGTCTAGAGCAGTCACACTGGATGTGGATGGAAGGGCCCTGTTTCTTATCTTGCGCTTTTTCAGTTCTGCTCTGAAGCCCAGATGGTGATAAATCCCCCCAAGACTCTTCTGGGGAAGTTGGGAGGGGGCCTGGAGGTTCTGGGGGGCTCAAAGGCTCAGGGGGCAGTGCAGGCACCGGCCCGGGTAGGTGCCGTTATTGACGGTGGCTGCGCAAGATGTGAGAAAGTCATCCAACCCACTTTGGGTTAAATACATTCTCTGGCTTGGTTTATGTTGTCATTTTCCTCTCATTTAGTCTGGACACCACCCAAAGGAGGTCGTTCTTACGCCCATGTTGCGGACAAAGAAACTGAGACTTGGGGAGGTTAAGTCACCTTGGTCAGGTCACCAGACATAAAAGTGGAGCTGTGATTTGATTGAGCTCTGGTCCATCTGACCTCAATCTGTGGGCCCCTCTTTTTGTTCTGACCCCCAAGCCACTTGTCCTACCCTCTGTGAGCCTTAGAGAGAGAAGCCGAGTGTATGTCATGGACCGTGACTGCTGGCAACCCCCAGGGCCCTCTGCTGCCCACTCTTGACATGTTCTGGGACCCTTCTGCTTGGCACTGATATCTGTCTCTCTGACCAGATGAAGATTGTGTGGATGGATGGATGGGTGGATGGATGAACACTGGCTGGCATTATATGAATGGATGGATGTTGGTTGGATGGATGGATATTGGTTAGATGACTAAATGGAAGGAAAGATGGAATGGAAGGTGAGATGGCTAAATGGAAGGCTCTGTGAGGGGAGGGAAGAGCCATAATTCCTCATATCGCTGGTGAAAGGGATGAGTGTCACGAAGAATTCTGCAGCGTCAGTTTGAAGGACTGTGGCCCAACTCCTCACTGTACCAGGGAAGAAACTGAGACTCAGAGACCGGAGGGGACTTGCTGCAGTCACAGGATTTATTCATGGCAGGCTTGGGAACCCTGGCCTCATTCCTATAGAAGGATGGCTCCCACAGGACGCCCCATGGTCCCCTTCTGCTCCACGATGAGCCTCGTCTAGTGTGTGACCCAGGGGTCACTAGGGTGGTGGCCAATAACAAAGTTTATATTAATAAGAATTAATAACATTCACATCATGATTACTCTGTGCCAGCTCTTAACATGTGTATGTAGCTCCTTTAACTTCCCCAATAATCCAGTAAGGAAGGGGCTATTATCTGCATTTTACAGATGAGGAAAGTAAAGCACAGAGAGGTTGACTTGTTTGCCCGAGGCCACACAGTTAGGAGGTGTTGGAGCCGGAATGTCAGACTGGCTGGGGCCTGTGCTTGCCCATCTCTGCCCTGCCCCATCGGGGTGGGTCCCTTCCTCCCTGACCCCACAGCAGAGAGCGGGGCTTCACGGGCATGTGACCTGTACAGTCACAGGAGTCCCACACCTGGTTTCACGCTGGTGTTGCCATCTTGACACTCACTTCTTTTTTGAACGAGGGGCCCTGCGTTCACATTTTGCACCGGACCCCACCAATTCCGTGGCCAGTTTTGCCTCCAGTTGGGACAGGGGGCCTGAGCCTGCTAAGAGGCTGGACCCTTGGGCCACACCCAGAGGTGCGCTCCCGCCAGCAGCCTCCCAAGGGTGGCCCTGGTCCGGGTCCTCCCTCTGCCCAGCCCCCGAGATCCCAACCTGCGATGCCCCCCCACCGCGTTCCCCCGATTCCTCGGAGTCCTGTGTGTGCCAGGCCCGTGCCCTAGATCTGTCCAAGCCACCCCAGCAGGTGCGCGGCCCCTAACTTCTGGGTGGGTGTCGTGGGAACAGCTGGAGCTGTGGAGTGCCTGAGGCCGCCCTGGTTGCCCACTGCCTCTGCCCTGAAGCCTTCTGCCTTCGAAGGCCTTGGCGGGTTATCGGAGCTTGATGGTGCGCGTACACGAGAGGGGGAGAGAGAGGGAGCGAGCCTGTGTGTAGAATGGTCCGACATTGGGGGGAACGCGGTGCCCCCCTCGGCACTGTCTCTCCCAGTGCGCGCCTGTTTCCTCACCTGGGCTGGAGTTGGATCGGGGGCCGGGCACCTGGTGAACCATCTCCCGCCAAGTAGGTGTTGTGGGCCCCATTTCCCCGGACAGGAAGCTGAGGCCGGGGGCGGCCAGGGGCTGGGGGGTGGGGGTGGGGAGTCACGTTTGTGTGTGCTCAAACATCAGCCAGCGGGATCGGGCCACACTCCATCCCCGGGTTGTGGGCTCCGAGGCGCAGGCCCTCGGGGTCCCCCAGCTGCGCCAGAAGACATGCAGGGTCTGGGGCTCCGGGGTCCTGAATCTCAGGGGTGTACTTTGTAAATTTATTTAGCTCTGTTGGTTCCTCCAACCTCTGCGGCCTTCCAGGGAGGGGCAGGGAGCCTGGGTCAGGGGCTGCTGAGCCCCTCAGGCCCTCAGTTAATGGGGGGCTGTTAGAACTCGTCTCCCCTCTACTTGGGAAAGCATCCCAAGGAGGTTATCAGCGTACATCAGTTCTGCAAGGTAGTTTTTTCTTATCCTGAATTTGCAAATAGGGAAACGGCCCAGAGAACTCAAGACACTGGCCTCGGGCCACACAGCTGATAGTTGGCTCAGCCTGTTCAGAGCCCTGACCCTAGCTCAGTGTCAGCTAAGTCACTGTGATTCTAGTGCGATGGTGTCAGCCTCACCCTGTCCCTGCAGTAGTAACAGCTCTGGCTGGTTGTTCAGTGGTGGCATCTAAGCCTCTTCTGGGGCAGGAGTGGGGGATTAACCTTTCACATACTGGGGCAATTCCTTGTCTAGGATGCCGACCCTTACAGGGTCCCCGTTAGAGAAGCTTCCTTATTCAGTGGGGGTGGTGAGAGTCAAAACTCTGGGCCCAGAGGGTGAAGGCGTGGACCTCGGCACCCCGGAGGGAGAAGTCCCCGGGAGCCAGCTCCAGCCCCAGGCCTGCTCAGCTGGGCGCGGCCCAAACCCCGGAGGGCCCGTGGACGCCGGTCTCCCGCCCGAGGGGCGGGACGGCTGCCTGGCAGGAGCCCCGCTGGCCGGGCGCCCGGTTCCCGGGCTGGGACCCCACGCTGCGGCATTCGCGGGGTCGGGGAGAGAGCGTGCAGGCCTGAGTGGGCGGGGCTTGGTCCCCTGTCCCCGCCCCGCAACCCCTCGGCGCGGCCCGGGACGGTGGGGGCGGCCTGGAGCGAACCTCCAGCTCATCAACGGGCGACATCTGCTCAAAAAGTGGGCGTGGGGAGAGGAGGTTAACGCCGAGGTCGGAGCGGCGGGGCCCGCAGCAGCGCCCCACACCTCCCGCGGCGACTTTTGGCCTCGGAGCAGATGGCGGGGTGGGGGGCGCGGGCGCAGCCGGCGGGTCTCACGTGTTACCACGCCCATGAAATTTCCCATTGTGGGGGGCGGGGGGGGGGGCTAAGAAGCGGCCGCCACCCCCTTCCCCTCCCCCGCAGCCCCTCCTGCTCTGGGGCCATCTGATCTCCCTCCCGGCGGACGCCTCTGCCTGGTTCTCAGAGGAGGCGCCTGGGGTCACAGAGGCCCCCTGCGCGCCCTCCAAACAATCCCCCGCCCCCAGGGGAAGCAGGGGGAGGGTCGGAGAGCGCCGAGGAGACCTTTTTACATGTAAATACGAGAGCTGGCCTTCTGCAAAAGGCTTTCTCCCCTCATTTTTATTTAGAAAGCCTGACGTTGCCGAGGCCCTCCTGTGGACCACGAGGCTGCCGCATGGCGCCGTGGAGGAGAAACAAGGAAATTGTGTCATCTAGGGAGTGGGCACCCACGCCGCCCTGCCCTGAGGAGGGGAGAGCTGCGTGTCTGCACAGCCCAGTGGGCTCTGCCCAGGAAGGGGCACGGGAGTGGGAGGCGGCAAGGTCTACCCGGGATCTGAGCCCAGGAAGGGATCTGGGTTCTGGTCCCAGTGCTGCCACTAACCGCCTGCCACTCTGGGCTGCCCCTTACCCTCTCCGGGCCTGCGTTTCCCCCCACCTGTGAAGTGAATGTGCTTTTTGCTCCCCTTGTTTCCGGCTCCGGGAGTCCAGCAGTTGGAGGGGCTGTCAGCGAGGCTGGACACCGCCCCTAGAACCCGCCGGACCACGGGTCAGTGACTGGACTGTTTCTGGATTCAGATACTCCTCTGACCCTTTCATTGTGTGGTCTTGGGCAAGTCACTGAACCTCTCTGAGCCTCCGGTTTCCTAGATCATAATAGGACCTCCCTCACATTTTTATTTTTGTGGGATTGTCAGTTCTGGGTGTAAAGCGCTGGAACACGGCAGGCAATAAATAATAGCTACTCTTAGGACTTTTAGTACCTGGCTCTTCGTGCACTCCCAGGGTAGCCGTCCCAGGCTTGGGGGATGGGAACTGTCCTGAGCATCCCCGGGACTGCCCCCCTCTCTCTGTGTGTACCCACCTGAATGGGAGTCTATGTTTTTGTCTCTTCCTGCCCCATCAGGCTGTGAGCGCACACTGGACACTGGACACTCCATTTCTGTGCGTTCTGTAAAGTGTGTGGAATGAGTGAGTGAATGAATGAATGGACAGCAGGGGTTAGGGTGGTCTCCGCGTGGGGGAGGGGAGGGGGGAAGGGGAGGGTGTGCCTTCGCGCTGTACCTATTGGTACCCCCAGGGCCCACCCCTAGGACTTTAATGGGTAGGTCATACTAGGTGCAGACCCTGTTCCAAGCGCTGCCTCTTTTGATCCTAAGGGGAGCCTAGGGGGGTAGGTGCAGTCACCCCCCCGCTTTGCAGATGGGGAAACTGAGACCCAGGCAGCCGAGTCACTTGCTGAGGCTCAGCACGTCGGAATTCAAACCAAGAATTCACCAAGACACCAGAATTCAAACCAAGCAGTTGGATCCAGAGCCTGCGCGTCCAACCCAGCCTCTGTCCCCTCCGTTTGTTGTATGACTGTTAGCCTAGGTGAGGATTCTCGCGAAATCCCTATAAAGTCGGTGTGAAGACACAAAGGTTGAGGCCACTCAGAGGAGGATTTGAATCCAGAGACAGTCCAGTCACTGACCCCTGGTCCAGCTGGTTCTAGGGGTGGTCCCTGGGCAGTGCCCGTGCTGCCCCTTCACTCTGGGTTCAGGCCTGGGAGTCCGCTGACACAGGCAGCTGCTGAGGGCCACCTGGTGCCGCCTCCTGCCTGCTGTCCGTGGGAGACACCTGGGAAGATTTGGCCCGAGTCCCTGACCTGGGGCCTGTGATCAAAGGTGCCCTCCCCTTGCGGTAGGGCCAGCGCCATCACCCAGAGGCCCAGGGCAACACTTGGGCCCTCCTGACCTTCCCACTGGCCCCTGGAGGTCCCCAGCCGGAGCTGTCAGCCACTCTGTCTGCAGGCCCTGGGGGTCGTGACGTGGATGGTGATTTATGTGGCAGCGGCAAAAGGCCACTGGCGGTGGGGCTCAGGGACGGGGTCAGGACAGCCGGGAGGCGCCGAGGATGAGGGTGGTGGCCTGCCCCGTGACCCAGGTGGCTGGGGGGCTCGGAGGAGGGGGCAGCAGCCCCGGCGCGACCTCCCTCTGGGGAGAGGAGGCCTTGATTCCTGCCATCTGGCCTCTCCTGGCCTGGAAGGTTGCGGGTGCCCGCCACTGGCTGTAATGGCCGAGCCCGGCAGGAGGGGGAGAGACAGATGGTGGTGGGCCTGAGAGGTAGCGGGTGGACTTTGTTCCGAGGGGCTCGCTGGGGGAGAACACAAGGCTCTCTCTCACACACATGCACACACACAGCACACATGCACACACCAGGCACCACGCTGAGGCACTTTGTAATTCTGGGCCTGTGTCAGTGGGGGTGGCCTTCTGATGAGTCTTCGGGTCCAGACTTGCCTGGTGAAGCTTCTCCCCAACGCATGAGCACAGATACGTGTGCACCCACGTGCACAGAGATCCACAGACACACATGCACACAGACGTGCACAGACACACGTACGGAGACACAGAGGCCCAGAGACGCACACATGTGCACATGCACAGACACACACAGACGCACTCACACTCGCTCAGCCCCAGGCTCTCACCTTCAGGGAGGGGGAGGTTGGTCCCTCTGGGCTTCAGAGCAGATGCTCTCTCCCGCGGGACTATTGGCTCCCACCCGCCAGCTCTCTCCCCGCAGCAAAGTCTTTTCCAGAGAACCAGCCTCTCTCCCCATCCTGCCCCCTTGTGTTGCCATGTTTATCTGGACTGCCTTTATCATCGCTCTGACTCCTGAGCGTGTAAACCCCACGCAGACGGACTTCCCGCGTCTTGTTCACCTGCGTATCCCTGAAGCCTGGTACGGTTCCCGGCACAGGAAATGTTTGTTGAATGAGTGAGTGAACGGACGGATGACTTGGGGCAAGTCTGGGCTGGAGAGACACCATAGGTTGTTGGAGTTTAGAGGTAGCCACACTGACTGCCTTGCTGGTGCTCAAGCGCACGGATCTCGTTTCTGCCCCAGGGCCTTTGCACCTGCTGTTCCAGTGGCCTGGCGCCCTCTTCTTCCAGATATTTGCAGGATTCGGTCCCTCCCTTGCGTCAGGGCTCAGGTCAAGCATCACCTCGTCATAGAGGCCCTTGCTGGCCACCCCTCCTTAGAACAGCCATGGCCACCGCCTCCCCTCGCTTCGTTTCCCTTCTGGCAGTCGTCCGTGGCTGAAATGGTGTTACTTGTCTGCTTGTTTACGGTCTGGCTCCCCCAGCCCAGCGTCAGCCCCATGCACGCTGGACCTTTATCACCTCCCCTGTCCCGTTCCCAGCGCCTGGAACAGTGCGGGTGCTCAGCTGGTTGATACACGTTTGTTGAATGAATGAAGGGTGGGTGATGTGTTGGGAAGCAGGAGGTTGGACCCCACTGCCCAGGTAAACTGAGGCTGGTGATGCACAATATTGGGTGCCAATCCATCATCCAGGATTGTTTGGTCGGGAGAGGGGCGTGATGTGACTGCTCCAGGTTTCAGACCTGCCTTGAACACAGAGGGTAGGTACCAGGAGTCCCAGTTAGGCAGCCCGTCAGGTGGGGACCCTTCCTCAGCAGTGGCCTCCCTGGTAGCCCCCGTATTAGTGTCCTGGGGCTGCCATGACACATTATCACAAACTCTGTGTGAAACAACAGAAATCTATTCCCCCAGTTCTGGAGGCCAGAAGTCCAAAGTCAAGATGTCAGCAGGGTTAGTTCCTTCTGGAGACTCCCGGGGGGAGCCCTCCTGCCTCCTCCAGCTCCTTGGTGGCTCCAGGTGTCCTTGGCTTGTGGCTGAATCCCTCCAACCTCCGCCTCCGTCTTCACATGGCCTCTCCCCGTTGGCCACCCTGCCCACTGAGATCTGACATCTCCCTGTCAGTTTCCTATTTGGCAGAGGGAGATGCATTTTCCGTCTCTGGGAGCCCGTCCTGTCCTAGGTCTCCTGGTGTGGTTCCCAGCAGGCTGGCCACCTTGAATTCTCGGGTGACAAGTGGCTTGATATTACCCATCCCCCCCCCGCTTCACCCTGAGAAAGCTTCAGCTAGGGCGTAGAAATCTCAGGTCCCTGTTGTCTGAGACAAAGATGGTCCAGGCGGCTGTGACCAGGTGGTATTGGAGACGGGGCCCATCAGGGCCGTGAGGTGCAACACGCGGTCTGGAGCGTGGCTTCGGTTACTTGACTACAGGTTTGAATTCTTCCTCCAGCTGTGTGACCTTGGGCTTGTTTCTTCACCTCTCTGTGCTGCTTTCCATCTGTGGAATAGAGATATCGATAATACCTTTCTCCTAGTGTTGTCAAGGGGATCGAATAAGGAAGTGTATGTAAAGTGCTTAGATCTGGATCTGGCCTGCGGTTTTTGTTTCTGTTTTGTTTTTTTTTTGCGGTACGCGGGCCTCTCCCTGTTGTGGCCTCTCCGGTTGCGGAGCACAGGCTCCGGACGGTTGCGGAGCACAGGCTCCGGACGCGCAGGCTCAGCGGCCACGGCTCACAGGCCCAGCCGCTCCGTGGCACGTGGGATCCTCCCAGACCGGGGCACAAACCGTGTCCCCTGCATCGGCAGGCGGACTCTCAACCACTGCGCCACCAGGGGAGCCCGGCCTGCGCAATTATTTATATGTGTTAGCTATTATTACAAGGAAGAACTTAAGTATTGTTAGAAAAACAGAAACCTAGAGGCAAATGTGGACTGTGTGGCGTGTGCACAAGGGAACATTGCACACGTATGCCCAGGCCCCCACTCTACTCCTCACAGGAGAGGCCGGACAGCAGGAGCTCTAGCATCTGGAAGACAGAGGACCTGGCCCCGGCGAGAAGGTGGCAGGCTGGGTGTCCCCGCCCAGTTCCCCTGACCTCTCAGAGCTTCAGTTTCCTCCTCGGCTGAGGGGGGATGATCGTGCCCACTTGTAGAACCTTGTGACAACCAGAAATAATGTTTGTGGGAGGCCCGGGGCTCCTGCAATTAAGTGAGGCCTTGAAGGGTGGCAGGCAGGTTCTGAGGGCAGAGAGGGACTTCCCAGGCAACAGGAAGGGCACAAGCTACAGTGCCCCGGGGGACAGGAACAACAGCCCCGGAGCTGGAGTGGACTTCATGGGGATGGCCAGAGCCTCGAGTCCTGTGGGAAAGACCAGGGAGTTGGCAGGAAGGATGCTCAGTGCCTTTTCCAGATCAGCAGCCCCTCGTCCAGCTGGATCCCTGAGGTGCGTGATGCAGAAGGCCGTTCATTTTTACAGCTGCCGAGTCTCATTTATTTGGAGAGCCGACACCCGGAACGGCCTGGGAAACCTCGGGGGTGGGGGGTTGGGGTGGTGGTTTTGTTTCCTGGGCTACAGTCGAGAGGGCAGAGGTCATGGCTTGCAGTGCCCTGGTACCCCGGGTCCCCTGGACCTCACAGGCTGGGTGGGGCGAATCCTTCAGCCTCCCCCCGCCCCGCGACGCACACACACACACACACACACACACACACGCGCACACACACAGAGACAGACACACACACAGACACACACAGACACACACACACACACACACACATATGCTGCAGCTGGGGCTCTGTTTTGGTGGAGAAAGCTGCCTGCCTGTGATGCTGGCAGCGGCTGGAACCAGCACCTGGACTCAGGCCTGACCTCGGGGACCGTCCTCACTCTCCCTCTAATCCCAGGCTTCATGTGGGTTTCAGATGTGGACACAGAGGCTCGCAGGGGTTCAGCGACCCCCCTCCCTCTTCTCGGGAGGCCCCAGCGGGCCTCTGGCTTTGCAGCAGCTGAGTCTCAGCCTCCAGTGAACTCCAAGCAGCTTCTAACTCCTCCGGCTCCCCCGCCAGGCTCCCCTGCCGCACGCACGCCAGGAGGCTGCGCGGTCGCTGTCTTTTCCGCATGCCTCGCCCTTGATCTTCTCAGGCTTTATCCTCCAGCCTGAATCGCCTGCGGCAACCCCACGGGGCCCCCTGGTTCTGAGCCACCTGGCGATGGGCTTGGGGGGCCTCGCTCCACAGCCCGCCCCCCGCCGCCCCTTCTGCCCCCCGGCGGGGCTGCTCCGCAGCCTTCTCTTCCCTCCCAGGAGCACCTGCCACGCGGGGTAATTAGGGGCTCGGCACCAGGTGTGGCGGCCCCGGGCTGGCGCGGTGGAGGGGGAGCGGGCTACCTGCTCCGTCAGAGCCGAGCAGACGCTGCAGAGTCGGGTGGGGGTGAGCGTGGAGAGGGAAGGGCGGGACCCCGCGCGCCCGGGAGGCCACCGCTCGCGGCCCCTTGCAGGTGCGGGCCCAGATTCTGTTGAGCTAAGCTTCGCGTGGCGGGCGGCTGGCAGGGAGCTGCTGAGCTTCCCAAGGTAGCAGCCATCTGCACTGTGATAAAAAGCCCCGAGGATGATAAATAGACAAGTCGCACTTTTATTGGATTGCAGCTCGGTCGCAGCCACTTTGGGTTTGGCACTGTGCTAACGACAGATTTCTGCTTCCCTTGCAAGGCCTGGCCTCTCTGGGAGAGCGCCAGCCGCGGCCCGCTCCTGGTGGGAGGGAGGGCACCCCCCTGCCCTCAGCCCCGGGGGGGCTGGCCTGCTCCCACCCACGCCTGCCTGTGGAGTTTCTGCAGGGGCCCCATCTCACAGGCCCTGGGGTCAGGCCGATGGGCTCCCGTCCGGGCTCTGACACCTACTGGCTGTGTGTCTCCGGCAGGCCACCTAACCTCTCTGTGCTGTGGGTGCCTCCTCTGTAAAATGGGCAGATAATGCCGTTTCCCGCCCACTCAGGCTTTGGAGTTTCCGTGAGTAATGGTCGCGCCCATAGCATTTGGAAGCATACAGGGAGCGTTATGTAACTATTAGCTGCCGGTGTCCCTGCCACCACTGTCATCATTATTGTCAGCGTTCTTGCTTCCAGAGACCCTCGCCTGGCCCGGCATCCTGCCGGTGGGGAGCCGTGTAGGGTCAGATATGGGAAGATGGGGCCCATTCCTGGTAGGACCTGGGCTCTAGCAGGACACCAAGGCCCCTGTTCATCCCTCCACCGGTTGGGGAGAGGCGGGAGCTGTGGAGCCGCACGGCCTGGCCACCTCAGGCTCTGCCCTGACCAGCTGTGAGACCCCCGGCGGTGGCCGCCATGCCCTGGGTCTGCGTTTCCCCGGCTGTCACGGGCGGACAGTCACAGCACTTGCCTGGCAGCACGGCTGAGGGGCTTAAATGAGCTGACCCGCTTGAAGCTCCAGGACCACGTAGCAGGGACAAGTAAACGTTGGCTCTTGGTGTTGTGGACGGTCGCCTGGGGGGACGCCGAGGGGACGAGGAATCAGGATGGGAGAAGCGCAGGAAGCGGGGCCAGGTGGGGCCTCCAGGGTCCTCTGTCGACAGCCCACCGTTGGTTCTCGGCCTGTGTAGTGGTGGGACCTCCTGCACGCTGGCCCCGGTGGGCCTGAAGCTTGGCCCCAGGAAGGGGGGAGGGTACAGCGTGTCACGGGAGCGGTGGCCGTCTATCCCGCTTGGCTTCCTGTGCGCCAGCGTCCGGGGGAGCTAAGCTCTCTGAGCCCCGGTGTCCTCGTCTGTGCCCACCCAGGGCCCCTGGCCCGGCCTGACCTGCCTTCCCTCTGCGGGCACAGGACTTCCTTTGTAGTTTCCTCTCTCCTTCCTCCTCCCCTCCCCCGACGCCTGCCTCATACAATGTCAGGTGCTGTGTGTGCTGCAGCCCCAGACTGGGCCTCTCTGTTCATCCAGGACTCGAGCCAGCTGCTCCAGGCACTGACCCAGTGTGGCCTCTCGCCCTGGGCCCCCATGCCTTGCCTGCTCTATTCCTGGACATGGGTGGCAGGCACAGGTGAGAGTGTGCAGCCCCGGCCGCAGCCCCTTCGTGGCCCAGGGCCCTATGTGTGTCCTGTTCTTTCAGCCCATCGGCTCCGGCCATACCAAGGTCCCGGTGGCCCTGGTGGGAGAGCCCAGGACAAGAGGAGGCACCAGAAAGAGGCCCACAGGAGCATGTGGGGGCCAGGACCTCGGACTCACAAGTTCAGGGTTCAAATCCCAGCCTCACCAGTTGACCTTGGACAAGCAACCTCTCCAGACCTCAGCTTTCTCATCTGGAGAATGGGGCTGCTAAAAGAACCCGCCGGGCGGGTGTGCTGTGAGGTCTCAGGACTCAGGACATGCCAGCCGTCACCGCCGCTGGGCCAGGCACTTATGCGGTGCCTGTTTCACCTTCGCAATGAGCCATGAGGTTGGTCCATCCTTCCCACTTCCCCGATGAGGTGACTCAGCTTTTTTAGCATCGTACAGCGATCTAGAGGTAGAGACTGAATCGAAACCCCATTTCCCCCCAGACCACAGAGAGCTCGGAAATGCACATAAGAAGAAATGAGACAGGATTTTAGGTATGAGGCTGGACCCTCGGGTGCCTTGCAGGCACAGCTTTGAGGCTGTCTGTACCTAGCCGGTACCCGACCTTGTCAGCAAGGGTCCAGAAAAGTTAAGCGACTTGCCTGGTGTCACACAGTTTCTCTCTGCCAGGCCAGTGTGCTCTCTCCTGGTGGGGCAGACTCGGGGGGTGGCTTTCTTTATCTCCGGGCCTCCTCTGTCTCAGTGTTGGGGGACGTGAGTGCAAATCTTAATGGGAGAGGGAGAGCACAGCTGGAAGGAAGGGCAGGGCAGGGCAGTCTGGTGGCTAGCGCGGGCTGCCTCCTCCGCCTGGCTCTCCTTCTGCCGTAGCTGGCTCTGGGCTCCACAAGCCCTCCAGATGGTTCTAACATGCAGCCAGGGTGGAGAACCCCTGTTTCCTGTGCTCTTGAAATAACTGCCGGGTATTGAACGGTGGCATTTCAAGAGCACGGAGAGGCTACTGCAAGGGCAGAGGGCAGGGGGCGTTTACTGAGCAGCGGCTACGTACCCGGAGATGCTCCAGGCCCCTGACACAGGTGCACGTTAGCCCAGCGAGGCGGACGTGAGACCCCCAGGGGGAAGATGTCTCCCCTGCCTCCTGGTACCTTCTGAGGAGAGCAAGGCCCAGACCTGTGGCCATTTCCGCCCCCTCCCGCTCACCTATCTGGCGCCTCTCCCTCCCTCCATCCGCTGAGTTAATGCAGACTGGCAGGTGTGGGGGGCGTCGGGGCACCGCTGGCAGCCCGCCCGTGCCGCCCACACCACCTACCCCTGCAGCGCCAGGCAGGAAACCACCAACGGGCTTATGGAAGAGGCAGGCGCAGCTGCTGTTAACAGGTGAGGCCTTCCGCGCTGGCCTGTCCCAGGGCCTCCTGGAGAAATCCGTAATGAAGTGCAGCTGTGAACTCCGGTTTTGGGTCAGAAAAGGCAATTTCTCACCTCTCCTCACAGCCATTGAGTCGAAAATCCGGGAGCTGTTTGCTTCTCCGGGGCCTCCGCCCCTCGGCCCTGGCGGCCGAAGCCCAGGGCCAGGAGGCAGCATCCATATCTCCGCTGTCAGGGGCAGGTGGCCGGGCGCGGAGGGAGCGGCCTCGCGGGGCCGGCGAGGTGGGAGCAGGGAGCAGCTGGCCAGGGTGCTCTGGCGGATCGGAGGCTGTTTTTCCTCTCATTTTAATTGGCCTTTGTGACTCTAATGGTGCCTGATTCACCTCGTGGCAGCGTGCTGCCCGCGGGCTCCTGCCACACACCTCATCTGAGGCTTTCCGGAGGCCCCGGGCAGCTGTTCCCGGCCTCACCCACGACATTCCTGGCGGTGTGGGGCCTGGAAGGGCCTGGAAAAACAAAGCCCAGGGTGGCTGGGAAACCTCAGGGCGCTCGCTGGGATAGCGGTGGCAGTGGCATGGGGGTGCGGGGCCGAGCCCTGGCTCCCAGATCAGGCCCTGTCGTGCCACCTTTGCGGCAGGGTCACCGGAGGAGCCCGTTCCCATAAGGCCCGGATGAGGGGAGAAACACGTGCCAAGTGAGATAGATTGGAACGTGAGCCCAGCGCTGGCTCCTCTCCCCTCTCGGGAACGAGGCTTTCGATGCCCCATTGCCTGGTTTCCGCCCGGCTGACAGTCACTCTCAGAACGCTGAGCACCAGCCTAGTGGTTGTGGGTGGGGGCTGTGTACCGCCGCTGTGTGACCTTGGAGAGAGGGCTTGACTTCTCTGATCCTGCCTCCTGCAAAATGTAGAGGTTGCATTTAAAGAGCCGCTTTGAGGATGTGATGAGGACAACAGTGGCAACGATGATAATAATACTGTGGAAAAAGACAGAAAAGTCTGCCACATCTGGCAAATTACCGGTTGCCCCCTTCCTGTCACCCTGCCCACCAGGGCTCCCAGCTCAGCCCGGCCGAGGGGCAGGGTCTCAGCTCCAGTGGCCTTCCCCCTCCAGGCCCTTTGCATAGAATCTGAGCTCCCTAGATGCACCCAGACACCCTCTGATGGCCTCACTTTGTGGCCAGCTCTTTGCAGGCTCCTTATAATATCAGGGTTATAAAGACATAGCTTACATTCAACAACATTCACTCCTTTTAAGTGTACTGTTTGGTGGGTTTTCACAAATTTATACAGTGGTGAGATCACCACCACAGTCAAGATGTAAAACTTCCCCCTCAACCCAGAAAATCCCCTGGTTCCCCTCTTCTGCCCCCTGCAACCGCAGGTCTGTTTTCCATCCCTCTGGCTTCGCCTTTGCCGGAATGTCGTAGGAATCATTCAGCGGGAAGATTACGAGTCTGGCTTCCTTCTCTCAGCACGGTGCTGTTGGTGCCTGTGTCATGGTCGAGTCGGCTCCCACTGTCAGGATGCGCCACAACTGGTGTGTCTGTTCGCCCATCAGTTGACGTTGTGTGTTTACTTTGTGTGTTTTAATTCTTCCACAACTGTCTTCGTCTGCTCAGGCTGCTACGACAAAGCCCCGTCGACTGGGGGCTTAGACAGCAGTCGTTTATTCCTTATGGTTCTGGAGGCTGGAAGCACGAGATCAGGTGCCGGCAGACGGGGCTCCTGGTGGGGCCGTCTCCTCACCGTGTCCTTACGTGGCTGCTTATTTGTGCACTTGTGTCTCACCTCTTATAAGGGCACTAATCCCCTCATGGGGGCCCCACCCTCGTGACCAAATCACCTCCCAAAGGCCCCACCTCCAAATACCATTGCACTGGGGATTAGGGCTTCAGTGGATGAAACTGGCGGGGACACAAACGTTCAGTCCACAACAGCAACTCGTGACACTCTCGTGAAGTCTATGGCATCATCATCCCCTCTGGTGGGTGGTGATATGGAAGCCCAGGGTTCAGCTGTCAGCCGCCTCTCCACAGGCCACTCAGCCCAGGAGGCTGTGAAATAGGCCCTCCTTGCCTGCCTTTGTCTCCTTTCTGATTCCCAGAGAGACCGGGGCCCGTGTGCCCTAAGGAAGTAGTGTCTGGGCCCCATGGACACATCTCTCAGCATCAGGTCTGACCTTGGCTGAAGATGCCTCTTTGTCCCTGCCGGAGCCCTGTGGCCAACTCAAATAATTGGATTTTAATAAAACGGATGGGAGTGCGGGAGCAGTTCACCACCCTGGCCTATGCCGAGGCCCTGCAATTAAACCGATTATGTCTTGAGAGTCAAGCTGTCTGACTTTGCATCCCTAATTTGGCGGAGCTTGCCGGCCCTGCCAGAATGGTTTTTTACTTATTTACCCGACTTTCACGAGCTGGGACATGCCAGGCCGGGTGGGGTGGGGGTGATTCACGTGGGGTGGCGAGCCGGGATCTGGGCTCTGGGCGTTCCCACCCAGCTACTCACCTCTCCTTCCATCCAGGTCCTGGCAGCTCAGGGAATCCCTGGGAGACTTTAAAATAGTGATGCGGGCCACCCCCTTCCCCGGGGGTTGTGATGTAGTTAATTTGGGGTATAGCCAAGTCATTGGGAGTTTTCAAAGCCCCCCCCCCCCCC